>NC_081414.1:733978197-734337364 GCF_030272615.1 Cryptomeria japonica
AGAAGGAGAGTGGCAAAAACATAAAATATCTGAGAACAAATCAAGGTGGTGAATTTACTTATGAGGAATTCACTAAGTAGTGTGAATAGAATGGTATCAAGCGACAACTTTATGCACCAAGGACACCACACCAGAATGGTATAGTAGAGAGGAACAACCAATCAGTGGTTGAAGCTGCTAGGACAATGTTGATACAAGGAGGTGTGGTGAAAACATTTTAGAAAGAAGCTGTAAGTACAACTGTCTACACATTGAACCAAAATCTAGTGAAAAGAGGTAAGGACAAGACCCCTTATGAATATTGGTATGGGAGATCACCCAATGTTAGTTATTTTAAGATATTTGGTAGCAAATGTTTTATTAAAAGAGGTGATTACATTAGCAAGTTTGAAGCTAAGAGTGATGAAGGCATATTTCTTGGCTATTGCACCAAGAGTAAGGCCTATAAATACTTCAACAACTAGACACATAGAATTGTTGAGTGTTGATGTTCAAGTAGATGAATGTCTTGAAGTCTCAGATGGAACTAGTTCAAAAGAAAAAGGATGAAGATCCTTGCATTTTTCTTTTGGAACCTAAAGTTGTTAAATGAGAAACCGGTAAAGCAAATTCTGATGTACTTGTTCAACCAGGACAAAAAAATTCAGAAGAAGATGATAATGAAGAAGGTGAACCTAAAGAGAATGATCATGTTATTCCTATGTATGTAAGACTGAACCCCAATCCTGAACATATTATTGGGGATAAGGATGCGGGAGTACTAACTAGAAGAAGAATAAGAGATAACTCTTGCATGATCTCCACCATTGAACCTAGAAGTGCTAAGGGGGAATTTGGTGATGATCATTGGGTTAAAGCTATGGAGGAGGAATTGGATCAAATTTAGAAGAACAACACTTGGACCCTAGTACCTTGACTGGTAAAAAAGAATGTTATAGGTACTAAATGGGTGTTAAAAAATAAGTTAAATGAAGATGGTGTTGTAGTTCGTAACAAGGAAAGATTAGTTTGCAAGGGCTATGCGCAAGAAGAAGGAGAAGATTATGGAGAAACTTTTGCACCAGTAGCAATACTGGAAGGTGTCAGAACTTTACTTGCATTTGCAGCCCATAAGAAGTTCAAGGTATACCAGATGGATGTTAAGTCTATATTTTTGAATGGGATATTGGAAGAAGAGGATTGCATAGATCAGTCAAATGGTTATGCTTTGACAGATGAGAAAGACATGGTATGCAGATTGCATAAAGCTTTGTATGGATTAAAGTAGACACCCAAAGCATGGTATGAAAGACTTCATACACATCTGATAAAGATAGGCTTTGTAAAGACCAGTGATGATACTAATATTTATCTCAAGTATGAATGAGATGAAATACTAGTCAGTGAAATATTTGTTGATGATACTATTTTTGCAAATGAAATGAAAAATGAGTTTGAAATGCCTTTAGTAGGGGAAATAATTTTTTTCATTGGCTTGCAGATACAACAAATGAAGAATGGTATTTTCATTACATAATCTAAGTATGTGAAATAGGTTTTGAAGACTTTTGGCATGAGTGACTATAAACCAGTTGGAACACCAATGGCTACAGGTTGTAAGTTATCCAATGAAGATGAATCTAAGTCCACTGATGAAAAGGAATACAGAGAAATGATTGGAAAATTACACTATGTTGATCACAACAGACTAGATATTGCCCATGCAATTGGTATAGTTGATAGATTTTGGAAGAATCCAAAGAAAGCACATCTGATAGAAACCAAGAGAATTTTTAGATATCTGAAAGGTACAATTGACTATGGATTATGGTATCCATATGGAGGAAACTTTGATTTGAAGGCATACACAGATGCTAATTGGGTAGGAAATATTGATGACCAGAGAAGTGCTATCAGTGGAGCATTCTTTCTAGGAGGAAGGCTAGTTTCATGGAGTAGTAAGAAGCAGAGTTGTACTTCACAATGTACTGTTGAAGCTAAGTATGTTGCAACTTATATGAATTGCACACAAGCTATTTGGATGAGGCACATTTTGGAAGGTTTTAAGATGAAGATATCAGAACCTACAAAGATCTTATGTGATAATACAAGTGCCATTAATATTTCTAAGAATCTTGTTTTGCATGCTCACACCAAGCACATTGAATTGAAGTATCAATTTTTGAGGGAAATAGTTCAAAGTAAAGATGTTATCTTAGAGCATGTTTCTACCAAGGAGCATCTTGCAGATATCTTTACCAAACCTCTTCCTAAGACCACTTTTGAGTATCTTAGAAGTTAGTTGAGGGTTGTCCCTCTTCATGAACTTAGTTGAGCATGATACTGATTGCATCAGTCCTTGAATCACTTGTAAAAATTTACATGGATTGATGAAGAGTGGATGTATTCCATAGGGGGAGCATCAAGTTGCAGTATGTTGTTGATGCATATTGAGAATTTTGATATTACATGTTTTACTTTCAATTTGGCATTGTTGTCAAAGGGGGAGAAGAATTTTGTGATTGAGGAGAAGAATTATGTGACTGGAAAAGAGAAACCAATGGCAGGTTGAAGATAGATAGAGCATGGTGAAAACTTGTTAATGTAAACCAGGATTCCTATTCACCAATCACAACAACAATCATAGGCATTGATATTTGTATTTCCATCAATGCAAAAGGGGGAGATTGTTGGCATTTGCATGAAGATTGCATTAATGATATGTTATGTTGTCATTGATGTCAATTGAACCAGTAATGGTATTTATGATATTGCTGATATTTTTGTTGTTATTGATATTGACTTGTAACCGGTAGGAAGAGCTTTGTGGAAGATGTTGTAAACCGGTATGTAATTTTGTGAGTTGAACCAGTAAACTAGTGTATAAGGTTAAACCCTTTCTATGCATTGTAACCGGTAAACCCTACCAGTTGTTTTTGTTAAACCCTAATCGATCAAGTTTGTTGGTTTAAGATCTAATGATAAGCAATAATGATAGTAACACGTGTGATCATTGTATAAGGATAAGTTCAGATTGTTTTGGTGTGTTTGTTTGATTGTATAGGAAATGAGCAAAGTGGATTGCATCTAATGCATAGTGCGTGATGAGTAACAAAGTCCGATGAAGCGGTGATCATGGAGCGGTTGAATTTTCTTGAAGAATGTGTATAGTTTGCTATGTAAATCCAACGGTCACACTTGAACCGATTTTTTTGTAATCTCTATGAGAGAATTAGTTTTTTGCTGTGTTACCGACCTAATTGATTTGTATTTAAGGTTGATGAAGTTGTTTGTAAAATTGTTGGCTAAATCAGTTGAGTGTGTGGTTGCCTAACTAGAGAATTGATCTGCAGTTTGAGTAAAAGTAGATTGAAGCTTAAAAGGATCTGATCAAGAAAATGTAGTGCTATTCAAAAAGATCAAGAAAACCTGTTGTTTTCTAACAATTATAGTAGAACTAAAATCCCCTAACCGGGTAAGCTCTAATAAGCTTGGTTACTTATAAATCCTCTAACAAGGTGGTCCATTAGCTTGGATTCTCATATCCTCTACCAAGGTTACTCCTAATAGGGTATTTTTCTTTTCATTAAGACATTTTGTAAATCCCTTAACCAGGTGATTCCTAACATGATCAGTGCTTAACAAGACTTATTCTAAAAGCTTGAACAAGCTTGGCTCATAACAGGGCAAACTTCAAAAGAGTTCAGATAGCTATCTTGTGAGTCTCATCTCACCATGGTTTTTACCTATTTGGGTTTTCTACGTATAAACATTTGTGTCATGTGGTGAATGTTTTTGTGGTCATGATCTTATTTGTTGATTGATTAACTTCTGATAAGGCATGATAACTAGAAGCATTGTGAGATGGAGTGTGTTGATATATGATTAATCATTTGGATGTTGACAAGATTGAATATTGTTTACTGTTAAGTTGTTATAATAGTTAACCGATTGATATTGAGTATTCTTATGAGTATTGATCTTGACAATGAAAGTTTACTTTGTGTGATTGAATTTGAGTTTGGGAAGCTTGTATTAGTTTTTTAGTTTACTGATTCACCCCCCCCCTCTCAGTATTCTACTAGATACTTATTCTTTCATCATACCATCAAAATTTTGTAAGGAATATTTAGGTACCTCCAAGGAACACTCAGTTATGGATTGTGGTACCCTAAACAAGGGGAATTCATCTTGGAAGCATACACTGATACTAATTGGGTAGGTTGCATTGATGACCAGAAGAGCACAAGTGGTGGTGCATTCTTTCTAGGTGACTAATTGGTCTCATGGCATAGCAAGAAGCATGATTCTGTCTCCCTATCAACTGCTAAAGAAAAATACATTGCTACTGCTACATGCCGCTCTTAGGTGCTTTGGATGAAGCAAATCCTCAAAGACATATAGGTAGACATCACTAATCCTGTCCTCATCTAGTGGGATAACTCGAGTACCATCAACTTAGAAAAGAATCTGGTGAAGCATTATAGGACAAAGAATATAGCCATCAAGTATCATTTTCTCAAAGAGAAGGTTGAAGGATAGGAAGTAAAGATGGACTATGTCCCTATTAGAGAACAAGTAGCAGAAATTTTCACCAAACCATTGCAGGTAAGCACCTTTGAGTACCTAAGACACAAGTTCAGAGTTGTGTCATTTGCCTTACGCACTTGAGAAAGGAAGGATTTATATGGTTTAGGGGGAATTCATAGCAACATCTATAACTCTTGAACCACATCTCGGTACCGATTGCAATCACTGGTATCAGCGTAAGAGGGAGCTAGGTATGGATCAAAGGGGGAGTGTTCAGTACCCTTTATTATTGTGTCAAAGGGGGAGAAATTTGCCAATATGAAGTTTCTTGCATTAAGTTGACATCAATGCCAAAGGGGGAGATTGTTGGCATTATTGGCATTAAATTGTCATTGATGTCAAATTGGTTGGGCAAGGTCACTGGTAAGTAAGCTTTGGTGACCAATATAAGAAGAGCAAGACATATGATGACAATGCACATGTGAGTAAGTAGACAGAAGGAAGGCTTCTGGTACACATGACTTATGTCATTTGCTGGTAAAGTAGGCTTACCAGTAAGGCACAAATCGAGATGAAGGTTGTTTGTTTGTTATGAAGGCACAACACCCAGTGAGAAGAACATAGAGGATGCGCTGTCAATATAGAAGATGTTTGTTGGTCATACTGGTAAGGTGAACTGAGTTGGTAGTCAACCTTGGTCGACAAAGAATGTCAAACCGACATAGGAATCCAAGCAAAGGTGGTTATCGACAAGCATGATAGTTGGATGCTAGGTGGTGGTATTTCATAGGTTGGTGGAGTCTGCATCGATGCAATAAGTCATCAAGCAGGTCAACTTTTATGAGGAGTCAAAAAGTCACAAAGGATGCTAGAGGATTGCGGCTCAAGGAAGGCAAGCTAGCAAAGCAACTAAACTGGTCTTGCAAGAAGATTTTATCTTTGTACCCGTTTGATGAAGGAAACAACAAAGCCATTAATAATGCATGATAAAGAAAAGCAGAAAAGCATGGTGCAGACGTCTAGATTTAGAAAATGCATATTGGAATGCAAATCTTTCCTTGTGATTGATTGATGTCATAAAGATCATATCCCTGGAAAAGTAGATTGAATTAGATCGAATTTGGTTCGTATTGGAGAAGGCAAAACCTAACACGACATTGTTGAGTGCGGTTTTAGGCAAGAATCCTATATTATAAATGGATGAGATTGAGACATAAATGTTGATTCTTGATGTGAAGAAGGAGAGTGAAGTGAGCTTGAGCGTGGAGAAGGATCATCTTCCTTAGAATTTATTCTAAGAAAGTTGCAGAGTGAGTTAGCAGGAAAATCGGTGAGAGGGTTTAACCAACAATGACAAAGTACTGGTAAACTATTGAAGTTCTAACATTTAAGCTAATTAGCGAGGAGTGATTGATTAAGAAGGCATCCAAGTGTGACATAGTGTGTTGTATGACTGAGAGTGAAGGAAGAGTAGCCAAGAATTAGAGAGAGTAATCTCATAACCGATAGTATGAGATCCAGTGAAGAAGAGAAGATTGTTAACCAACATAAACCTATTTGATCAAGAGTTGAAGAACTCAGTTACAACCAGAATCTATAATTGTATCAAAATTATATTTCACTATACATCACCAAGTTGGAGCTTGGTGCAGGGGTTGGTGCTCCTTGGGTTGATGCCCTAAATATTTGTAATTCAATGTTTCACTTGTGAGGCTGGATTGGAGTAGTATTCTCCAACAATATTTCTCACTGAGGTTTTTCCCATATTGGGTTTTCCTTCTACATCTGGTGTTGTGGGTTGCATTTGTGTGTTTGTCTCTTTTGATATCCTCATTTATCTTACCAATTTGAGTGTTTAGTGCTTAGGATAATAACCAGTATTATAAGGTTGGTTTAAAAAGGAAAAAAATTTAGGAATTACTGATTCACCCCCCTCTCAGTGGTACATTGTGTTCAACAAGGGGACAGATCTAAATAGGTGTGAGAAAGGTTGAACAAGAGGGCCTATTTAGGGGCAAAAAACTCTAATCAAGAAGTAATTAGGCAAAACACCACTAGAAAAGTGACAAGGGAATGAATTGATGCAAAAGGAACAAGGATAAGGGTAAAATGCAATCCCAAACCTGAAATAGGAAGTCAAGGGAATAATCTAATCAAGAAATGAATGAGATAGAATCACTCGAAATAAAGAAGATTATACACACGTTAAGGTTAAAAATGAAGAATGAAGGTGATGTAGATTTTAAGTGTCTACACAAAAAATCCAAAACCATTTAATCCTTCCAACGCAATCATTACCAAAATCCTAATTAGGAAATCCATTCTTCAATCCTCAAGCACTGACAAAAAATCCATTACAAAATCAAACCCCAAAAATAAAAAATTCTCTAGCCAAAAGAACCTCACAACAAAATCATTCTCCCATATTTAAAATTACCCAAAAATCATACCTCATCACAACCAACATTCAAAATAATAATAATAATAATAATAAACATTACACACTCCACAAAAATCGAGATAAAATATTATTAACCAAATGCAACTCCCAAAGGCCAATAGTAAGAAAGGGTAAGTAAATAGACAATAAAATAAGCCAATAAATAAATAACCAATTAAATCAAATCATAAATAATATAAATACTGAACTAAATATAATTAATAAACATAATTTATTATAAATTCTCAATAATTAAATATATTTATATTTATATCAATACCAATCATTTAACTAATTTAACACCAGTAAACTAGACATATATCAATTAATTAATAAATTAATTAATAACCACAACTGCACAAAACATCCCAACATAAGATTAACTAAAATGCCATATAACACCTAACAAGACAACTTTAGTTGGACTCTAGAACTGACAAGATACCAACTAAGCCTAGAGTGTGATAAGACCTCATGTCACCTTCGACCAACTTGTCATTGGGATTAGAGACACTCAAACATGTGAACGCAAGTGGAGTCGATGCCTAGTACCTGCATCCTACACAACACCAATGTCTATACAACAACATATATATTGCATGTAACATAAAATAATACAACATGTGAAAGAGAATTGTGACATCACACCCTGCTCATAAACAAGTGGTATAACATCGTCTCTTTCACAACCACAACAATAATACAATCATGACAACCATAACATCACCAACATCATCATCGTATCTAGTAAAAGTAAGGAGTGGGGTTAGCACATAGCACCATATCATCATGCATAGATATGAACCAAAAAATGCATATAATGAGTGGTCATAAATAACCAAACATATGCCCAACATCATAATAATCCTGAGTATATCATCACTCACATAAAACCATAATGTATCAAATATAAAAATGCAATGTCTAGCATCAATATGAAAGCATACAAGATATAAATAAAGCCATAAGTATCAATCAAGAGCATCATAAAAGAGTGTGATATGGAAGGGCACTACATTGCACATAGATAAGAGGCCATCCAAAGAGAAAGCCACACAATCTATCATAATGAAACACAAGTCCTATCTCATCTGATATCCCAAATAGAAACACTCAATCCAATGGTATCAAATGCATTGGTATCTATCAAGAACCAATAACCATAGTTGAAATAGCACCCAGAACAAGTGCTAACTGTTAGGACCCAAAGGCAACTGAGGGGGGAGGGGGGGGGGTGAATCAATTGTCTATTAATTTCAACCCAAATATAACTTAATCAAACTTGATGCATAATACTAGTTGTAAAGTTGTAAAGCTCTGATGCTAATAGTAAACAAGATGAGAGGGGGGGTGAATCATACAAACTTAATCTTCAATATATTCAACAGATTCAACCTCGGTAACTTATACTTCAAAATATATAACCAAAACTGTAAAACATTCAAACTCATGAATAGATAACATCACAACACATATAACACCAGATTTAATGTGGAAACCCAAATAGGGAAAAACCACTGTGGGATTTTGGACCCACTAAGAAATATACCCTTCTAGAGTATGCTCAGTTAAAAGCAAATCCTATTAAAGATTACAAACACATTGCTAGATGTGATCCGGTTAAGGGATTTTCCTTAGACTTGTTAGAGTCTTGCACTTTGTTAGAAGTGACCTTGTTAAAGGATTTCAAACACTCATTTAGAATGTTACCTTGCTAGAGGGTTTACAAATAAGACTGTTAGGTCAACTCGGTTAAGAGATTTCCTGTCACTTCCAAAATAAACAATAGTAATAAAATATATCTGCAACTTCACATCTGAAATGCTAAAGTAGATTCTTATTTGCTCAAAACAATCTTGTCATAAGACTTATCTAATCCCTTGACGGGCTTGCTGGGCTTCTCAATCTGTTCTTCAATTAGATCTTCAAGCTTCTGAGCTCGGTAAACATTCCTGTAGCATCACTATGCATACATTTGCCCACATGTAGTGTTTATCAATAATTCCTTATTTATAAACAATTTCTGACCGCTTAATCTCCTTGATCACATTTCCCATGATCAATCTTAGCCATTAGATCATAAAACTTACCTAGGTTCAATGTATCCTTCGATCTGAAAATGTTTTACCTCACCTTGGAACTTGCATTCCTTCCTAGGAACTTGTGCTAGGTTATTGTGGTTCAATCTATGCTGTAGATCTTCCTCCTATATATTCATTGTCATAGATTCTTAACAAACTTCTTGTGTGACAAACCAATCATTTATTCATCTCCAACTCATCAGCATCCTTCATTAAATAATGTTTTTATGCATCCAATGCAATCTATTATAACTCGGTTGTTACTCGGTTAATACTGAACTTCGCTCAGTAGACATTCTACCTTCATTAATCGATATCGATAACCTTAGGGTTTACCGACTAGGTTCCTTTCTCAGTGACATAATAGAGTATTAAACTTATAATCAACAACATGTGTAGGATATCAAAACAATCAAAACAACATGATCTCATCATTATCTAACTCGATAATAGTTGCCCATTGAATAACTTATATCTCCCCTTTATTATCACATTCTTTCTGTGTCACTTACCGACCTCCTAATACTCATCAACACATACTTCTCAAGATATGGAAACATCATACTGATTCAGAAAATCAATTTCTTGACATCAATGACAAAATAATATTATTAAGATAGTAATCATCCTTCTTTAGTTATATCAACAATCTCCAACAACCTTCTCAATATTCTTATTGAAATGCCAACAATCTCCTTTCTATTGTAATGCCAACAATCTCCCCCTTTGGCATTGATGACAAAACCAACAATTAAATGGTAATACCAACTTGATTTGTTCCAACTGATTCGTATTCAGATTGTTGTTTAGTCTTCTCCTATTATCCTTGAGCTGATCGAACCTTCTCATGAAGTCTTCTCCCCTTGGCATTGGTTTTCTATTATCTTCTCCATTTAGTCTAACTTCTTGATTTAGTCTTCTCCCCCTTTGATAACAATGCCAAAAAGAAAAAGAGCTAATTCATGGTTTCTTCCCCTGTGAAGTGATTTGCCTTGCTATGTTACACATGTATTATCTCAGTCTCGATCAGAGCAACTTGTCTCCAATCACTATTTCTTGCACACCTTTAGAAAACCTCCTAAAGTGCATAAATCAACATCAATCCATAAATAATATTTGATAGAGTCATCAAATTGATGCTTTCACCGAACTCTGTCAGTGTGTAGAAGATAGGGGTAGGACCCCTAACTTGCTTCTGAGATACTCAAAAGTGTCCCTTGGCAATGGCTTTATGAAGATGTCTGCTATTTGCTCCTTTGAACTGATATATTCTAGCACAACTTTCTTCTCTTGAACTTCTTCTCTGAGATAATGATACTTTATAGAGATATGTTTTGTCTTAGAGTGCATTACTGGATTCTTTGAAATGTTAATGGCACTAGTATTATCACAAAATATAGTTACTAGCTCAGTAACTTTCTCATTTATACCTTCCAATAGTTGCTTGATCCATGCTATATTTGTACAATTCAATGCTGCAGTGACATATTTAACTTTAGCTGTTGATTGTGAAATGCATCCTTGTTTCTTGCCAAGCCAACTTACTAGTCTATCTCCCAAGAAGAAAGCTCCACCACTTGTACTTTTCCTGTCATCAATGTTTCCTACCCAATCAACATCGGTATAAACTTTTAAATCAAAATCATTCCTCTTTTCATATACTAAGCCATAGTATTGAGTGCCTCTCAGGTATCTGAAAATTCTATTGTTGTCATATGGGTTTCTTTGGGATCTATAGAAAATCTTGCAACTATTCCTACTGTATGTGCTATATCTGGCCTGCTGTGAACAACATATTGCAGCTTTCCAATAATAGATTAGTAAAATGTCTCATCAATAGATGCAGATTCATCATTCTTTGATAGTTTACAGTTAGTAGTCATAGGAGTACTTATAGGTTTAGAATCCTCCATTCCAAATTTCTTCAAGATTTCCTTTATGTACTTGGATTGAGTAATGAAAATCTCATCTTTCATTTGCAGTATTTATAAACCTATAAAATACTTTATCTCACTATTAATGACATCTCAAATTCTTTGCACATTTCATTTCCAAAGTTCTTGCATAGAGAATCATTTCCACAAAAAATAATATCATCAACAAATATGGCTAAGACCAGTATTCCATTGTCCTCATCATTCTTCATGTACATATTGTTGTTTTCACTTGTCCTTATAAATCCAATCTTGATCAAGTAAGAGTGCAGTCGCTCATACCATGCTCTAGGTGCTTGTTTCAGACCATATAAAGCTTTGTTTAATTTACATACTTGATCTTTACTCTTGTCTTCAACAAATCCTTCAGGCTGTTCAATATAAACTTCTTCTTCTAGTATACCATTAAAAAATGTAGATTTAACATCCATTTGATATACCTTGAAATTTTTGAAAGTAGCATATGCCAACAATGTTCTTACTCCCTCAAGTCTAGCCATGGGTGCAAAACTCTCACCATAATCTATTCCTTCTTCTTGAGCATAACCTTTGCAAACTAGTCTTGCTTTGTTCCAAATGACCTCACCTTTTTCATTTAGCTTGTTTTTGAAAATCCACTTTGTACCGATTGCATTTTTGTCCTTCGGTTTTGGGACCAATGTCCAAGTTTCATTCTTCTTGATTTGATCAATCTCTTCTGTCATAGCATTTACCTAATCTTCATTGTTAAATGCCTCTTTTACTATTCTCGGTTCAATTTCAGATATCAGACATGTGTTCTATCTCAGTTTATTCCTTGTCATCACTGGATCATCCTTATCTCCTATAATCTGACTTGATGCATGATTTCTTTTGACATATTTGGCTAATATAGGCTTGGTAGGCTCTGTATGATCTTCTTCATCACTCGGTAATTGGATATTATCTTCATTTTCTTTGACAACTTCCTCGGTAGGACTTCTTAGTTGAACATAAACAAATTCTTCATAATTTTCTGGTTCTTTGGAATTTCCTTCATCATTTCTTTTTGCAAATTCATCAATTTTCACATTTGCACTTTCTACTATTTTGGTAGATGATTTGATTAGACATTTAAATGCTTTACTTCTAGAAGAATAACCAAGAAATGTTCCTTCCTCGCTTTTCTGATCAAACTTTCCATTCCTGTCATCTTTGTGAGCATAACATCTACTTCCAAAGATTTTAAAATAACTTACATTAGGTTTCTTGTCATACCAGATTTCATATGGTGTCTTCATAGTTCCTTTCTTCAGTTGTACTTGGTTCAGGGTGTAAACTGCAGTGCTGATTGCTTCTCTCCAAAATGTTTGAGGTACCCTCTTTTCTATCATCAGGGTTCTGGCACAATCTACAATTGATTTGTTTCTTCTCTTAGCTATCCCATTTTGTTGAGGTGTTCTCGGTGCAGACACTTGCCTTTTTATACCATGATCATTGCAGAATAAGTTAAATTCATCAGAAGTGAATTCTCCTCCTCTATCAGATCTAAGACATTTTAGCTGTCTTCCTATTTCATTTTCAACTCTTGCCTTGTACCATTTAAACATTTGAAAAGCTTTTGATTTTTCTTTTAAAAACATAACTGACATCATCCTTGAGTAATCATCCACAAATAATATGAAGTATTTGTCACCATAATAACTTTGAACTTTCATGGGACCACAAAGATCAGTGTGTACTAGATCTAAAATTCCTTTAGAAGTGTAGGACTTACTTGTAAAGCTTGATCTTGTCATCTTACCCATCTGGCATCCTCAACACATAGCATTCTCAGGTTTTTCTAGGCTCGGTAGACCTCTTACTCAGTGCTTCTTACTTATTTTGATCAGATTATCAAAATTTACATGACAAAACCTTTTATGCCATAACCAGGTATCTTCTATTTTTGCATATAGACATTTTTTCTGAGTTGAGTCAAGATGAAATGTATTACCTTTTGTTTGTGTCCCGGTAGTAGCCAACTTTCCATGTTTGTCATGAACTTTGACACATCCCTTCTGGAATTCTATTCGGTATCCTGTATTGTTTAGCTGTGCTACACTCAACAAATTGTATTTCAAACCTTCAACCCAGTATACATCATCACATTTAGCATTGTCAAGAAGTGTTATAGATCCTTTACCTTTCACCGAACATGGTGCATCATTACCAATTCTTACATATCCTCCATCATAGTCTTCTAATTTAACAAACTTGTGTTTATCACCTGTCATGTGATGTGAGCATCCACTATCTATGATCCAAGAATCATTATTATTTATGTGAGATATTGGGGCTTTTTCTTCATACCTGTCTTCATCTAATCCATCTTTAATAGCCTCATAAACAACTTCCTTTGTATCAATTTCATCAGATTTATCATTGTTGGATTCCTCGTCGGCTACTAGGCATGTCTTTCTGTCTCTCCTTCTGAAGTCTCTATGTCCTCTGTAGTGATTGTATTTATGTTTGTCTCCTCGGTATTCTCTCTTCTCACTATATTCTTTGTTAGGGGAGTTAGAAGCCATATGTCCTATTTTATCACAATTGAAACATTTTAAAGGTAGCTTTCCTTTATACTTACTACTCTTCTTGCTCAATAGTGCTTCAAACTCTTCTTCCTTTCTGATCTCCTCATACAGTTTGTGTACTTCTTCAATGTTTTTATGAAATTTCTCACTTGCTCCATTGTGATTTCCTTTAGAATACTTATTCATTCTATTATTATAGTCATCAGATTCACCAATATGAAAAGAACTGAATGCAGATTCTACTTTATATACCGAAGACCCACTGTTATCAAAATTACTTAACTCAAATGCATGTAGCTTACCGATAGTGGCATCCAAAGAGATTGGCATGTTTGGTACAGACCTTAATTCATTGATTGTAGAGACTTGAATGACATAAGCAGGTAGAAGGGTTCTCAACAACTTACTTGTTACATCCTTTTCTTCAATAGTTCCTCCTACTCCTTTAATTTGATTGACAATTTCCTTTAACCTTGTACTGTATTGGGTTATGTTCTCACCTTCATTCATTCTCATGGATTCAAGTTGTC
This sequence comes from Cryptomeria japonica, assembly GCF_030272615.1. NCBI lineage: Eukaryota > Viridiplantae > Streptophyta > Pinopsida > Cupressales > Cupressaceae > Cryptomeria > Cryptomeria japonica. The sequence goes on from NC_081414.1 coordinate 733,992,223, forward strand.
CTCTTATACTATCTACTTTTTCTCTTTGGACATGTTCATCACCACCATACATAGATATGAGCTTGGTCCACATTGCTTTTGCATCATTACAACCTTCTAGATCATTAAACTCTGAGTTGGTCAATGCTGATGTTATTTCAATCATAGCTTGAATATGTTCTTGCTTTTCCTTTATCTCTTCCAAGGTCATTGGGTTGGTGCTAGGTGCTATGTAATCATTCTCCAAATAATATGTTGCATATTTTCCAATTCCTGATAAGTGCAGCTTCATCCTTTTCTGCCATGTGGAGAAACTTGACTTGTTCAGCTTTGGTGCATCCCTTTTATACATCTTTGGATCTTTGCCTCAAGTACCTTTAATCTTTTATTCTGGAGTCCATAGCTCTGATACCAATTGTAAAGCTTTGATGCTAATAGTAAACAAGATGAGAGGGGGGGGGGGGTGAATCATACAAACTTAATCTTCAATATATTCAACAGATTCAACCTCGGTAGCTTATACTTCAGAATACATAACCAAAGCTGTAAAACATTCAAACTCATGAACAGATAACATCACAACACATATAACACCAGATTTAACATGGAAACCCAAATAGGGAAAAACCACTGTGGGATTTTGGACCCACTAAGAAATATACCCTTCTAGAGTATGCTCGGTTAAAAGCAAATCCTGTTAAAGGTTACAAACACATTGCTAGATGTGACTTGGTTAAGGGATTTCTCTCATACTTGTTAGAGTCTTGCACTTTGTTGGAAGTGACCTTGTCAAAGGATTTCAAACACTCATTTAGAATGTTACCTTGCTAGAGGGTTTACAAATAAGACTGTTAGGTCCACTTGATTAAGAGAGTTCCTGTCACTTACAAAATAAACAACATTAATAAATATATCTACAACTTCACATCTGAAATGCTAAAGCAGATTCTTATTTTCTCAAAACAATCTTGTTATAAGATTTATCTAATCCCTTGATGGGCTTGTTGGGCTTCTCAATCTGTTCTTCAATCAAATCTTCAAGCTTCTGAGCTCGGTAAACATTCCTGTAGCATCACTGTGCATACATTTTCTCGCATGTAGTGTTTATCAACAATTCCTTATTTATAAACAATTTTTGACCACTTAATCTCCTTGATCACATTTCCCATGATCAATCTTAGCCATCAGATCATCAAACTTGACTAGGATCAATGTATCCTTCGATCTGAAAATGTTTTACCTCACCTTGGAACTTGCATTCCTTCCTAGGAACTTGTGCTAGGTTATTGTGGTTCAATCTGTGCTATAGATCTTCCTCCTGTATTTTCATTGTTGTAGATTCTTAACAAACTTCTTGCGTGACAAACCAATCATTTATTCATCTCTAGCTCATCAACATCCTTCATTAAATAATGTTTTTATCCATCCAATGCGATCTATTATAACTCGGTTGTTACTCAGTTAATACTGAACTTCGCTCAGTAGACATTCTGCCTTCGTTAACCGATATCGATAACCTTAGGGTTTACCGACTAGGTTCCTTTCTCAGTGATATAATATAGTATTAAAATTATAATCAACAACATGTGTAGGATATCAAAACAATCAAAACAACATGATCTCATCATTTTCTAACTCAGTAATAGTTGCCCATTGAATAACTTATATCTCCCCTTTATTATCACATTCTTTCTGTGTCACTTACCGACCTCCTAATACTGATCAACACATACTTCTCAAGATATGGCAACATCATACTGAATTAAAAAATAAATTTCTTGACATCAATGATAAAATAATATTATTAAGATAGTAATCATACTTCTTTAGTTATATCAACAATCTCCAACAACCTTCTCAATACCCTTATTGAAATGCCAACAATCTCCTTTCTATTGTAATGCCAACACTAGTAAACCAAACTTAATGCCGGTTGATAGTTTAATAGTTAATGACAATACTGATGAAGCTTCATGCATTAATCAGAAAGAGAAATAACATTCACAACACATAACAAAAATATTTGTACGTGGAAACCTTGTAAGGGGAAAAACCATGGTGGGAAACCTTATCCACAATCATATGATACTACTACAGATAGTATGTGTGTACAAATGGGGTCTGCACATGCAGAAAGGCCAATTGCCTAGATCTCACTGCTCAATCACAAAATAAGAGTCACACTGACTACAATAGGATGGTTAAATCCTAGATAATGTACTGCTCAAAGTAGCATCTTCATATGTTGGATTTAGTACCAGTTAAGCTCTGATTGTCTTCTTCAAACCTTCCTTGTATCTTCAAATGATGTTTGCATGAGTAGCTCTGGTTATATTTGCATATTCCTTATTACATTCCTCTACCACATAATCTCACAAATGAGATCTTACATATATACCGAAACCTAAGACCAAATGTGTAGGTCGGCTCACTAAGAATATTACAATTAAATCAATTATAAATGGATCAATATGTGATGCATCATGTTGGCTCAATGAATTTTCAATAATAACCAACCAAGAAATCATCTCCATAACGTGTCATTCTGATCTGGAATAGATAACACATGCCGGTCCATAACCTAGATCAATTTGCCAGTAACAGGAAATATGCCAAATCGATTAGACCAATAACTAAATCACCAAAACCAAGTGTCCAAACCATGTCTTCAACACAACCAAGTAATCTCCAGATGATAACAAGTCATCCTCTATGCCGGTGAACAATATAACCTGCCAATGAACCAGATACCGGTGACTGTGCATAAGTCATTGAACATGCCGGTGAACATAACCAAAGATCTCCAAAAAGATAAGTGTTGATAAGTGTTGACAAGTGTTGACATCAATGACAAAACCAATGCAACACATCCATAATACCAACAATCTCACCCTTTGGCATTGATGGCAACAAAAGATGGAAAAACCATCTAAGTGCCAAAGTAGAAATGCCAAAAACCAAAAAACAACAATCTCCCAAAGAGATCAATTACTAGAAATCAAAATACAGAATATCTCTCCCCCAATGAGTAATCTCTCCCCAAAAGATAATGTGTTTTTCCATGGATATCTCTCTCCCTTTGACATCAAATGCCAAAGCAACACAAAAACTAGATACAACCAGTTCATAGAACTAATTACAAATACCAACTACTCCCCCTGAGAAGTAGCTCTCCTCCATCAAAGCCAAAAAAGGTTTCTCTGTAAATTTTGCTAGTCTGATGCCATTCTCCAACTGTCTAAGTCTCTACTGATGAGGGTATAACCCCAAGCTGCTCTCTGAGCTATTCAAAAGTTTCCTTAGGCAAAGGCTTAGTAAAGATATATGCAATCTGCTCTTTAGTATTCACATAAACCAGTTTCACTTCTTTTGCTTCAACATTCTCATTCAAAAAATTGAATTTTATGGAAACATGTTTAGTTTTAGAGTGAAATATTGGATTCTTAGATATATCAATTGCTGCCATATTATCACAGTAAATAATTATAGGTTCTTTGCATTTTACCTTTATGTCCTTCAACATTTGTTTAATCCATAATACTTGAGTACAATTAGTTGTTGCTGCAACATATTCTGGTTCCGCTATTGATAATGATGTACAACTCTGTTTCTTGCTCAACCATAAAATCAATCTCCTACCAAGAAAGAATGATCTATCGGTGGTGCTCTTTTTGTCATTTATATCTCTTGCCCAATTAGCATCGGTGTATTCACATAAATCAAAATTTTCATCTTTAGGATACCATAAACCAAGATTTGTTGTGCCTTGTAGATACTGGAAAATCCTTTTTACTGTTGATTCATGATTTTCCTTTAGGATTACTCTGAAATCTTGAAACAATACATACTGCATTCATAATATCAAGTCTTGTTTGTGTCAAATACAGTAAACCTCCAATCATAGATTTATATCTTTTTGGATTAACAGGTGTTGAATCATCCTTCAATGATAGTTTGTAAGTTGTAGTCATAGGAGTACTTACTGGTTTAGAGTTTTCCATACCAAATTTCTTTAGTAGTTCCTTCAAGTACTTAGATTGACATATGAATATACCTTTACCAGTCTATGAAATCTGCAATCCTAAAAATAATTTTATCTCCCCAATTATAGACATTTCAAATTCTTCCTGCATCTTATTAGAAAAGTCTTTACACAATCCATCTTCTCCTCCAAAAAATATATATCATCAACAAAAACTTCAATAACCAAGATGTAATCATTAGTCACTTTGAAATATAAGTTGTTGTCAGCATTACCTTTAGTGTAACCAAGCTTTAAAATATATTTGTCCAATCTAGCATACCAAGCTCTAGGAGCTTTCTTTAATCCATATAAAGCTTTCCTTAACCTGCAAACCATATCTTTGTCATTTATCAAAGAAAATCGACCAAGTTGTTAAATGTAAACTTCCTCTTCAAGATCACCATTCAGAAATGCACATTTAACATCCATTTGATATACTTTATAGTTCTTGTGTGTTGCAAATGCTAGGAATAGTCTAACTGGCTCAATTCTAACTACTGGTGAAAAGGTTTCATTGTAATCAATTCCCTCTTTCTGTGAATATCCCTTACACACTAATCTTGCTTTATTTCTAATTACCTTACCATCTTCATTAAGTTTATTTCTGAATACCCATTTAGTTCCAATTACATTTTTGTTTTTAGGTCGGGGAACCAATGTCCATGCGTTATTCTTTTCAATTTGTTGCAATTCATCTTCTATAGCCTTAATCCAATGTTTATCTTCACATGCCTCATTTACTGATGCTGGTTCTATTGGCATTCTACACTCTAGTGAGAAATTATGGTATTGTCATTGATGGCAAGTTATCGGCAACCTTATGGACACCTTCAGGCATCAACCCTAGCAGACACTTCATAGACAACGACAACAATGTATACTGATACTATAACCGACAGGGATACAGTTTTGTTTATTGTATTTAATTGTAAATATCTTTTGTAAAGCCGACATGGCATATTGTAATAAGAATCATATATTTATGAGATCTTGAAAATCATTTTGATATAAAAGATAGGATGGATATATGGTAGAAGTGATGAGCGAATATTAAGGAAGATTTTGTATAAGGTTTATGGTTATTGTATGAGCTTAAACTGGTACTGAACCTGGCATAGCAGATGCTGAATTGTAGCAGTTCATTTTATTAGATTTTCATAATCCATTTGTAAGTCAGTGAGACTTCCTTTTTGTGATTGAGCACTGAGTTCTAGGTAGTTGGCCTTCCTGCATGTGTAGGCCCCTCTTGTAAGTAATATCCATTCATTGGCCAATGAGTGAATATTGTGGGTCACAAATCCCACCGAGGTTTTTCCCACATCGGGTTTCCTCGTGAAACATCTTGTGTTATGGTGTGTTTTCTATGTTGTCTTTATTGTTATTATTTTCTACATTAATTCTTGTTTACCAGTACACTATTTTGGAATGCAAAATACTTAATAAGGTTAAAGAATCTATAAACCAGTTAGATATTGATTCACCCCCCCTCTTAGTATCTTTGGGACTATGATCAATCCTAACAGGTTCAATTTGAGAAATTAAACATACCTCTTCATTTGCCAGTCTTCCTCTTGTCATAACTCCTTGATACTTATTCCCAATTATCTGACTTTCAGAGTGATTCAATCTTACATACCTAGGTGTATTCACTTGCTGCTATTCTTCAGTCACTGTGGAATTCTCTAATGATTCTAGTGTGACTGGATCAACATTCTGTACTAGTGTATTCTATATAGGTTCATTTGTGATTACCTCAACTGTCGGTTTAGAGTCCATAGACCTTGAATCTCTTCTAAAGTGTTCATCAATCTTCACATTTGCACTCTCAATGATTTTCTGCAATCTTTTATTAAAACATCTATATGCCTTGCTCTTAGATGAATAACCAAGAAATATTCCTTCATCACTTCTGGGATCAAATTTACCAATATACTCATCTCTCCTAATATAACATTTGATTCCAAATATGATGAAATATTTAAGAGTAGGAGTATTACCAAACCATAGTTCATGAGGGGTCTTACCGGTTTCACCTTTGATGTGAACTCTATTGAATGTGTAAACTGTTGTATTCACTACTTCTCTCCAATACACATGAGGTAGGTTTGCTTTTGATATCATGCTTCTAGCTGCATCTAGAATAGCTCTCTTCTTCCTTTCCACAACTCCATTCTGCTGGGGTGTCCGAGGTGATGATAGCTATCCTCTGATTCCATTCACTTCACATAATCTATTAAATTCGTTAGATGTGAATTCACCTCCTTGATTTGATCTTAAACATTTGATTTTCTTATCGGTTTCATTCTCTACCATTGTCTTGAATAGTTTGAATTTCCCAAAAGCTTCTGATTTCTCCCTGAGAAAAGTAACCCAACACATTATAGAATAATCATCAATGATTAGCATAAAATATCTATCTCCTTGTATACTTCTAGTTCTTTCCGGACCACATAAGTCAGTATAAATTAAATCAAGAACATTATTGGATTTCTCTAGAATACTCTTGAAAGTTGTTCTAACTTGCTTTCCAAGTTGACATTCCTTACATACCGGATTGCGAGGTTTAATAATCTTAGGTAAATCCCTTACTGCCTTAGTTGTACTGATCTTTACAATGCAATCAAAATTCACATGACAAAGTCTCTTATGCCATAACCAACTTTCATCAATATGTGCAATCAAGCATGTCTTCTCATTATTATTCAAGTGGAAGATATTACCTCTAGTCTGATTACCGATTGCAATTTACAAACCAGTTTTATTCACAATTTTGCATATACCATTCTTGAATTGTAACTGAAATCCTTTTTCAACTAATTGACCAACACTCAAAATATTATGCTTCAAACCTTCAATATAATAAATGTTGTCAGTATTGTGCTTACCATCAGAATATATAGTGCCTTTTCCTTTGATCAAACAAGCTTTATCATCCCCAAATCTTACTAGACCTCCATTGTATTCCTAAAAAGTTAAGAATTTACTTTTATCACCAGTCATATGATGTGAACATCCAGAATCAATGATCCATTCATCATTTTCTTCAATTTTAGCTGCCAGGGCATGCTCTACCAGTTGTACAATAGATGCTAGTTGATCTTCTGTTATTGCAACAAAAGCCCATCCATTGTCTGTCGGTTCCTCATTAGAATCATCAGTAACTCCTTCATCAACATAGTAACATGATTTGTCTCTATTCTTCTTAAATCTGTATCTTTGATATTCAGGGTTAGGCTTATATGTTCTTTTAGCTTCTTCTCTCAATCTTGCATAAAGTGCTTTCCAATCAGATTTCTCAGATGATGATGATGATGCTTTGAAAGCTAAATCTGTCTTAATTGTAGTAACAAGACCAAATTCCTCAAGCTCAAAAGAAGAAAGTTTTCCAACCAAAGTATCTCTAGATACTGATGTATTAGGCATTGTTCTTAATTCATTGATAGCAGTTAATTTTATTTTGTATGTCAATGGAAATGCTATTAAAAATTTAGAAACAATCTCATCTTCACTTAAGGATCCTCCACAACATTGTATACCCAAAACAATTTCATTAACTCTTTCCATAAAAGCATAAATTCTTTCACCTTCTTCCATTTTCAGATTTTCATACCTGACCTAGAAGCATTCCAATTTTGCAATTTTGATAGTGGTACCACCTTCATTCAATGTCTCCAATTTATCCCAAATAGCTTTAGCAATAGATTGGTCTGATAATCCCATGATTTGCTGATCTGACAATGCGCTCAAAAGTGATTCTCTTGCTTTGCAATCATTCTCCTGATCTTTAGCCAAGTTTGGTGGATTAGGTTGACCCTATGTAGGACCAACATAACCATTCTTTGTAACATCCCATATATCTCTTCCAATGCAATTCAGATGTGTCTCCATTCTGATCTTCCATATACCATAGTTAGTTCCATCAAGTTTCGGGCTGTCATTCTTGAAATAGTTAGTTGCCATAAAATCTCCTCAAGTTGTTAAACTTCTACAAAAAGAGGACTTGGCTCTGATACCAATTGTTAGGGGCCAGAGGCAATTGAGAGGGGGGGGGGGGGTAAATTAGTTGTTTATTAATTTCAACCCAAATATAACTTAATCAAACTTGATGCATAATACCAGTAAACCAAACTTAATTCCAGTTGACAGTTTAATAGTTAATGACAATATCGGTGAAGCTTAATGCATGAATCAGAAAGAGAAATAACATCCACAACACCTAACACATATATTTGTACATGGAAACCCTGTAAGGGGAAAAAACACGGTGGGATACCTTACCCACAATCAGATGATACTACTGTAGATAGTATGTGTGTACAAATGGGGTCTGCACATGTAGAAAATAGGATGGTTAAATCCTAGATAATGTACTGCTCAAAGCAGCATCTTCATATGTTGGATTTAGTACCGGTTAAGCTTTGATTGTCTTCTTCAAACCTTCCTTGAATCTTCAAATGATGTTTGCGTGAATAACTCTACTTATATTCACATATTCCTTATTACATTCCTCTACCACATAATCTCACAAATGAGATCTTACATATATACCAAACCCTAAGACCAAATGTGTAGGTCAGCTCACTAAGAATATTACAATTAAATCAATTATAAATGAATCAATATGTGATGCATCATGTTGGCTCAATGCATTTACAATAATAACCAATAAATAAATCATCTCCATAACGTGTCATGCTGATCTGGAATAGACAATGCATGTTAGTCCATAACCTAGATCAATTTGCCGGTAACAACAAATATGCCAACTCAATTAGACCAATAATCATATCACCAAAACCAAGTGTCCAAACCATGTCTTTGACATAACCAAGTAATCTCCAAATGATAACAAGTCATCCTCTATGCTGGTGAACAATCTAACCTGTCGGTGAACCAGATACTGTTGACTGTGCATAAGTCACTGAACATGCCAGTGAATATAACCAAAGATCTCCAAAAAGATAAGCACTGATAAGTGTTGACAAGTGTTGACATCAATGAAAAAACCAATGGAACACATCCATAATACCAACACTAACACATCCAACTATCCATACCTCCAAGGTATACAAACATATCAAGTGAATCCCATATCATCAACATATACAACCCATTACATGCAACCATAAACTCCAAGTGCAATATTTGTCACATACACACTTAGAAACTCCCACTGCATAGGTAGTGAAAAATATAAAAATGATCAATTAATGCATCCAAAGATCCAATAATAGCATCATATATAAAGTGTAATCATAACCATGTAGTATCAAGGAGCATCTACAACAAAATATATAGCCTGTAAACCAATAACCTATAAACACAACTTTCACAATAAGTCTCCAATGCTCTCACAACCAAAAAATGAAAAGAGATAAAAGAAACATCCATGCAATCTCCCACACGAGAACACATAAAAACAAGCTAGTGATCACATAGCTTCAATCAATCTCAAATCCAATGTAATGTGAAACCAAACATCGAGGAAGATAATCAAGACCAAGCGAGAAACACTACAAATCAAAACTTGTAGCATGTCCTTCTACATACACCTATAAATTCTAACTATGTCAAGTATTATCTCATCTATAAAACCCCAAATCAAAATCCATAACAAAACGCAAACCCATTCAGTCTCTTATACCAAACATACATATCATGTAATCAACATGGTTATAAGCCTCTCATAATGAAGAAGATCAAACTAATACCATCCCCAATCCTAGGGAATAAGCCTAATAAAAAATATCCCAAACTCAATAATCAATGAATTCTATCATTATAGTGTTTGAATTAGGGATCACTAAGAGGGGGGGTGAATCACCGATCTACTGGTTAGCAAATTTTCAAACTTAACTTTAATCCACTGCAAGCACAAACATGAAACTAAAATGCAGGAACATAAAACAACCAACCAAAAAATCATAACACTAGATTTTTACATGGAAACCCAAATCTGAAAAACCACGGTGGGATTTGAACCCACAATATTATTCTACTATGGCTAGTAGAAAAACAATATTACAATATGAGAAATGCATAGACATTCAGGCACACTGCCTAGGGCTCACGGCTCAAATACAATAAGGGCTACAACCCTAGAAGGCTCACTTCCTTACTGATCAATTAAAATGATGAATTATAGAAAATGAACTCCAAAATAGAATCTATAATGCTTAGATGAGTTCAGGTTAAGTTCTAAATACACTAACTGTATCACCTCTGTTGTTCTTCTTTGTTCTGCCCTATTCATTGTCCCAGTCATCTACTAGATCAAGAATGCACATGTAAAACTACACTAAAATGTATTGTCTATCACCAATCAATTGCATCAATCATATCATTCACAAAAAATATCATCTACATTGGTCTTATATATCTGCAATCATAAAATAGATCATTTACCATGTAGGCCTACTAGTGTAATGTGTATTCATGTGTCAGCTTGACTGGATCACAAAAGATAAATATGGCTCACCAAAACAATAATAAAATGATGTCTCTGTGTTGGCTCAATCAACCCAAACATGATTCATAACACCACAATCACCGAAAAGATTCCGGACCAAAACTACTCTGTTCATCTTGAAATATCGGTTAACTAGCTATTGGTTGACATCCTCTTCTAGAAATCAAGATCCGTGATTACCAAATGGAAATATCATGAAGAGTTTCCATCAATGACAAACCTAAACCAATAATAAACGATCAAAATTCACCAAATGAGTGTCAATTTCCAACAAACAAAACCAAATGCAAAAGGAGATAACCAATGCCAAACATCTCTCAAACTGAAATCTCTAGAACTAAGCATCTATCCATAGCTAAAGATCCATATATATGAAAGATAAGCATAAACATAATGCACTTGAAAGGAACAATGGGAAATACCTCTCAAGTATTCTACTGCCAAGTAGACCAAGAGTGAGGAATGAAAATTCTCATCAAGGTATCCAAGTCATCATGAATCAAACTAAGAACAATATCCTTTTAAGTCCATATCAAGTGAATGCTCCTTGGTCTTTCTGCTGAAACTATCAACTATCTCAACATATATCTCTAATTACAAGAGAATACCAATATCACCTACATCTCCATGTATCCATGAGTACCTCTTACTGACCAATCCATGCTAAACTCCAAATACAATATAACACCATCATGAATTAACTAAGCAAATGATCATGCATCCAATAAAAAGAGAACTAACCAAGATTAATGTCAAAGCTCCAAACATAAAATCAAGAACCTAAACATAACAACATAATCTAACCATCCCCTCCTAGAACGTAACATGCTCCATATGAATATATCAATTAACCATAACATAGAAAATACCATGACATAATAAAAAACCATCCTATCAAGAGCATACCATGACATAATATAAAACCATCCTATCAAACAAGGATAACATATTGAATGAAAGCATAAACCATAACTCAACCAAGGACTTCTGATGTAGGAGCATCGGTCTAGTTCTTATCGATTGAGCAATTTTCAGTAGAATTGCTTGAGATCATGGCATTTCTTCATGTTTGAGAGTTTAGCATTGTGGTTTTGGATTTATTCCTTTGAGTTCATGGTCTTTGTCATGTTCAAGTTTCATGGCATTTGGATTTGATCCCGGTGAGTTGTCGATTCCGATATTGGCCCAGTTGATATGTTCTTACCCATTAGTCTGGCAGTGTGTTGAGCAAAGTTGGATTGGGTTGGAGTTGATCTCCATGAGTTGTAGATCATTGATTTATGTTTCTTATGTCTTTTATAATATTCTTGGAGGACTGCACATCATTTCATGCTTTGGAGTTGTTCTTAGTGATTTGAGCCGACATGTTACCGTTAACACATTTCATGAACCGATTGGTCTTTGGGCCGACTTGATTAAGTTGTTATTATTTGCGGATGGTATAAATGGAAGTTTGTGAATCATTTGAGAAGATAGAAGATAGAAGACATAGTTTAGAGATTGAGCGAAGATGTAGAACCAATGAGATTCTGGTATGGTGGATTGAAGCCAGAAGGGCTGAGGTCAGGATTAGGGTAGAACTGACAGACTATTTCCAGAGGCTAATCTTATATGTGGATGATCTGTGGATCTTATATTTGTGTTGTAAGCATTGTTTGTATCCTAGACTGTGATCCAACATGTGGCATATGTAATTCTTTAGACTATAATAAGAATTGTTCATTTTTTTACCAGTTATGTATTGTGTGTTGTTACCGGTTGTTCTTTCTGCTATTTCTGGCATTGTGTTACCGGTTGCCGGTATATTTTGCATGGTGTTTGTGTTAGGTTGCAAGGATGAGCTATCCTTCATTGGATCTCCCTACCTTGACTGCATCAACTTCATGAATTTTCCAAGATGTCCACATCCTCTAATCTCATGAAGATCACCATCTCCTACAAGTGAACTTGTAAATATGAAAGACCCTTCAACAACAATAGGATCTAAGGCTACTACAAACATCTACAACACCAAAGAAGATCATCTACCATCCAATGATGAATATACATCACTTCCACAAGCTCCCACTGAACCATGATGTTGAGCTCTCCATAACATTGTGATAACCATCTCTTAAATGAAGATCATCTAGGTATAAACACGTACAATTGAAGTGTCAATAACATCAAGTAGACCAAGATCTCCAAGCCAAGAAGATTAAAAAACCACCAAACAAACCAACAAGAACCAATCCTACATTTCCACATCATCACTATCAAAAGCTCCCACTAAATGTGTAACCAAGCTATCCATAAAATCATGATTAAACCATACTCTACATGAGAATTAAACAAAGTGATTACATAATAAAAGAACTCAACAATGCATATCCTGAGCTCTCAAAATCCAAAACAACCATGGTCCTCAACCAAGAAGATACACCACCATAACCAATCAAGAATCCAATCAAATCGTCACCAATCAAAGAATTTACAAATTTAATCATATCATGCCAAAGCCACTAAACACAAGAAACATCCATGAAACCATTATCACATCCATTGAAAGAAACATTCAACCTCCAATGTGTCCATCTTCTAAGCATCATATAGTCAACAACATAGGTTCACCATTATGACTATACTTGGTAACAACATCTCTCCTCCTCAACATGATAACAAAATCAGCAAACCAAGTGACTAAACCAAGCAACCAAATGATTAAATCAGGCCACCGATTCGAATATGTATTAACAATGAAATGTTTATGGGTATAGACAACCCATATCCAAGCCATATATGCAACTTGTAAGTATAGACCGCCTACAACACTACACAACTTGTAGAACCAATAATGTAACATACACATCCAAACTAAATACTGGTAACCATGTCAACACAAGAGCCATTTGAGATACAATACTGAGTATACAATGACATAAACTCCAGATCTCCAATATGTAACATGCCATACACTCATACAATCACCATAGCCAAAAGAACCCATAAACAAATCAGATCAATATATCAACAAATAAATCATATCAAATCTACTCCAAACTAGATCTAGTGTGTAGTTCTATGAATAGGCTTTTTGTCGACTATTAGTCGTCCAAAATTCAACTTTGTTTTCTCAAGTTATTACCTCTCAAATCTATAAAGGTACTTTTGACTTCAAACTGACATTTCACTATCCAAACATATTTTTTTTGGAAAAACCAACCATACCATAACATAATGCTTTGAGTCACCTTTCTGATGAATATAATAAGTCAAGAAACCAATACCATACACTTGAGTTATACTTTGTGGAAGAAAAACAACCTATTAAACTACATGGACTCCAAAAATCACCAATATGCCTTAATTTGCAATTTTTCATTTTTTTAAAAAATATTTTGGGTGGGATTGGCATGAACCCAACCCTCTATACAATACAACACATAAAAATTGATTGAAATTTACAATATTTAATAGGGTATATTTATTTAAATGTTTTTGAAAAATATTAAATACATATTTTTTTAAATGAATAATGGCAAGCTATTTTTTTGTTTTGTTTTATTTTAAACAATGAGTTTGACCTTGCCCATAGTCTCCCCATGAGCTGGGGACCTTGCGGGGCTTGCTAGCCACTATCATCCGTGGCCAACAATGGTACCTATTGGCACCATTGTCTATACTAGTCGACAATGACTGCTGGGTATAAGGGTTGCATGGGGTTAGAGGGGGGGGGGGGGGGGGTGTCTGGTGGCCCCACTCCTACCTCGCTTATCATATATTTTTTTTCAATAAAAATTTTCAACAACCCCCACATAAATTAATTTTTATTATTTATTATTTAATATTAATACTTCATAAAAAAAGTCGATAGGTGATGCAAGATTTTTTTTAATATTATTTTTTGATGACACCTTGGGTTGTATGACCGTATGGCTAGGGTTAATTTTTTTTTATTTTTTTTCAACTTTTCCAAACATAGGTGAAGTTTACATCAATCTTTGCTTCTTGACCAACCTAGGCTAAAGGGCAAGGCCCATTCCATGAGGTTATTTCTACAAACTCTCCCCCAAAACCCTCACATCTTGCCATGTCTTTCATTCTTTTATGCATTTCATAGATTCAACTCCTAGGGTTATAACACCACAACCATGACTCTGATACCAAATTAAAGGAAACTTGCAACCATACAAATTACAATTTCCACATAACCCAATTGATAAATCATATGAAATATGCACTTAGAATCCATATGAAAAGAATAGACAACATACCCATCAAAGATTACACAAGATATACCTTCAAAAAACCCTCATGAGGGAAAAACCCAACCTCCAAATGCATCCATCCACCATATATCATTTAGGAATGCAACATTACAATACATATATGCAATCCTTTGAACCCCAACCATCAACAAGAACTCCATGTGAGCAAGCATGTAAGCACACATCCCACTCCATGCTTCCAACCTCCACAAATGATAACCTGGCTAACTTGCTTACCTTAAATAACTAATGTGTGGTTTCTTTTATAGAGTCAAGCTCCCACAAAACCACCTAGTGGTATTACATCAAAACTATATGCTAAAACCATGAGCTACCTAACCATTGATCCCACATTTAATATCGGGTACTAAGTTTTCTCTTTTTAAATATCTTTCCCCAATATTAAATAATTACAATATGATATTACAATGTTACAATACACCATTAAGTGCCCTCGAGAATATTTCAAAGTAATCTCTACATGTTATACATTCATGTGCAACTCACATAATAAATAAATATTACAATTATAAATAATATTATGCAAGGTGTACATCACCTATTTTCCCAACACTTATAGGTTTCTTGATGGAGTACATGGAGCACTTTGATTCCTTGATGGTACATGTGGCTATAGGGATTGTTCCCTTGTTCATGTTTTAGTTTAATTTTTACCCCTTATGCAATGCATACAACAAGTGGAAGAATGGTAGGAATTAGGTGTTGTACACCTTGCATGATATTTATAATGTTTAATTTATTATTATGTGTGTGGTATTCCTAAGAGGATCTAGAAGTACGTGCATCACAAGGAGTTAACATTCTTGGGACAACTTTATGTGTTGTATGCAACATTGAAAACTATATTTAATGTGGGGTCTCACATTGAGGAAATGATTAATTTAATATTAGAGAAATATTAATAAAGTGAAAACTTATTATCTAATATTAAATGTGGGTTCAATGGTTTTGTAATCTCATGGTTTTAGTCAAACATGGCTTTATGTAATACCACTTGGTGGTTTTTTGTGAGTTTATATTAAATAAAGCACAAGGGTAGTTGTCTAAGGTTGGCTAGTTGGGGTTTTGAGTTTTCTTTTGGAGAGTGCATTTGTGAAGCATGATAGGGGATGTGTTGGATTCATGCTTAGACACATGGATGATGTATTGGACAGGCTTGATGTTTCATAGATGTTCATGAAGGCTTTGGAGATGTATTACAATGTTTATTACTGAATAATACATTGAGCATGGATACTTTTGGAGGATGGGTTAATCCTTGATGAAGAATTTCCCAAGGTATATCTTGTGTCATTTTTGATGGGTACGTTGTCTATTATTTTGCATATGGGTTCAATACAAATTTGCATATATTTCTCTTTTTTGATATGTGGAATTTGTCTTTATATGGATGCAAGTTTCTTTGCACTTTCATGTTCCTAGGTTCTTTGTAATTTATGTTCCATATTACTATCTTGGTTATCACATGCTTCTTTTTATTTTATCATACTACATGATTCATAGTGTTACTATGTTCTTTAGGTTCCACAACTATAAGATTACTTCTATGTTATGTTTATTTATCACAATTACCTATTTATGCTCCTTATCATGTTCAAATTCTATAATTCAATGTTCCTTATTTTAATGTCTTTTGATCCCATCTTGATGATCCTTATCATGCTTAGATCTTATGTTTGTATATAATGATTTTTATCATGTCTATAATCCTAATCGTGTCTATGCTCTATAATTGCATGTTATGACCATTTTCATAGCCATATGTTAATTCCTATACTATGGCCCTTGTAATGTCCACATCTTTTACACCTTATTTTTCCATGATCACCACTTAGAATTTAAGTTCATCCTATTCTATCATTTGGTATATTTGGGGTTACCTTATTACACATGCCTTGATGGTTATCTTCTACTTCTGTATTTAATATGTGTTATTGTGACTAGGGATCCTTAGCTATTTATTTATTACTATAGCTCTCTTCACACTTAGTTAAGTCTACTCAGGGACTTTTTCACTTTATCCTACATTGGTTGTGTTTTTAGTCTCTTGGGTGGTAAATCCTATATATACTCACCCATCGCTTTCATATGGAAATTCTCATTTATTGTATGCTTTGCATTCTCTTGAGTTGAACATAATTTATTTCTTATATTTGATTTTTGTTTTTGCTTCCCTTCATTCATTTGTGTTTTTGGGTGGCATTTTGGCCAAATCTTACATGGCATCAAAGTGGTTATGAGTTGTGGGTTAGCATTTAAAAAAAAATATATGAGAGTGTAGAGTTGTTTTTGAAGCACATGAGTATTCTCTTCTCCAGAATTGGAGAAATAGAAAAGTATGGAGAAAACAATAGTTTCTGGGGGTTCTTATGTTGGCTTGGCATTTGTAGGTTTTTTTAAGCTTCCTAGTGTGGGTTAGCATTTAAAAAAAAAAATATGAGAGTGTAGAGTTGTTTTTGAAGCACATGAGTATTCTCTTCTCCAGAATTGGAGAAATAGAAAAGTATGGAGAAAACAATAGTTTCTGGGGGTTCTTATGTTGGCTTGGCATTTGTAGGTTTTTTTAAGCTTCCTAGAGATATTTATGGGATATAAAAAATCATGACACTTTGAGGAAAAACCAACTATCCCATTGTGTCCAAAATGCCCCAAAACCTCTATTTTCATATTAATTTTGTCAAAATTAGAGATCAGATTTTTTTGAGGTTTTTTCTCGGTATAGACACTTTGATTTCCATGCCATCTAAAATTTCATATGACTGCCTCAATTTTCATACCAAACTTTTGTACAACTGCCTCAATTTCCATGATAAACTTATGTACAACTGCATTGATTTTCATGCCAAACTTTCATACAATCGCCTCAATTTTTCTGTTAGTCTTTTGAACAACCACCTCGATTTATATGCCATATTTATAAAGTTTCCTCAATTTTTTTTCCACAAGTTGTTCAATCAGTAATGGTAACTTTTTTTTGCCATATCTTTTGCATATGACCTTGAATCAAGACAATTGGTTTAGTGCCTTAATTTGTAATATCAAATATGCCCATTTTTTAGAACTTATGAAGGTATTGAAATCAAGTCCACTTATCCTTCTGTAGCTAGTGGCCTTTGTAATCACACTACTTATAAAGTGCCAAATCGTTCTATTTTGTGGGGGCTTCTTGATTGAGTAATTCAAGGGGGCTCTCTTCGTGTGATTGTGTTTTTGTTTTTGATCTTTTTCTCCCTTGCACAAATGGATAATGCTAAGTTTTTATTGCTAACACCATGTAACTACACCACTTGGTAACAAAATTCATAGAACTTCTTAATGCAACAAGGTTATATACCATATGTTGAACAAAGATAAGTGAACCGACAAATGTTAAGGATAAAATACTCTGGATGATTGAACAAACAAAACCTCTAGGTTGTCTTAGGAGTTTAGTTCCCTTGATATAATGTTTCAATTGGATGGTTGTAATAATTAACATGATGCATGGGATAAATTACAAAATTTGTATGGGATGAATGATGAAGTTAGGGGATATCAACTTGATAATCAACTAATGACACTTCATCTTATGTCTTTTGACAACATCCAAGACTATGTAACAAAATTTAATGATTCGAGAGTACAATGTAAAGCATGTGGCATAGAGAAAAAGGAAATTCAACCTGTCTTAGGGTAATCTTAACAAACTTGGACTTGAATAAGCGACTTTTGTTTATAGTTTTCATACTCATAGATTGACTATGGGATTTTCTTATACAATGCCTACTTTTTCTTCTTTTTCTAAATTGTTGATGCAATAACAAGACAAGCTTCTATCTATGGGCTGCTTAAAGCCATCTCAATCTCAAGATTTATTGTCTAGTTAGTCAAAGGGATAGAAATAGTCAGAGAAACCTAACAAGAAACAAGAAAGGTCCAAGAAGAAGCCACAAAAAGATCAAGCACAATGTAATGCCCTGCCAGGAAGCCCTGAAGGGGGGGAAAGCTAAAACACTCAAATGGAGTGTAAATATATATATTTTAATAATAATAAGACACCACATTAAGATACATTGGAGTTATCTAAAGCTTAGATAACATAGCAGAAGACTAAATGAACCTAAGGAGTTTCCCAACGTGATTACGTAACCTTACACCTAACCCAACTCACGACATTTGATCCAATTAAGCTAGATTTCTTAATTACAAGTTAATACTTAAGACATGGATATAATATGTTTGATGAATTGACATTTTAGAATTTAGGAAGCGTTCATCTATTATGATTAGAGATGAGGCTAACCTGAGGATATTTACTCGATGAATTTTAAACGTAGGCAACTTAAGAATTCTCCCATTAAGGTTTAAATATGGTTAACTTGACAAGTCCATCCATTTAGATACAATGTAACTAATTTATCGAGGTCCATTTATTTAGGTTTAAAAATAACCAACCAAATGAGATCATCCTTTATAGTTAAAATATGGCTAATAAGATGAAATTCATTCATTAGGGATTAAGATGTAAACAAACAAAATGAAGTTCATTCATTAGGGTTTAAACATAACCAACTATTAAATTGTAGTTCATTTATAGAGGATAAAATGTAAATAGCCAAATGAAGATCATCCATTAGGGTTAAGATATAGGTAACTTAATGAGTTCACTCATTTTAGTTAAAATAAAGTTAATATGAAGAAATACATTTGCTAAGATTAAGATATAAACAACTAAATGAGTTCTCCCATTTTAGTTCAATTATAGCTATTATGATGAAGCTTATTTATAAAGGTTAAAATGTGGGTAACCAATTGAGTTCATCAAATTATAAAACTAATTTGGTGAGGATTATTTGTTTAGAATAAAATGTATACAACTAAATAAATTCATCCAATTTAGTGAAATATAGCTAACGTGACAATGTTCATTTATTAAGATAATACGGTAAGTAGCCGAATGAGGTTCATCCATTAGATTTCAATTTAGATATTATGACAGTTAATCCAATATTTGTTACCCATTCAATACGTTCAAATTACAAGCTTTATGACAAGTTAATCCATTAATTGCAACCTAGTGAGCTTCCTCCCATGCTTACTTCTTTTCATTAACATTAACAAAATACTTTTCATATTCATATCTACAATCTTTTATGATCATAATTACCACGTTTAACAAGGGGACTATATACCTACATTCTAAATTTAACTTCATCTAATCCCCATTACACACTTACAAAATACATCCATACATACTACCACTAAGAATGAAACAAGAGAGACAAAAGCATCACGTAACATAGAAATGATCTCGGAGTTCACCCCTAGAGGGCTACATCTCTGGGTCTGCTCAACTGCAAGACCCCTCTAGCAATTAATATAGTTAAGGTTACATAAGTTTCATGTCATTTACATCTTGCCTTATAGGCGAACACAACCACTATACAATGACCACTTCGGTCAATAAATACATAAATGATTCCTTCATAGAAGCTGATCCAATTGAACACATCAAAAGCAATTACAAAGGTCTCTTGTCTGGCGGTTCCCTAACTAGGGACTTGACCGATTATGACCAAACACAAGCAACCAAATGGACAACAAAGTCTAAACAAACATAACTGGGTCTTGCCATCACTTTAAACTAAGCGAATACTAATAAATTAAACTTGCCATATTTCCATTTGTCTATTTCCCAATACCGAGGATGAGTAAAACTAACCCATTTATTTTATCAAATGAGATATCATTAACTTACTAATTTTTCCAATGGTACATTATTAAATTTCCGTTATTTTTAATATCATCTCATTTTAGTTTTCAAAAGTAAGATCCAATGATAAAACATTTCATTTTCCAATTACTCCTAAACTTTTGTATTCCACTTCTAAATTTCTCAGATGACCTATAACATTAAAATCCGAAAATAATATATCCTTGGATAATATATTATTTTTAAACATCACCAAATAATAATTATATTTTAATTCAAAAATCCCCCATAAAAATATAATTCCCTTGCATATACTAAACAAATACACAATCTAAAGGTATGAATTTAGCATATACTTCTCTATGTATATACGTGCCTAAATTAATAAAGAAATGACTAAACAGTAATTATTATGAATTGAAAGTATACTCCAAATTAGGAATCAACAATTAATATATATTATTATAAAAATTATCACAATTAACATATATTTAAATCTATCCATTAATTAATAATTAATATATAATATATAACTAATATAATATATTAATTAAAATTTAATAACATTAAAATTTTTTATTTTTTTTAAATCAAAATTTAAATTTAATAAAAAAAATAAAATTTGTTTTAACAGCCACACGGTTTCTGTCATTTCTCAACTACCCAGAACTTTATTTTTACGAAATTCATACAGAAGTTATAATGCAAAGTCACGAAGAAACCCAAAAAATTTCGTAGAAACCCAATTTGTAAATTTGGAGATATTGTTGACATTTTAAAACAGCATTTTTGTCATTTCTCCAAAACCCAAATCTCATTCATTCACAATCACAGATATATATATTTTTTCCAGAATGTTCAAAACAATAAAATGGGAAAATTTTCCCAACAAGTTCATGATTTTCCCAAAAAGCCAATAGCTTTCAAATAACAAGAGTTGCTCAAACACGAAACCATTTAAACATTCTTGAACCCAAAAACAAACAATATTCACAACTAATACTCAAATTTTAAGAACATTCCTGTATATTTTTTTAAACCAACATTTCATGAAGATCCACCAAATACCATTTTTATTTTGATTTAGCAAAGAAACAAAAGGGAAAAACCAAGATCCTACCTCTTTAGCATTCCTAGTAAGATTCAAAGAAGAGCCCCCAACCTGTAGCTGTAGAAATCCATCCTTGCCAAAATCCCCAAATCTCCATCCCCATATTTATCTTTTCCAAAAATTCAACAACCCCCCAAAATATTTTTCAACCTAGGTTAAATGAATCACATTTTTACCCAATTTCTAATTTCGAAATTTAAGCACTTTTTAAATAAAAAGGAAATAATAATTCTTTTCAACTATTCGAATAATTTAACTTTTTTTTATAATTAAAATTAAAATGCTTCTCTCTTATTAATTTTTTTAATTTCTCAATTTTAATTAAGCCAAAATTTATATTTCGCAATATTGACAAGGGTAAATATTTAATTAAATTAATTTCCAAAATCAATCTTTTACACTATATCAAACTTTACAAATTAAAAATGATTTTCTTTAAATAATAAAAATTACCCTTTCTTTTCCAAAAAGCAAAATTGGTTAAATTAATTATATTTCAAATAACTTTAAATATTTCCTTTTTTTAAAACGCATAAACTAATTAAATTCATTATTTAAAATTAACCATTAATTAAATTCACTACAACATAAATAAAGCGATCCTTTTGATTAATGATTAATCACCTAAAAGAAACCTATTTATTTTGATTTCTCAACTACTAATGCGTAAATGAACACATTAATTCAAATTACATACTTAAGCTTGCTACAAATATAAATATAGTGATCTCTTAAATTAACGATTAATCATATAAAAGAAACCTATCTATTTTAAATATCTCAATTACTAATGCATACATCCACACATTAATTGGAATTAAATGCTTAGGATAAAATACTCCATTTACCGCATGCAAACCAAGAAAGTCCACCAATCACACGACACGCAACCTAAACGACAAAGGAACCCTACGGACCACACACGACGCTCACCTGATCATGGCTAAGGCAAGATGAGAGTTTTATGACCACCTAATCCAAATTCTAAGGATAAAGGAGATATACTCCACCCTGCGAATCCCAATGGAGATGAACCTTGCACCTAGGTGGTATAGTACCTGCAATCTCCTGCAACCATAAGTCACGTAAGCATACATATATATACATATTCAATGAAGGTGTTAGCTTGAGATTTATAACAAGCATTAGGGAACAACTACATTTACACAAGCATCGATGCAAAAGCACAATAATAGGTATGCACAATTATTTATATTATTTAATCTACAACATTACATCATGGTTAATCAATCATTCAAGAATGCCACATAGGAAGTCAACCAAGGTCAAATGAATTTTACAAGGTCGACTAGGGTAGGGGCATTACACACAAGCACAATCTGCCCCCCCAAAAAATACCGACCCCTTTTCTCAACAAGAAGGTTCTTCATCCTGTCCTTGAAGGGAATCATCTAAGAAGGAGAAGCCTACTCGTGCATATTGCAAAAAGATAGGACATGAAGAATACTATTGTTATAAGAAGAACACTGATGAAATGACGCATCTTTGTGAGAAGAATAGAATCAATTTGCCTTCTCAAATGTCTACTTCAGTTTCTTCTTCCAAACAAAAAAAATTGATAAAGAAAAGAGTTACACTTTTGGGACAAGTAGGAATAAAGGACAAGCTCTTTGTGCTACTACAAGTCATGATTTAGGGAGATGACTTCTAGATTTAGGAGCTTCTCATCATATGGTGTCTTTGTAGTATACATTCTCATCATTTGAGCCTTGCAACATGCCATCTATTCTGATGGACAATCATACATATATGAATGTGATTGGGAAGGGATCTATTGATATTGGGGATGACAAAGTTCAATGATGTGTTGTGTGAACCTCACTTGACAAACAATCTCCTTTCCATCTATAAAATACTCATGGTCCAACATAGAAGACTATGGAGTTCACTCCTGATTCAGTCATCATATAGGACTTTGAAAGTGGAGTGATCATTTCTACTAGGGTGGTGGGTCATATTTTTGCATGGTGTGTGCCCTTGGTCTCCTTGTGTTATGCATTGCAATGCTTGAGTTTTTAACATGGCTTAACTACCTCCCATGGTTTCACTAAGTCCACAGTTGTATCGAGCATTAACAAGTTGATCTTTTTGTGCAACAACAACCATGTTTCCAACAAGTGGTATTAGAGCCTAGGTCACGAGTTCAAACGACTCGCTTGCGTTGGGGGAGATTGTTGCAAGGTGCGTGCCCTTGGCATCCTTGTGTTGTACAATATAGCGCTCAGGTTTACGATAGGGACTAACCACCTCCCATGGATTCATTAAGTCTCATAGTTGTATTGGGCATTAACAGTTCGACCTTTTGGTGAAACGAAAAACTATGTTTCCAACACACACATCTTAGTTGTACTCCTTTTTCAGACTTTGTTCCTATTGATCACTTTGATTCTTTAGATGATGATCACACTTATAGTGTAGATTTTGATATTGAGGAGAAATTTAGTTACTTGAACTTGGGTAGTCTCAAATGTTTCAACTCCTCCTATTGAGATCACAACTACTATTACTCTTGATTATTATTTTTTTTCTATGGTTTTGGCTTCTTCTGATTTAGTGCAATGAGATATACATTGTCTTCTAGATATAGTTCCTTCAAATGACTACTTGACATAATACATGTTTGTTTGTTGTCATAACCCTCTTTTTTGGACCTTGATGTGGCTTGCTATTATTATTATTATTATCACTACTCCTACTACAACTATGCTTATTATTACTGTTCTGAATTTCATTAGTAATGATAGTTTAGAAATGATAGATTGAATGGAGTTGAAACTTTTTTAAATAAGAAAATAATTAAATAATGGTGACACACGCTTGAGGGCGTAAATCTATTTGGAAATTACTTATTTACTCAATATATTAAATGAGCACATGTTGTAGGAGAAAAAGAGAAGTTTCTAGAAGAGAATTTTGAATTTAAATTTTGCATGTAACCCCCACTATGACAACAATCATTTTGCATGAAATTAATTTAGAAATTACTTATTTTATCAATATGTTGATTTAGTGAAGAACAAAAGTGAACACTAAGAGGGGGGGTGAATTGGTGATAATCTAAAACTTCAATCAAGTGTGTGTGCAAATAAAACAAAACTAGAGTCATACTACACATAAGGACACATCACATAACACCATTACTTACGTGGAAAACCCAATGTGGGAAAAACCTCAGTGAGAATAGCTACTAGAGTCTACTACTCCAATCCAGCCTCACAAGTAAATCACAGTTACAATATGTTTTAGGGCATCGACCCAAGGAGGACCAACCCCTAATATTTTTGGTGCAAGATATCCTCTTCAACAAAAAAATTATGGCTTTGAGGATGAAGAATAGGATCATAGTGTTTGTCTTAGTGTCTTGTGTTTATGGAAGTTTCATGTATTCAATAAAGACCCCACCATGTAAACCCATGTCACTAATTAGGCAATTTGATAAGCCAATTGGGAAAATGAGGTCAATAGGGGTAGTCAAATGTTTGGTTTTATGTTTGATAGGTTTTTAGGATGTTTTAGAGGTTTTTGGTTGATCCAAGTGTGTGGATCCCAACCTTAGAGAGTTTGACAACTTTTTATGCAAAATGCAACTTTTGAAAGTGCAACTTTTGAGTGCAAAAGTACAACTTTTCAAAATGTGATTGATGTAAGCCTCTTAATGGCTCCAACCTCTTCCAAATTTGGTAGGAAACTATTGGAGAGGTCTATAAGCCTTGTGGAAAACATTCCCAAGGTGGGTGATGTTGTGATTTGAAGTTGAAAGCAATAAGACAAACAAGATTGAGTTTTCCTAGAAATTCTGAGTTTGCAGAAGTTGTACGATCTTGTACAGAGTGAATTGAGTCACAAAATTCATGGAGTAGATGGAGGAATGAAATAGATTTTATTTGGGGGTGGTCTGAGGCTTTTATTGTTTTTGTGTAGTGAGAACCCTCCATTTTTCTGACTGTAACCCGAAAAGTAAGGGTTTGGCTAGGGTTTTAGCCAAAAATGGCCATATCTTCTATTCTAGTCAAATAGAAGTTTCTTCCTTTGGTGGAGTAAAAGATTGGCCTATGTATTTTAGGATTTTCATTGGTTTTTGCAGGGGAGAATTGGTTGTGAGGAGATAGAAGCAAAACTAGGTAGGCATCTCTATGTAACTACCTTAAGCAAATTTAGGACAATCATCATAAAATATGATAGCAGTGGATTCTAGGGATGCAACCCTAGAATTAGAGGTTTTTCACCATTCCCAAAATTATCATAAAGTTTTTTTTTTTTCAGTTGGGATACCAGTAATGGGGGTTTCTTTGTAAATTAGGCCTAATCACCCTAATTAGGTCTCTAGGCTTCTAAGGGGTTTAGACCCTTAGGTTGCAGATCTTTCCAACCCATATTAGGGATGAGTGTAAATCTCAAAAGGGTATCTAGAATGGTGAGTATTTTATTAGAGTGTGTGGAATATTTTGGAGTTAAGGTCAATTCTCTTGTTAAATAGGGCTACTAGCCTAGGGGGTAGGTTTCTAAAGGAGGTATAAGGATTTGAAGATAAAACCCTAAAACAACACTTGGAATAGTACTTAGTAGTCATGAATGGACCAATTCCAAAGCCCCTAAGAGTAGGAGTCACCGGTGAGGCATGCTAGAGAAGTTGAAGCCATTTACTCATCTTGAGTAGGTGTTAGGCTTGAGTAGTGGAGAGTAGTTCAAAACCTTAAGATGTGGAGTCCTTCCTTGTAGGGTCATTTTTTCATTTGAAGGGTTAGACCCTAACCTTTTGGACTTTTCCTTAGGTGTAAGAAGGCCTCTGCATCAATTTTGAGCACCAACTCAAGGAGCACCTACCCCTACTCTGAGCACCCACTCAGAGATACACAATGATTCAATAAAAAAATTATTACAATTATAGTAACCTTGTTACAAATGAGTTTTGTAACACCTATCTGTTACTCTGAGAGATATACCTCAATGATACTTCATCTCTATCTCTTTGTCTCTGCCTTCTTGTCCTCCCAAAATTAGTCTTCTATTCTTGCTTAATTTTCCACCTTTCTTATGCAATTACTTCTCTGATATTAGCTCTAATTCCTTTCTCAGGTTTACCTCTTCAACACTTTTTCTCTTCCTTGTTCAGTAACCACTTCATCACTCTTGTCCTGCTCTCTATTTCTATTTTGACAATGACATTACACAATGTCCACTACCAAGTTCATAAAACACACATCACCTCCAAAGAGTCGGTTGGATCATAACTCATCACAATAGGACAACCATTGTTCTTCCTTGCTATCATGCCCCATGATCTGTATAATTTCCAATGCAGCTTTCAGATCATTCACATATTTAGTTTGTATTTGGCCAGTAATCAACTCAAGTTTCCAGAAGCGCCTACATGTGTTCATGATCAACTTTGAATCTACCATTGATATGCAAGATTCAACCAGGAGGACTTTCATCATAATGTCATCGTGGCAGTTCCATGCGCCACATCATCCCTGTATTTGTCGGCATGCAATGTATCTTTAAATTCTCCTCAATTTGCATCTAGGTCACTTGATCAAAACAAGTCAACATCCAATCATTGTCCAATCAACGTCCATGTGGACCATCGAATCGATTGACATGCAAACATCTTCTTATTTAGTGTCCAAGTCACTTGGTCAATCCTGGTCAATCACTCATGTGGACCTCAGAGTCTATCGATAGGCATTCATGGCATCAAAAGTCTTCTTAATCATCATACAGGTCATCTAGTCAAACTTGGTTGACTGCCACATGGATCTCTACATCTCGAGGGCCACTATCATCTTGCCCCACAAGACCATCTGCATGTCCAAGTTACCCATGTGAGATAAGCCTATGAGGGATAAACTTCTATTATTTTTTGTGTGGTGTGCCTTTGCTTTTGTTAGCCATCACAACATTTTGGCAGCCTCTTACTTCATGCGGGATAAGGATTTCTTCTGTTGTCTTAGTTGTTTCCTTGTCCCACGGGACCTCTATTGGTCTCTTTTGACATTGCAAGATAATAAGGGATATATCTCGACTTTGACCTCTTTGATTAAATTATATCGGACAACCTTTGTTTAAGAACTTTATATCAATGCGGGATAAGGTGAACCACTTTATTCAACAAGTCACATTCTGGGATAGGGTATAACACTTGTTTTCTTAACTTAAATGTTATCCTGTAGGGTATTCAACCCTCGTCCATCATACTATGGGATAAGAAGAGACATTATGTTCAGTTCATAATTGTTATCCCGCAAGATCAAAAAAATCTCTTAGGAACATTGTGGGGTAAGTTGCCTTGTTCATCAAACCAAAGTTATTATGCAAGGTTATCTAACAGTGAATAACATGGCACAGGATAAGCCGATCAACATAACGTATGTGTTATTTATGTCCCGATAGACCATCATGAATAACCTGTCGTGTTATTGATAACTACAGGCACATAACCTTCGTGTTATTGACAGTTCCTGTCATAGTTCACAATATCCATTTGGTCATAGTGATACCGATAACTTGCATATTATTGACAACTCAGTCACATTTTATTGACATCTGTAGTTATGCCTTTTCTAAGTCAGACCAAATTTCACAATACATTTCCAACACAATTGCTTGTCTCTTCCTTGTCCATTTTCATTCCCCAATGACACACATCATGCAATCCTTGTTTCTCTACATCCTCTTTGCATCTCTGTAACACTGATTGACATCAATGACAATAATGCCAATAATCTCCCCCTTTGGCATTGATGTCAACATGCAAAACAGACATGTCTTCTCTCCCCCTTGGAAATCAATGGAAAAGGGCATTCTCCAGCTGAGCATGATGAACCATTATTACAATATAAAAGCCAAGACCAAGTTACTGCTTACACAAATTGATATCTCCCCCTGAGACTAGACATAAGGTTCAAGGATAGGAATAAGGAAACCAATGAGACCCCCCTGAACCACAGATTGCTGTAAACACTTAAGTGCTAAAAGAAACTGGGAAAACCCCCAATTTGAGTCTTTGATATTCAAAATTATCCTTGGGCAGAGGTCAGTGAAAATATCAGTCACTTTCTCACCTGTACTTACATACTCAACCTTGTCAACTACCTTCTCCCTCAAAAAATAATACTTAATTGCTATATGTTTTGTCCATGAGTGCATGACAAGGATCTTGGAAATGTTGATTGCACTTGAATTGTCACATTTGATGGAGATTTGATGTGCACACTCTACTTGGATATCTTTGAGTGTTTGCTTCATCCAGAGAACCTATGAACACCATGTAGCAACAACTACGTACTCTACTTAAGTAGTAGATAAAGAGATGGATTCTTGTTTCTTGCTATGCCATGAGACTAATCTGTCACCAAGGAAAAAAGATCCACCACTGGTGCTCTTTCCATCATCTACATAACCTGCCCAATCAACATCAGTAAAGGCTTGTAAAGTGAAATCTCCTTTCTTTGGATACCATAAGCCATAACTAAGTGTTCCTTGCAGATACTTGAAAATTCTTCTAACTACATTCACATGTGACTACTTTAGAGAAGCTTGAAATATAGCTAGCATGCACATTGCTTGCACAATATCAAGCCTTGAGGCTATGAGATACAATAGATTACCAATCATGGATCAATACAAGGTTTGATCTACACTAGGTGACTCATCATCTTTGCTTAATTTGCATCATGTCACCATGGGAGTACTAACAAGTTTGTTGTCATCCATTTGAAACTTCTTCAACATATCCTTAGAATACTTGGTTTGTGATATAAATATGCCCTTTTCTAATTGAGAAATCTGTAAACCAAGAAAATATGTGAGCTCTCCAAGCATAGACATTTTAGATTTTTACTATATTTTATCAACAAACTACTAGCATAGGACATCCTTGTTGCTTCCAAAGATGATATCATCTACATATACCACAACAATGATCATGTGATTACCATTTTCTGTAAAGTATAAGTTGCTATCAGCATTCCCTTTTCTAAATCCTTATTGTCAGAGATATTTGTCTAGCCTGGAATACCATGCTCTAGGTGCCTACTTCAACCCATACAATGTTTTTCTCAACCTACATACAAATTTTTCATTCTCATGCAATTGAAAACCTTCAGGCTGCTCAATATACACCTCTTCCTCTAGATTTCCATTCAGAAAAGTAGATTTTAAATCCATTTGGTAAACCTTATATCCCTTATATGCTGAGAATGCCAGGAACATTCTGATTGCTTCAAGTCTTGCAACTAGTGCAAATGTCTCTTCAAAATCTATTGATTCAACTTAAGCATACCCCTTACATACCAATTTGTCTTTATTTCTTATAACCTTACCTTCCTCATTAATCTTATTCCTATATACCCATTTAGTCCCAATGAGATTCTTATCAGCAAGTCTAGGAACCAATTCCTATGTTTTGAACCAATTCCTATGTTTTGTTCTTTTCAATCTGCTGCATCTCTTCTTCCATTGCCTTCATCCACTTCTTGCTCCTACTGGCCTCATCATATGTCTTGGGTTCCATCTCAGTCATAAGATAGAAGTTTTCTTGTTCATTATTTCTTGCACAACTTCTTCTTGTTTGCACACCTTCATTTTTGTCTCCTATAATTTGATCCTCAGGATGATTTTTCTGAACATACTTAGTTGGTGCCTTATTTGGTGCCTCTTCTTCTTCACTCTCAAATTGTCATTCATCTTCAACATAAGGTTCTTCAATCTAATTTACTATATTTTCCCTTCCTTTGTGCAAGTTCTCATCTATTCTAACATTCACACTCTCAACCACTCTCCTTAGTCTTTTGTTGAAACACTTGTAATCTTTGCTATGGGTAGAGTAGCCCAAGAGGTTTCCCTCATCACTTCTTGATTCAAAACTACCTAAACCATCTTCATCTCTTTTGATAAAGAATTTTGCTTCCAAACACCTTGAAGTACTTGACTGAGGGTTTTCTATCATACCATAGCTCATAAGGTGTCATTCTTAGCTGAACTTTGTTTAGTGTATATACAACAGTGTGGACTGCCTCCTTCAAGTATATATTAGGCAAATTTGCTTCTTTTAACATAGTTCTTGCCATCTCCTTGATTGTCCTATTTTTCCTTTCTACAACACCATTTTGTTGTGGCATCCTAGGGGCTAAATATTGTCTTCTAATTCCATTTCTTTCACAACAGTCTTCGAATTCATTTGATGTGAATGCACCTCCACGGTCTGATTTGAGACATTACAGTTTATAACCACTTTGTTTTTCAAACAACCTTCTAAAATTTTTGAATCTTTCAAATGCCTACGACTTGTATTGCAAGAAGGTAACCCATGTAATTCTTGAAAAATCATCAATAAGTAGCATGAAATATCTCTCACCATTTAGAGTTCTTGTCCTAGTAGGACCACACAGATTGGTTGGCACAATATCTAAAGGCCTTGTGGTTGAGTACTTCTTTGCCTTGAAGCTTACTTTACTCTACTTTCCTCTTAGACACTCATCACAAAATGTTCTTGCTGGCTTGATAATATGTGGTTAATGCCTCACATACCATTTCTTGTCGACCTTAACAATATTGTCAAAATTGATGTGTCCTAGCCTTCAATGCCATAGTCAACTCTCATCAACTTGTTCCATCATGCATTGTGTTTCAAAACATTCTTTTAAGTTGTAGACATTTCCATCAGTCCTTTTTCCTTCTGCAATCAATTTACCATTGCTCTCCTTTCTGATTTCACATCCTTTTTAATTGAAAGTAAACTTGTATCCTTTGTCACACATTTGACTAACACTCAACAAATTGTGTTTTAAACCTTCCACATAGTACACATCATGAGCTTTTAATTTCCCATATATGCTGAGAGTACCTTTGCCTCTGATTTTGATTGATGAATTATCTCCAAATCTCACTGAGCCTCCATTCCAATCTTCAAGCTTGATAAATTTCTTCTTATAACTAGTCATGTGATTTGAGCAGCCGCTATCTACTACCCATAAGTTCTTCCTTTCAGCATGTGGGGCAGTTTGAACAATCAGACTTGATTCAACCTTGTTCTTTTCTTTCTCAACCCAAATTTGTTTTGTTTCTCTCTTCTTGTCAGCAGTTATTTTCTGATCTAGATTGGCTTTAGGTTCCAAGGTTGACATTGTCTACTTTTGGTTAGTTGTTCTGATTTTACAATGTTTTTCTATATGTCCAAGATTTTGACAATGATAACATTTGATATTTCTATTTAATGATGAACTTAAGGGACTGTCATAGGACTGAAAACTATATCTCCTACATTCATAACCTCTATGACCAATACCATTACAATGGTAACAAATGACATTTGTATCTCTAAGAGAAGAAAAGGGATTTCTACTTTCATATCTAGGAGGAGACCTATTCATTAATCTATAATCAACAATTCTATGACCATATGTATTACATTTGTAGCAATAGTCATGGAACTGGGGTGCATACCAATCATTGCTGAAGGTATTTCTCCTCAAAGCAGCATAGTTTTGTCTTCTTGAGTTCTTCCTTGTGTCTTTGACTTTTATGAAACCATCATTATCCATCTCGGTCTTTCTATTAGGATCAACATATGTTTTCTTCATGCCTTCAATAGTTGTATTCAGATCTATTTTCTTCCTTGGTGCATCCTTGACTGTGAAGGTTTTCCTATTATCATTATTACTTGAAGTAACAAAATCTATCTCCTTTCCTAATAAATCTTTACTTGTAGAACATTGACCAACATCAAATCCAACACCCTCTGTGTCTTTAGAGTGCTTTTGTTTGTTCAACATTTTATCCAGTGCATCAATGTTGCCCTCATATTTGATTCTAACTTTAAGTTATTCTTTGCACTTTTCAGGTTCCTTTCTGAGATTTGTAATATCTTCCTCCATCTTTTGATACTCCTTTTCCTTACTCTCTAAATCTAATTTAGTTACCTCATACATTTTTGTAGCTTCATCCAATTGTGTTTTTGGATCTGAAATGTTTTACTTGGACTTCTCAAGGCATTTGTTCAATCTGTCTTGTTCTTTAGCAGTAGCATACTTAAACTTTTTGTATTATCTCCTTACTTTTATGAGTTCTTCAAGTGCACTCATGAGTTAACCTTCAAGATATACCTCATCTTCAACTTCCTCTTCATCATACAACTCTCGTAGTGCCATAAAGAGATTGACTTCTCTCTCATTCTCACTACAACACTCATTGGACATACTTTCTTCATCAATGGCATCTTATTCAAATGTGTAGAGACTATTCATCCTTCTAAAATTTATTCTTCTTGTCTTGAAAGAATTCTTCATCTTCTCTTTACCATAGGTCTTCTTATTTTGCTTCTCATCTTCATCCTTATCTCCATAAGGACATTTAGATGTAAAGTGTCCAATCTTACCATAGTTGAAACATTTAAAAGGGAGCTTACCTTTATATTTTCCTGAGCCTTTCTTAAGTTTCCTTGCAAAGTTGGTTATAGCAGCGTCATAGTTATCTTCCTCCACATTAACAACTTATTCTTTTCCTTTCTTTGTAGTATTGAAAGCAACTTCTATTTTTGAGGTTTCACTATTAATTGTCCTCATCTCATAGGCTGATAAGGAACAAAATAACTCATCCATGGAGAAGGTTTTTAGATATATAGCTTCTTCTATTGCAGACACCTTTGTGTCATACTTTGAAGTGAGAGATCTCAACACCTTTTTGACAGTGACTTCATCTTTGACTTCCACTCCAAGTCCTCTTATAGCACTCACAATCTCATCCACTCTTTGCAGTTAATCTACTATTTTTTCCTCTTCTTTCATTTTTAGGCTTTGAAATTGAGCCCTTAGATTCTCCAATTTGGCTTCTTTCACTTTGGTATCTCCTTCATATAGTTTTTTGCAACTTATACCATGTTTTCTTTGCTAAAGTGCAGTGTAAGACTTTGACAAACTCTATATCAGACATACCACTTAAGATTGCATTCTTAGCTTTGGCATCATTCTCATACTCCCTCTTTGTATCAAGGTCGGTAGGAGGAATTTGAGGAACAATATAACCATTTTTTCACTGACATCCAGACATAAAAGCATAGAGAGGATAAGTAAGTTTAGAGCAGGATTCATTCCTAGCCATAGTGTTCACAAGATAGGATCTACCCAAGCTAGAGAAAACTTTTACTACAAGGGAACCGATGCTCTGATACCAATTGAAGAACATAAGTGAACACTAAGAGGGGGGGGGGGGTAAATCAATGATAATCTAAAACTTCAATCAAGTGTGTGTGCAAATAAAACAAAACCAGAATCATACTACACACAAGGACACATCACATAGCACCAGTAATTATGAGGAATACCCAATATGGAAAAAACCTTGGTGAGAATAGTTGTTGAAGTCTACTGCTCCAATCCTGCCTCACAAGTAAACCACAATCACAATGTTTTTTAGGGCACCGACCCAAGGATCACCAACTCAAGGAGCACTTACCTCTTCTCTGAGCACCCACTCAGAGATACACAATGATCAATAAATAATTTATTACAATTACAATAGCCTTGTTACAAATGAGATTTGTAACACCTATTAGTTACTCTGAGAGATATACCTCAATGATACTTCATCTCTCTCTCTATCTCTGCCTTCTTGTCCTCCCCAAATTAGTCTTCTATTCATGCTCAATTTTTTGCCTCTTTCTTTTGCAATTACTTCTTTGATTTTATCTTTGCTTCCTTTCTCAGGTTTACCTCTGCAACACTTTTTCTCTTCCTTGTTTAGTAGTCACTTCATCACTCTTGTCTCGCTCTCTGCTTCTATTTTGATAACAACATTACACAATGTGGATTGTCAAGTTCATAAAACACACATCACCTCCAAATAGTCGGCTGGATCATAACTCATCACAATAGAACAACCATTGTTCTTCCTTGTTGTCATGCCCCACAACCTGTACAATTTCCAATGTAGCTTTCAGATCATTCACATAGTCAGTTTGTATTTGGGCAGTAATCACTTCAAGTTTCCAGATGCGCCAACCTCTGTTCATGATCAACTTTGAATCTAAGTCATTTATTTGCAAGATTCATCTAGGAGGACTTTGATTATAACCATCATCATGGTAGTTCCACACACCACATCATCCCTGTATTTGTTGGCATGCAATTTGTCCTTAAATTATCCTCAATTTGCATCTAGGTCACTTGATCAAAACAAGTCAACATCCAATCATTGTCCAGTCAACGTCCATGTGGACCATCAAATCTATCAGCATGCAAACATCTTCTTATTCAGCATCCAAGTCACTTGGTCAATCTTGGTCAATTGCTCACGTGGATTTCATAGTCTATCAGTAGGCATTCATGGCATCAAAAGTCTTCTTAATTGTCATCGAGGTCATCTGGTCAAACTTGGTTGACCACCACGTGGATCTTTGCATCTCGAGGACCACTATCTTCTTTCCCTACAAGACCATCTACATATCCAAGTTACCTGTGTGGGATAAGCTTACACGAGATAAGCTTCTATTATTTTTGTGTGGTGTGCCTTTTCTTTTGTTAGCCCGCATAACATTTTGGCAACCTCTTACTTTATGCAGGATAAGGATTTATTTTGTTGTCTTAGTCTTTTCCTTGTCCTACGGGACCTCTATTGGTCTCTTTTAACATCATGGGATAAGAAGGGATATATCTCCACTTTGACCTCTTTGATTAACTTATCCCAGACAACCATTATTTAAGAAATTTATGTCAACGCAAGATAAGGTGAACCACTTTGTTCACCAAGTCACATCATGGAATAAGGTATAACACTTGCTCTCTTAACTTAAATGTTATCCCGTAGGGTATTCAACCCTCGTCCATCATATTACAGGATAAGAAGAGATATTATGTTCACTTCACAATTGTTATCTTGTAAGGTCAAAAAAATCTCTAAGGAACGTCGCGGGGTAAGCTGCCTTGTTCATCAAACCAAAGTTATCCCACAAGGTTATCTAATAGTGAATAACATGTCGCGAGATAAGCCGGTCAACATAACATGTGTGTTATTGACATCTCGATAGACCAACACGACTAACCCATCATGTTATTGACAACTGTAGACACATAACCTTCGTGTTATTGATAGTTTCTTTCATAGTACACAACAACCCTTTGGTCATAGCGAGAGCGATAACCTGCATAGTATTGATGACTCAGTCGCGTGTTATTGACATATGTAGTTACACCTTTTCTGAGTCAGACCAAATTTCAAAATATATTTGCAACACAATTGCCTATGCCTTCCTTGTCCATTTTCATTCCCCAATGATATGCATCATGCAATCCTTGTTTCTCTGCATCCTCTTTGCATCCCTGTAACACTGGTTGGCATTAATGACAATAATGCCAACATTTAGCACATGTTGTAGGAGGAAATAAGAAGGTTCTATAAGAGAATCTCAAATTCAAATTTTCGCATGTAACCCCCACTATGTCAATAATCATTTTTGCATGGGATTATTTCGGGAAAAGAATCTCCAACATCAATTGATTCCTTTGTTAGTGGGAAAATGGCTCTCTTTTCTATATATTGAACACTAAATTTTCGAAAAAGGGGAGTACATTGTTTTTGTGATAAAGTAGTCTTTGAAATTCTTATGAAATTAGTTTCAATACCATGTTAGTTGTAGGAGAAATTTCATAAAGGTATTGCAAGATTTTGGAGGTTTTGGAGAAGATCATTACCATGCTACAAGGCAAGGATTGAAGG
Organism: Cryptomeria japonica; assembly: GCF_030272615.1. Classification (NCBI taxonomy): domain Eukaryota; kingdom Viridiplantae; phylum Streptophyta; class Pinopsida; order Cupressales; family Cupressaceae; genus Cryptomeria; species Cryptomeria japonica. The sequence goes on from NC_081414.1 coordinate 734,028,499, forward strand.
AGGATAACAGGAAAAATGAGGCGTAAATCAACAACAAGGGTTTTTCATTCATTTTGTGGAAATTAGGTTCCCCTCTTCCATATTCACTTGCATGATTTTCTTTCAAAAAAGAGAAAGGAGGGGAGGGATTTTTATTTGCGTGCATGTTGTTTTTCTTTAAAAAAATTAGGTAGTTTAAAGGAGAAAGATTTTTGATATTTCGTTTAAAACAAAAATAGGGAGGGTTTCATATATACACATGTTTTATTTATCTATGAGAAAATTTAGAGGATAAATATAATTTTAAAAATATAGATCGAAAAAGATGAGTCAAATAGTATAAGGGTTTCATTTCTCATCTTTAAAAAAAATTCCTTTTTTCAATTTTTGAAAAAAAAATACATATATGTATGCTTTGTTTACTTTTATCAAATGAATGTGCATATTTTACTTTCCTTTTGACCAAATAATTAGTATTTTTATTTCAAAAACAAATATTTATGATCAAATGTACGAATTATTTAAATTTATTTTTTTAATTAAATCCTTCTTTCCCTTATATCCTAAACGTATTAAAAAAGGGGGGGGAATACAAGAATATATTTATATTAATGTAGATTGGATTATTTTAGATAAATAAAAGAAATTAGAAACAAGTTCAATAAATATAAAATAAAATATTAATATAATAATAATAAATTAAAATCTCACTTTTTTTCGATTAAAGTGGATAAACCACTGAATTATATTAATAATTGTTGTTTTTTATAGGGTGTCTGGTTCAAAGAGCACTGAACAAAAAGAACTAGTAAGAAAACCCTTCAGTATTGCTCAAATAAAACAAGCCTATCTACCCATTACAAGAAGCCCATGGGTACAATCCACCAAAAAACCCTTCCCAATTACATAACAAGCCTCATTAGATATAAAGGAAGCTGCCAAAAGAGGCATACAAGAGGAAACTATCAATGTGAAACACCAAGAAGAACAACATCCATCCAAAAAAACCAAAAGATCAGCCAATAAGATCCAAACCCGGATCACCCCTATCTATGAAGCACAATTCTCTAATCCACTAATTAGTATGATACCAAAAACAAGAAGATAAATTATTATAAGAGATCCTGCCAAGACAAACATCATGAGCAAACATAATATAATCCAAAGAAGGAGAAGGGGAGGATCCTGAAGACCCCGAGGAACCAGAATAAGGCCAAGCCACATAACAACCCACAAAAGTAGCCAAGAAAAGAGCAGAAAGATAAGAAACCATCTCGTATACCAAACTATTTGCAAGTTCCAACATCTCAAAGACAACCAACATCCTCCAAACCTAACCAAAGTCTTCTGAATAAAACAGACATCTTAACACAAAATAAGTGACACCACAGAAGGAAAAACATGAGAAAAGCATTGGCAAAGCCCATATATAAACTAATCCAATAGAGGTATCATCATGAAAACAACCAAAACCAAGCACGAAGCCTAACGTCATAAGCAGTAACCAACATTCCTTACTACGATAAATGAAGCAACATGCAAGAGGAGTGAGCATAACATGTTCAGTATAATCATAGTCATGAAAGAAAACCAAGATGGAAAAATGAAGACACCCAAAAGCTCATCCCCCACTAATTACCAAATCGGAAACAATCAATAGAGAAGACCCTGCCATCTCAAAGCAACCATCATTACGCAATCATGCAAGTGAATGGTGACCTCGGAAGACAATGAAGAAATGATAACAAAATCATCCACCACAGACTTACCTCATCATGATTACCAATCAAAATCGCCAACCTGAAAAAGTGTAATGATTAGAATATGCCAATTCAAAATAGCAAGCACACAAGTAAGATATGATCATTACTATCATAAAAATTTTACTCAATTTTTTTTTAAATAAAGTTTAGAATTTTAATTTCTGTTAAATAGGGGCAGGTGGGGACATAACCTCCGCTCACTCTCTATGGCCCCTACATGTACATGGTTGCAGGCCCGTGCATGTAGCTCGGGCCTATAGGGTATGGGGCCCATGGTCCCCGCCCCAATATATTATTGTTTCTTTTAAAAATAAAAATAAAAGGGGTTTAAGTTTAAAAAGAAGTTTGATTTTTTCAATTTGAAAAAAATAATTTATTTTGTATGATTAGTAATTTTTTTTTTGTAAAATAAAATAATTAAAATTTTGTTTCATTTTGAGGTTATTATTAATTAAAATCTAATTTTATTTACAATAGAATATAAAATCAAATCTTATTTATTTAAGTAGTTGAAAAATTTAATTATATTTTATGTTGTTTAATTAATTAAAATTTATTTGTATTATTAGAGTTAATTTGTCCATTTGATAATTAAAAGCTATTTATATCTATAATTTAAGTATTATAAATAGTAGTTGAAATTTATTTTTATGCATGACCTAAGTTATTTAAAAATTAATTGAAAGGGGGTTTCTCTTAATAAAATATTTTCTTTAATGTATAGAAATTTAGATCATTAAAATATTAAAGAAATATTATAGTGGTAATTAATCTCTAAAGAAGTATAATGGGGTATTGAAGAATAAGAAAAAATATAATGGGTCCAACTCATTATAATGGTCTTCTTATTAAAGTCTTAATATGAAAATTTGTCTTAAATTTTGACTTACTTTAACAAATATTTTATTTCTAAGGGTTCATTATCTCCCTAATGATGGGAAAAGAGTCCCTTTGGGCTTCAATTGAATAAATATTGCAAGAGTCAAATGGTCAGCTAACACATAAAAGAGTTAGATGGATAATCAAATGCTAAGTGACTCCTTTACCTTGATTTGGTCTTTCTTAGGATATGAATGTATATTATAGTTAAATCATCTTATTAATCAATTAGTTGAAAACAAAAGAGGGAGGAAATGGCATTGCATTTATGATACACCTTGGAAAGCCTTTGCAAATTAAAATAAATGAAATTATTTCATAGTAATTGTTCTTTTTCATCAAGTATCTCTAGTTAGTCACAAATTAATCCCAGTATTAAATAATTTTCCTTCAAAACATTCATACTTTTCAAATATTTAAATTTTTCATCAAAAATACCTCTTCATATACTTCAATTAGTACCAATATTAAAGGTTAAAAAGAATTTACCTTCCAAGTAAATATGTTTGGGTTCATAGTTAACTTTTTATTTCAAACAATATGAATTAATGTTTAGTTAAAGTCTCTCAATTTAAGAAGTTGAATATCTGATTGTTTTTTTACCCAAAGTTAGATTTTAGGATATAGAGTATACAAGGCCAATGAGAATAATCAGATCTATTAATAGGTAAAATTTGTATAATTGTATTTTCTAGCATTTAAAGCACATTAGACTAACAGAAGGAGAAGTTACATTTATATTGCAAGAAATTAGTACAGATGAATCTAATTAACATTTAAACTTGGTGATAAAATGCATAGTTAAATTTTTCATAATGGTATAATCTATTTTGTAAGAACTATTATTAATTAGGATGCTCATAAAGTTTATTGAAAACCAAATAATTCCAATCCATGAAAACCAAAATAGTTTTAGTGAATGGAAATGAAACAAAAACTGAGATCTTTTTTTTCATAAGAATATTAAATTTGACTTATTTGACCAAATCTCAAATTAAATACTCATCTTTTGTTTGTAATGAAACCTAGTTTTGAAGGTGAAATACAGTAGAATTTCTTGTTCTAGATTATTGGATCCTTATCCTTATCAAGCAAATGAGTTCAAGAAAACCTATCCCATGATCACTTGGAGAATTAAATAATAATTTAATTGAAGTAAATTTTAGGAGGAAACATTAGCTCTCTTCAAAGAATTTGAAATTGATAAGGAAATATATATAAAGATAAAGTTAACGCGAAGGAATAGTTAAGAGCTCAACTTGAAATAGATTGATTAAAAATTATTTATTATGGAGTACCTTGGTTAACTAGCAAGTGTTTAGGCTCTTTTCAAATCTTGTTTTCGAAACAATTAGTAAAAAATAATAATTTGGCTATTTTGAAGCTTATTGTTGAATAGTTTCCCCTTCAAGCAAGTAAGTATTAAATTCATTTTCATAGTATTATTATTTGATAATTTAATTTCCTTTCAAGCAATTTAGGATTCATATTTAAGTAAGGTAATCATTTGTAGAAAATAATTAAAGATACAATTTATGTTACTTCAAATGGAATAATTAGTTGGTTTATCAATAATGTGGTTATTCTCAAGCTTATTATTAAATAATATTTCCTTTTAACAAGTAAATGTTAAATTCTTTTTCAAAGTCTTTCTATTTAATCATTTAATTTTCTTTCAAGCAATTTAGTACTTTTTAATTATTAGGATTCATACTTAAAGTCTAGTGGTCATTTTGATTAACTATCTCCTATAAGTATCATAGTTTTCAAGTGATTGGTACTTTCATTTATTTAGTTCAAGTTTTAGAATATTAATTGTTATCATAGTTTTCTTTCAAGAAAATAATATTTCCAAAGTGGTTGATTTGTTTAGCATGTAACACTTATATCTTAGTTTTCAAGCAATAATTCCTTGCATGTAATAGTTTCTTTTCATATTTGTTTTAGTGTAATGTTTATTTATGATTTCATGAATTTGTAGTCAAATTCTTAGATAGACAACTAAACAAGAGGAGTTGAAACCAAAAACCTTAGCAACATTTGGTATCTATGGTGCCTCTAGGTCATGCTTACGAGTAATGTCGTCGTGTTGAACTATTGCACTTAACACCTAACAAAGCTACAACAATGATGTATGTGGCATCATCCCTATAAACCACCGCGGAGAAATAAGGATCATTTGAAAGCTAAAACCAAGGGGCAGGTAATCCCCCTTGGATCGATAATCTAAAAGGATTAATTTAAAAATTAATTTACATCCGATCAGTTAAACTTTAGAAAACCCCATTAGGGTTTGGATGTGTATGATGATTTTGGAATTTATTTTATCTTGATGATTTCAACGGATGATAACCAATTAAGGGTGACATATTTAATAGGAAATAAGACTTAGTTGTTTTAGGCCACAAGAAGAAGGCCATCTCGAGCCTTTTTGCTATAGTGCTACCATCGTGGGTATCAACCGCAGAGAAACTGTCTGGGACATTGAACCTAGAAAGGGTTGCATACCCACCAAAAAGTTTACATTAAACCATAGTTAGAAACCAAAACACATACTTTACGCCTTGATCCCATGTGGAAACGGGTATGCAGGTAGTCTAGGGACGGAGATATCCCTTGTACTCAGGCGTTCAGGGATGGGGATTAGGACTTGGTTAAGGATGAGCTATTCATTTTTAAATCTCCTTGGTCTTTCAATCAAAGGGTACAAATAATGCTAAGTGAAAGATTAAAATTAATTCAATGCATACTTAGAAGGAATCCCATATGGATTTGCTTGACTTCTCGAGGCTTTAGGCCAAATTCTAAGGCGAAACTCATTTTTAAAAAATTATTTTATTATACTCCTAAAGATGACAACCTCAATGTATTCCTAGTAGGGGATTGCAGTCTTTAGAGAGTGGCTCAGGACTTGGATGGTCCTGATTAGTCTCAAGTGTCTGGCCAAAGCATATCCTATTCTTATGAATAGATGCCTATCCCATTTGGGTAGATGCCTATCCCAGAGTGGATAGATGAAACCTCATGTCCCATATGGACAGATGCCTAACTTGTATGGTTAGATGCCTAACCCATATAGTTAGATGCCTTGTCCTGTATGGATAGATGCCTAACCTGTATGGTTATATGACCATCCCAGTTGGATGGATGCCTATCCCATTTGGTGTAGTACCCCTACCCTAATCTAATTCTAATCTTGGTTTAATCTTGGTTAGTTATCTTAATATAATGTTAAAGTCAGATGTTTGATTTAACGCATAACTGTTGATGTGGTTTTCACACTAGTTGTATGCAAGTTGTTTAGTGTACCTATTTCGTGGTATTAATATCGGGCTAACGCTTCATTAAATTTTATATATGTATGCATGTATGACTCTTGGTTGCAGGAGATTTCAGGTACAACGTCGCATGAGTGCGAGGTTCGTCTTCACCTGGATGTGCAGGTTTGAGTGTACCTCTTTAATCCTTAGAGTTGGATTAGGTGGTCGTAAGACCCTAGTTGACCTTAGTCGTGCTCAAGTGAGCATCGCCAGTCGTCGTCGGTAATCTCTTGTTGTTTGGGTTTGCAAGTCGTCTGTTTGGTTGACCTCCTCAGTTTGCATGCTTGGTGTGCATGGTTAAATTGATTAATTAGTCCTTAGCAATTACCTTGATTAAATATGTGTTTGTGCATTGAAGATTAATGGACTAGATTAATCAGGATTTTGTTATGCGAGTTTCGTTGATATTGGATTGCTCGTTTTAAATTGGGAGTAAGTTCGATTAAATGACTGATTTTGAATATTAAATGCATTTTATATATGCTGTTGAAAAAGAAAGTGTTGTATTTTATCGCAATAGATTGATTGTATTCTGTTGGCGTTTGAAATTAGAAAGATTAAATTTCAGTTGAATGAGAAAATTGATTTTTAATTGAAAAGCAAGTTAATTTGTTGCTATAGTTAGAAAGAATTAATTTTGAGAATTATTCTTAAATAAGAATTTTAATTCCAAAAATGGAATTTTGGTCAACTCTTCCATATAACCCAAAATTTGGGGAAAATTGGAAAAATGGACATTTTGGAGAATTTTTTTGGTTGGAAAGTAATTTTGGATAAAGTTGGGGGTTTTGGGGAGGAAGAGAGTTCTTCTGGATCTGGCAGGATTGGGCTCTCCTTCAGCTATTCTAGGAATGCGTATGGAGGTAGGATTTACCCTAACTGTTCTTCCTTGTTGTTTTGAAATGATCTGTTGGGTGAAATTGATTGTTGTCAAAAGCCAATCTTTTAATTGTTAGCAGATTTGAATTTGGATTTGTGGGTTTAAATCCATGCTTTAGTTTGTGTTCTTCAAGAAGATTTTATGGCTGTATCATTGTGTTAATATGATCCTTTTTGCCATGCCTGGTTTTGTTAATAAAAATCAATAGATTCAATTGAGGTGTGTTATTCCTCATTGCTGTTTGGGTGTTTGAAAACCCCTTTTGTGTTTGGAAAGGATGAAAATCACCAAAGAAATGGGATGCCAAAACACAGTTCGTTTTAACCGAACTTATTATATCAAAATTTATTTTAGCAAATTTGAGATTGGGGTTTTCGTTTGTTTTAACACCGAACTGGGCGAGTTTTTTTTTTTAAATGAAACTGTGGGTTTGGGGTTTGGAGGGCGGGGAGCGGAGCTCCACCCGCTCCTCCTCCCCTCCCCCACTTGTCCCCCTTACTCCTCCTTCCCCATTCTCTCGGTGATCCGCGTGTGTGTTGCCCGCGGCTCACGGTGGTGGCCGCAAGGCGCCGTGGCACCTGCGGGCACCACCGTGGCGCCGCCCGTGAGTTTTCCCTGTGCCTGCGGCTAGGGTTTGGGTGCCAGCCTTCCCAGTTGGGAGGTGGGCCCCGCCCTCGCCTCTTTGTTTTTTTTAAAATGCATTTTTTTTTGGTTTAAAACATAGTTTATAAAATGGTTTTTTTTTTTTAGTGTATTTTTTTATCATTCAAAAAAATGCATATGATATTTAATATCATTTTAATGTAAGTTAATTTAATGTTCAGCTTTAATTAGTTGCTTAATTATGTTTAAGGTGGCATAAGCATGATAAACGTTGTTTTGATATTGATTAATTTTATAATGGAGTTTATAGGTTAATCATTATTCAATCTCATTTCATGACTTATGTTCTCTTTCTGATTAAGTTCTAAAACTGTTAATTTCGCAACTGAATATCATTGATTATATTTTGATTGATCTTGGATTAATATATTTATATCTTACCTTCTAGCTGATTAGAGCATTTGGCTGATTAAGGTAGTATTGTTTAAAAACAAAATAGAATATCATGCTATTGGAAAATTGTTGAGATACGATGTAATTACTAATTGATGATGTGAATTATTATCTTAGAACATATCATTGAGTAAACGAGAAGTAAGAGAGATATTTTAACCATTGGTCATTAGAAACTTAAATGATATGCTTTTGGAAATGACTATCTTCATTTAGATTCTCTTTTTATAATTATATTTCCGTGATCCGTATAGTGCATCTGGGATTGAAAAATATGAAACTGTAGAGGTTGGTTTGAAACCAGTATGTCCATGACGTTTTGATTGGAGATTGGATATCTTATTCATTTGATTAATGGTTGTCTGAATTTTATTAATATGAATTGGTTTAAAAACTCATTATGACTTTATATGTCTGTTCGATGCTTTGAACCTTAGAGAGTTAGAAAACCAAGAACAACCTATTGCTAGATGAGGTAGATAATTGTAATCTGATTTAGATCTTGTAGAAAACTTGATCGACTTTTAATGTTTAGATCAATTCGGAAAGATTGTATCTGTTGATTATTGCCTATGCGAGTTTAATTTCTATTTTCGCCTTTAATTATGAAATGGCAAGAGTGCTTTGTTTGATAGGACCCTGTCGTATGGCTTGACTTGGGGTACCTGTTTCAGTCCTCGGTTCTGAGTGACTGTTGTTTTGTGGTAGGGTCGTTTTGATCATATCCTCTTTGTGTGAGTCGAATGATGATTTGTGGTTGACCGTTGTTGGTCAGGTCTCTAGTTAGAGTACCATCTGAAGGTGTACCATTTGTGAGTCGTGTTTGACCATATGTTTGTTTCTCCCTTCTTGAACTCCGTTCATCTGACCATGTCTATTCCTTGGTTTTGAGTTCATCTGAGTATAGTCTAGTGTCGTATGGGAAAGTGGCTGCTGGGTAACCCGTCGAGAGTGAGTCTAATAAGTGATAACCTAACAGTAGATTAGAAGGTAATCTCTAAGTAAGATAATTGTGCCTCACACATGGGACGAGTGCTAACACAGACTCGACATGCTGTGAGAAGGCCTGAAATGGCAAACCATCATCCTTGTCTCCATGAGAGGATGTGTGGGTCCACATGAGGCTTGGATGGGCCGGAAGCTCGGATTAGGTTGCCAGGGTAACCCAGTGTATGGGGCCGGGACCTATGAAGACTTGCCATGGTAACCATACCAGGTTGTGTAATGACACTTGTCCCTACGTTCGCTAATGTGTAGTCGTTTTGTCCTGTTAGGAGTACCTTGTGGGTCGTCCTTTGTCTCTGCCCTTGTGAGTTTTGGTTTCATGTTAGACCTTGGGTGGTGATGGCTCAGTTTTGTGGATGCTCTCCTAGACTCTTGTATTAGCTTTGATTATGTTCAGCTAGATCCTGTTCTTTTCAAGGATTGTTTATGTATTAATTGACCGATGTGGTCGTTTGTATATTATTTATATTTCGCCTTGATGGCCGGATTGTAATGGTGTAACCTCTTGTATTCTTAACTTTATTAATTATCAGAGGGGTCTTGCAGTTGAGCAGACCCGGAGATGTAGCCCTTTAGGGGTGAACTCCGAGATCATTATGGTGTTATGTGATGTATTCTCTCATGTTTCCTTTATTCAGCTTTATCATGTATGATTAGCTTATGTTAGAATGGTTAAGTGGATAGATGGAATTAACTTTAAATGTTTATATGCAACCTTTCTTGAATGCCATGTTGATTGAATGCATAAGTGGTTTAGATGAGATTTATCATAGGTGCATGTATGTAATCATCTTTTAAAATGCAATAAGTTGGAATATGAAAGAATGTATCTTAGAGTAATGGAATATATTCTGTTGTTGCTAAGGAAACTAAGTATGATTGAAAATATCTCTTATGTTTATGATGAAATTCTAGTGTTCTAGAATATTAGATGTATGGCTTGTTATTTTAAATGAAAAGCTTGAATGAAGATTATGAATAGATCTTATGGATGAGTCTTTGCTTGTGATTTATATTTTCATCTTTTGAAAGAAATTATCCTGATTAAGAATTATCTCGTTGTTAGATTATCAGGTTATTGGATTAACAGTGTGAGTTAAGTGAATTGTGAAATTTAAGTAATCTCGTTGGGAAACTCTTTAGGTGTTAGTTGATGTCTTCCGCTATGTAATCTAAATCTTTGATATCTTGCTGTATCTTAATGTGGTGTAACTTTAAAAAAAAAAAAAAATTATTGCACTCTATTCTTGTGTTATGGCTTAATCCCTTCGGGGTTTCCTGGCAGGGCATTACATTTGGATAGATGTACCTGAGTATGTGATTGAATAAAACACAATTAAAAATAACTAAGAATAAGAAATCAATATTTATCTATTAGAAAAAAAATTAGTTGAAGTTTTTGGGTTAGTTTAAGTGGGTTATTACATTTGTGGAGTCCTATCTTGCAGATTTAGGAGACACCGTTGATGACATACAACTTCTCTTTGATGAAGATAATCCTTCTTTAGTTATTGTGAGGGAACATTCTAACTCTCTTCTTAATTTTCTACATGATCATTCTTTTGAGTTTGATGTGATTGTGGATACTTATGTACAAAATTTGGAGGAGGTTTATTTATCTTTAGAGTAGACACTTGAGTCTTTGGATCTTGTTCTACATTCATCTTCATTAGATCCTAGATTGTCTTTTTTAGCAATGTGGCCTAGTGCACATGATTTGGAAGGGGAAAATTTTAGCATTGACATGGGGAAACTTGAGCAACTTTCAAAGACTACATACATCATTATATTTCTTCCTACATCTTCCTTTTAGGAATGTGAAGACATAATTCATACACCTTTGGTTTTTTTTCTTCCTAAGGGGAGGAATGTTGTTCGAAGATCATGGACCATCTTCTACATCTAGTTTCAAGAATCTACCATTGGTGCATTTTCTAAATTGGAGGGCTACATTGTCTCTCAACTTTTGTCATGGGGGAGGGAGGACTCACCAGGTGTTTTGTCCTTCACATTCTTCTTTGAGAGTTTTTTGTATTTTTCTCTTCTCTTGGGGGTTTTTTTCCCACTAGTTTTTCTCCTTCCTTTTCTATTTGAGAGTATCTTCTATACATGGTATCTCATCAAGCCTAGTTGTATGGACACATCTTTGCTTTTTTGTCTACATTTCTTCCTAAGTTGCACTTTGGGGGGAGTGTTAGTGTAAATAGGTTTCTTTAGCTATCTAGTTCTTTACTACTATATCTCTCTTTACACTTAGTTAAGTTTACTTAGGGACTTTTTCACTTTATCCCACATTGGTTGTATTTTTAGTCTCTTGGGTGGTAAGTCCTATATATATTCACCCATCTCTCATATATGGTATTCTTATTTATTGTATTCTTTGTGCACTCTCTTTAGTTGAATACAATTTATTTAGCTCATATATGATTTTTGTTTTTGCTTTCCTTCGTTCATTTGCATTCTTGGGTGGATTTTAGCTAAATCTTACAATATGCTTATCATATGGTGGAACCTTTTACTATGTTTCATGCTTGAATATGCTTAATTTACCATTTTTTTTATATTGGAGCCCAACTTATAACATGTGCCTTCTTGACCATCACCAACTTATATGCCTATAACATTCTAATCCTATAATGATATCTTTTACAATTTAATATACTTTATCATTCCTATGTATTTTTCTCCTCTCCTTCAATTCATTATATCCTTTCTATGTGACTAGTTGGATAGGGGTATATATGTTACTAATAGTCCTTTATGAGTTGTGTTGTAACAAGACTATATTCATTTACATCTCAAGTAAGGGGAGCATTAAGAAAACCATTTGTAGATTCAAGTATTTTTTTCACATGATTAAATTTATTTGGTATCACATCCACAAAAATAATTTTTAGAATAATACAAAATTTATCTTTTTTGAAACATATTAAATATCTTGCCCTTTTCATCTCTATTATTTTTAAAAAAGATAATTCCTATTGTTCATTTCAAAATACACCCAATTTTGTTTTGGGGAAATGAGGGCCCCCATTTTTAGGCCTTAGGCTAGTTCTTGGTGTCAACAAATTCTCTAGTTCTAAAACAGGTTAAAGTCTTAAAATGGTTGGTTTCAATTTAATAAAATTCAAGTAGAACAATCAAAACGATCATGAGTTTGTTTTGGAAGAATGCTAAAGGAGATATCAAAAGGAAGAAATAAGTAGACAAAGTTTTTCTATCCAAGTGAAATTGATGTCCCCTTTATTTACATTGTACTTATATGTTAATGTTTTCACTTGGATTTTCACTCTTATTGAACCCATTGTTCAACAATACAATGACACAATGAGAATGATCTCAAGGTGAGGGACCATGTTGATGAGATCAAATCTTTAGAGAAGGGTTGGTTCTTTTCTAATCCTAAGTGCAAGTATTGGTCCAGCTCAACATTGAGTAAACTTAAAATATAACCCTAATATAGAAATTCACAAGAGAAGAGACAAGAAGGATTATAGAAAGGGAAAGTGTGGTGATGCAATAGAATTTTATTGAGTTCTCTCCTTGTATTAATAACACAAGACAATCGTTCAAGTACACTAATAATGAATTTCATAGTTTCTATCAATTATTATTAATAGGCAGATTATACAAAGAATATAACTACAAGAGGGGTAAATTATCTACAATTAGTTTGAAATAGACCACTAGAGACTATACCCACAATATAAAACTTACACAATATAATGGTTGCAAGAAGAGGCAAAAAATTTCAATCTTTATAATGATTGCAAGCATATTCATTACACAACTCAAACTTTTTGAGAAAAGGAAAATATTATAGAGAAGCCTATTTAGTTTGTATCTCTTGAGGAAAATATGATTTGATTGAATATATGATACTAGGTTTTAAATACCCATGAGGAAAGACCTTAAAAACCACGATAGAATTTGTGCCACAAAGGAAACTGTAGCTACAAACCCCTATCAATATGTTACAAACAAATGTCCTCTAAGAAATTGATTTTATTGATGAGGAGACATGAAAGAACATTATTTAGGCTCTACCATACCTATGCATCAAAGATTCATGTGTTCTAGTCCAAAAAAGAGGGAAAAATCCTATGAAAATGGTTAAAATCATGATTTGGAAACAATATCATGAAAGGGGATCTATGGGTAACAATTGAGGTGTGGCATCATCTTTATACTTTGGATCCATGTCAAAATTAATTTGGAAATAAATGTAGTTGCTATAGGATTGAATTTGGTTGTTGGAGGGTGTTGCAAGACCATTAATAAAATTGTAGAGTGGTAGGTGAAAGAAAACACATCTCCTAGAGTATCCCTATTGCTATTGGTGAATTATTGAGGCATTTCTTACCTTTAGTCTCATTGGACTTGAGAAAGAACATTAAATCTTTGCATGTCCCAACATGAACCTTTATGCTCACCTTGTTGGACCATTGGGCCAATATACTTCCTTTTAAATGTATACCTTTCGGGCCAAGGATGTGAGAACAACCATATACAAAATCTTGATGAAGCACTAATCCATTAGACATTTGGCCATCAAACCATCATCAAACTACCTACCACGGAAAAGGAGATGATGCACTTTGAAAATTTGAAGGGGCGATGACATAAACATGATGGGAAATTGATAGATGGATGATGCCAACAAAGAGAATAATATACAATTTTTGGGTATTAGGGAATGGAGGGATGGTAGGAAGACAAGAGAAATCCTAAAACTTTTAAACTGATAAATACTTAAGAAAATCTCAAGGATTTTGGTGGAGTTTCATACCATTGAGGGTGCATGGAAGGAGAAATGAAAAAAGGGTATGGTCAAAACTTTAACTCCAAATAGATGATGATGCCAACAAAGGATGACATCAACTTGACATCAAGATCACATATCATGATTGAGGATTGCTTGGTATGGATGACATCAACAAGGTGAATAAATCGATAGAGAAAAGGTAGAGTTATATAATTTTAAGAATGGATGGCAAGAGATACAAAATAGGGAAAGGTTGGAAGTTTGAAAGATATTGAGGAATTTTGAAGAGGATTAAGGAATTTTTTAGGATGAAAAACTTTTGGGCAATGCAAGATTTGGATGACAAGTTTGATGGAGATGAAGGGATGAAATATTTCAACAATTCAAATATCAAAGTGTCATGGAATCAAGGAGTTAGGGAAATTTAGGTACCGGGCGATGGATGGATGAGGATGTCTAAAATTTTGATAGGTGCAAAGTATTTAGGATTTATAATAATTTTAAACTTTAGAGATAATTAATGACAAATAATGGTAGGAATGTAATGGGAACATTAGTAGTTTGAAGGACCAACAAATACAATTTTTAAGAAATTTCTTAGATTTCAAACTACGAGGTTTTGACAATGCAAATAAATGACATGAAAAAAAAGGAGACCCCAATAGTATGAAAATACAAAATAATACTTAGTATATTGTTAAGGAATTAGAGTAGGGAGTTACAATTGGAAAGGAAGATACGCAGGCATGAACAACCTTGAAACTGGAACATCTTTCATAGTTAGCCAATTTTATGTTTTCAACTTGGGAAACCAAATAAACTACAAAAAAGGGAAGCAAAACAACAACCATAGGCACATTTTGAGCTTGAATGGATTTCTTAGGTCTCTTACATGTCAATTATAGTTAGTGTGCAATGCAAGGGGAAGATGAAATGTCAACATTTTAGTGACCTTTATGGGATGTTTGTCTACTACACATGGAATCCATTAGCCTTATCAATCCTTTGGTCATATAGTCACAATTCCCTTACCAAAAAAAGAGTGAATAAAATCATAATAAACTACTTAATGCCTCAAAAAATTAAAAAATAATAAATAAAAATGTGTAGACTACACTTAGAGGGAAATATATAACTAAAACCATACAATCTCATAATAAGAAGGTGGAGTGTGCAAAACACTCTCTGGAAAAATACAACAAAAACAAATGATCTAATCTATTCAATATTTAAAAAAGACCTCAAAAACAAGGTTTGAGGTGTATTCCATTCAATGGGACATGAAGAGAATCTTTATCCATCCTGAAAGATAGAAGGCATCAGCCTCTTTGTAGTTGGTGATCATGTATGGGTCACTCTAAATGACATCAAACTTCTTCTATCTTACTATTTTTGTCTCTATCACTAATACATTTGGCCTCAAATTTCGACGGAGGTTTTCGACAGACAAGGCATTTTGTGATCAAATTTGATTTTATTTTTTTTTAAATGACCAATAACGTCGAAATGCCGACGATGTTTTCCAATGAAGCTTGTGTTAGTCAGAATTTTGATGACTATGGGCATTATTAAAAAAAAAGAAAAGCATGGGTTCATTTGAAAACCACGTGCGATGGATTGAATTAACAATTCCTTTGCCTCTGCCAATTCCTTTGTTTCTTTGCCTCTCTGCAAATCAGGTTTGACGTGTCCTTCTCCCTTTAACTCTTGACTTCCTAATTAATAACAACAAATTTATATCAACCATCTTGTTATCTTTTCCTGGTTTGGTTTAAAATTGGGTTGTCTAGCAGGTGATATCGAAGGATTGAGTAGCTAGTTTGGAGGGTATCGAACTATTGGAGATGGAAAAATTCCTATAGATTTTCGCATGCCTGTAAATTCTTGTGGACTTGCAGGTTGTGTGTTTTAATCATGTAAAGTTGGTTGCAGACAAGCTCATTTCAGAGTGTGTGTCTCATAAATTTGAGCTTGTCATCTTACCAGTATGTTCTCATTTATCTATTTTAATTTACTTTCCTAATGCTACAGTTCCTAGTTATTGAAAAGTCTTCCAATTATCGATTATGTTAGATAAAGGCTAAAAGTATTGTATAAAAATTAAAAAATAAGTAAACCCTATTTACTATACTAGAATCGGGACATAAGCAACATTGATGTCCATAAATTTATCTAAGTGGTTTTACAAAATAGACTTCAACTTCCAAGTTTTGTCAAATCCATAGAAAAATATTTTAGAATAAAATAAGGTGATAAGCATTTGAATCTTCCATAGTTGAATTTGGCACAAGTTGTAGAGTGTGTTGGGATTCAATCTAACAGTTTGAATTTTTGCTTGAATGCCCCCTTGTGCATATAGCCTTATTTTGCCCATCATATATAACAGATTTGAGAAATCTTTAAATGGATCTCCCTCGGTCAAATTTGTCTAGTGTGTTATTCCTCTTCATTCCACCAACTATTATCATATGTTGAAAGTTGCAAAAGCCCAAAAAGTTTCTCTGTCTAGGAAGGTTTTGGTCATTTTTCTCACTTTTTTGTGGAGTTGCAGACTTTTTGTTGACTACTGGACTTATTCTAATTGTCTAATATCCAGTTCCAACTGTTAGTCCCATGTGGAAGCTCTGCTAAGTATATTGGGTTTTTCTTCTCTTCATCTATTTGTATTTCCTCCTTTTGTGGGTTTTAAATGAATAGCTAGACTTTTGTCTCTTTGTCCCAATATTCCATTCTCTTTTGCCCCTAATAACCTATTTGAGGTTGTAGAATGAAGAGCTATCTTTAATTCAAGATAGGTTTGAAGGTCAGCTATGGATTATAAAGAAAGTTCTAATGGTTTTGTCAAAACTGTCATAAAACCCTTGTTGACAAGGTTGCAACAAAAGAATTGATTATAACTCTTAATGTAACCACTTAAGTTTCTTCATATTTTGGATTCTAATAGTCAATTCAATTATCTTTCATATGAAGTTGGTTTCATGTTGATTGGTTATATAAATTATAAGAAATCTTATGCCCTAGCAAGCTAAATAGGGAATGAGCCTAAATGCCATTGACTCAAAACCACATTATGAATGATAAAACCTTAAAATTCTCAAATTCAAACCTTAATACATTATGAATTACTTGATTGACTTCTTTGTAAATTCATCATTCCTAAGTTGATTCTATTAGATGAACAATAAAAAGGTTTCTCTTTTTTTAAAACTCAAATATTTTTCATCAACTTGCCAAAATCAAGCTTCTTTTTTAGCCAATAAAACTATCTAAATAAAATAGTCTTCATAATTGAAGAGAGTCTAAGTTTAAGTAACATTTCAACTTCTATATAACTAGTTCTAAGAAGACTTTCGTACTTGAGATATCCTTTTGCATAGTTTGTGAAGGTTATGCACCGAAGTTTCGATAGCCCAATTTTTTTGTGTGTGAAGAAAGACCATGTCAAAAAATATCAGTGAAGAACAAAATAAGGAGACAATTTCTAGATTGTGGTCTAACTTTAAAAGAAAAGGTGATGGAAAATGTTATTGTCCCTGCAAAATTTGTAAGGGCTTAAAGACTAGAAGACTTCTAATCAAAACAACTAAGAAACATTGTAGGTAGCATGGTCACATTGAAGGGGGACATGATTATCGTCCATTGGTAAGCTATTCATTATATTGTTTTAGCAATTTATATACATAAGAAATAACTTCATGATGAGATCATGATCATGGTTTATTTATGTTGATCATTTTTATATAGGTCGAGCTTGTTAGAGTATTCGGGTATTTACTTGATTAATTAAACAATATTTGTTTAATTATTTAAGTTCCCTTTATCTCTTTTACACTTAAGCTAACTTTAGGTGCATAATAATTAATTCTTTTATTAATTATTATGTGCAAACCTAGGTTTTCCCTTTTAGGGTTTCTTGACCTATTAAAGGTTGAGTTCATTCTTTTCATTGTAACAAGAAGAAGTTTTTTACATTACACATTTTTGTGAATATTGAGCTCTCTCTTTTTGAGCATATTTTCTGTGTATTTCTTTCTTCTATGATTTGCTTCCTTACTTCTCCTTGTAACAGTTTTTTCAGCTTGTAGAGATCATTTGGGCTCCTTTGGTGTTGTATTTTCTCAACTCCAACATGGTAACAGAGCTTCAGATCTGCAACTATATGTTCTTGTTTTGAGATTTTCTGCATTGGAAGCAGATCTGGGGTTTCAAGCAATTTTTTTGTGTGCTTAGAGTTAGGCCTTTTTTCTGAGCACTTTGGGCCTAAATGGACCTCACCATCGTGCTCAGAAGGCCTGAAAACCCCTACGGTCATATAAAATTTGATCTATTTTGGTTCCTAAGCCTCTAGGAGTATTTTTTTCTCAGATCCAGGCCATACGACCCTGACATGCAAATCGAGAAAAAAATTTAAAAAAAGAAGAAAAAATTGCCTTTTTACAACATGCAGGCCAAAATTTGATTTTTTGTAAAAAGTTGAATAAAAAAAATCAAAAAGGCCCCCTGACCCTGACGCTGTCGTAGTCTTGCCCTGGCCTTGGGCCTCGTGACATCATCCTCTGCGTCCCTGTTTTCTGGCATGCAGTACCTTCAACACCCTATTTTCTAGCCCGACAACTCCATTTCCAACCGCCGATGCTTCTCCCAATCGGCTCCGCCGCCGTCGGCAGCTCCCCGCTGCCTTCGTCGCAGCTGCTGCTTCTCGCCAGCCCCCACCACCTCCGTCGTAACTGATGCTTCTCATCGGACCCTACCGGCCTCACTACCGCCAACCTCCCTGCAGCCCACTAGCTCTGGCCACCTCCGCCCAGCTCTTACCGCCGGAATCCGCCCTGATCGTTGCTCCGCTCCTCGACCGCCGTTGCTGGCCCCACTTCCACTACCTGGCACCAGAGCTCCACCCAACAGCCATTGAAGCGCCACAAGCTAGCCACCAGAGTGCCACCAGCCAGCCACCGGAGTGCCACCAGCCCACCATAGGAGTGCCGCTCCCTGGCCACCTCCGCCCGAACAACCACCAGACTACCCCTTCCTCTTGTTTTGAAGGGGGGTTTGGTTTTTTGGCCATATCTTAGGCATACGGAGTCATTTTTTTGAAAATGAATAGGCATCGGAAAGCTAGTTCCGAGGCAAACCTCATCATGTTGGTAATTTTTTCTAGTTTTTCTGTTTGACTATGTTTTCTTCTAGTCAAAGTGGGGTCTTATTTTTTCACTTCAGGAGCCATATAATGAGCATCTGACCTCCATTTTTTGAAAAGTTTACTTTTTTGGAAAGCGTGTGCTGTGCACTTTCCAGCCATATGAGTTTTATTTCTAGATTCTACTCCATGCATATTTTATTCCTAGGATCTCTTCTCTGAGTAGGGTGTCTCTATTTTGGTTCTTGTTTCTATTTCTAGTCTTCTTATCATTATAGCATTGTAATTATGCAAACACACTAAGATAAAGTACCATCATGCATTGTTTACTTGGAATCTTGCACATCTTGTGCCTTGTTGTACATGCACTATTGATAAAGTGCCATGAGGGGGTTGATGTTTTCTTGTTGTTTGCCATCTTCCTTTGTCTAGTGAGTGTTCCTTCCACGACATTCACCTCATGATGTGTGTCAAGTGAGTGTTCCTTCCATGACACCATGTATTTTTCTCAGCACCTTTGATGTTCCTAGTTCTTCGTCATGCAGTTCTTCTTGGCCATTCTTTTTAGTGTTCCTGTCCCTCTCCCTCTTCAGCATTATGGGGAGATTTGTCCTATTGGTTCTAATACTTCCATGGTTCAATTGATTAGCTCTTCAGGCTTTGGTTACTCATGCCATTTGTATCTTCAAGTTCAGTTTTTTCCTTGTTTGCCATTTGATTTGAGTAGTGTCATTTGAGGGCACTCATACAGATTATAGTCTTCTCTACCTGGTCATGTTCTATTTCAATGGAGGTTCTTCAGCTCAGCAGTTATTCTTCAACAGAGTTTGCAGGTTCTTCATGCTTCAGTGGTGTTCATTTCCATCTCTTTTTGGAGTAGAGTTTTGTTCCCACGTGGTTTTCTCTATTTCTCCAGTTTATAGAGATTTCATTGTATTTGGGTACCTGATCAGACCTTGTTGCCGAGACCCATCTTTATTGCTTTCAGTAGCTGTTCTAGGTTTTAGATTCTCCCTAAGTCTAGCTTAAGGGGGGGTGTTAGAGTATTCAGGTATTTACTTGATTAATTAAACAATATTTGTTTAATTATTTAAGTTCCCATAATAATTAATTCTTTTATTAATTATTATGTGCAAACCTAGGTTTTCCCTTTTAGGGTTTCTTGACCTATTAAAGGTTGAGTTCACTCTTTTCATTGTAACAAGAAGAAGGTTTTTTACATTACACATTTTTGTGAATATTGAGCTCTCTCTTTTTGAGCATTTTTTTTGTGTATTTCTTTCTTTTGTGATTTGCTTCCTTGCTTCTCCTTGTAACAGGTTTTTCAGCTTGCAGAGATCATTTGGGCTCCTGTGGTGTTGTATTTTCTCAACTCCAATAGAGCTCCCCAAGGCACATGATATGGACCAACACAACTCAAAGAATATGTTTTTTGAAGTGGAGGAACATTGAGGTGTGAATATCGAAGTTGAAGATAATGATCCCATGGAAGATGACGATCATGCGCTAGAAAACATAATTGAAGATGATGGTATAAATACATTGATCCATGACACATTTAGTATTGGTGCAACCGATCATGATGATCAAGATGACTTTGATGTTGTTCATGATTTACCTATACTTGAGAAGGCATATGAGCCACTTTATGAAGGCTCCCAAACAACTCTTCTCTCCATTGTATTGTTGTTGGTGAACTTCAAGGTTATGGATGGTTTATCCAACATAACAATCTCACGTATGTTAAGATATATCGTATATGTCATTATAGTTAATAAAGGGTGAATCATGTACCATTAATATTCTTTATATTAACAAATTAATAATCTATAGATTGATAGGTGAGTTTTTGTTATCACCATCAAATATTCTACCTCGCTCATATCGAGAATTATCTTCCATTCTGAAAGATATTGGAATGGAGTATCAAGCAATAAAAGCTTGTTCCAATGATTATATTATATATCATAAACAACATGAATTCACAACAAAAAGCCCTGAATGTCATATTAGTAGATATCGAACAGATCAAATAACAAAAAAGGTAAAGGTGCCTTGCAAGGTTCTTCGTTATATTCCCATTATTCCACATATGCAATGATTATTTAGGTGCACTAGCTTGGCACAATTTATGGATTACCATGCACGCAATAGAAGTTAAGATGACATTATTCGAATGCCTATGGATGGTTCATCATTTATGGACATAGAGGAAAAGTGGCCACACTTTAAAGAACAACCTCGTAATCTCAAGCTTTCATTAGCAACAGATGGTGTCAATCCATTTGGAGAGATGAGATCTGTTTCCTTGGTGTGGCCAGTTTTTGTTATCAACAATAACATTCCTCCATGGATGTCAATAAAGAGGAAGCACATAATGTTGGTGATGATTTTTCTAGGTATTTTATCATTTAATAGTCATCTACATTTAATTATAAATATTGCAGTAAAATGGTCATAATAATTATGTAATGTTTTTGTTCATTCGACTAGGTAAGTACCAAGTTAAAGATATGAATGTATATATTGATCCTATTATCAACGAGTTGATGGAGTTATGGAATGGTATCACTATGTACGACATCTCTAGACCAATAGGACAAAGATAATTTCAATTCCATGTAATGCTTGTATGGACATGATGCCCCAGGGCTAACACATTTTTGTGGTATGTTACAGTGTTCAAGTTGCACATTATAATTATAATTATTTAAATTAACATAGTTAATCTAGTTATACATTATCTTGTAGGTCTTCAAACAAACAGAAAATTTGCATGTCCAGTTTGTGGTCCAAAGATGAAATCTCATCATTCAAAAAGTTTAGGAAAACAGGTGTTTGATGAGTATAGGCACTTTCTCCACATAAATCATAAGTATCAAAATACTGAAAAATATCTTTTCAATGGGAAAGAAGAGACTACATCAAAGCCACAAAGAATGACACCTTGCCTATGGAAGTTGGAATATAATAGAATTAATTGTCAAGGTAATGTCAGTCCACCTAATGGTTTATGTTTGGAATTTGTATTTTTCTATTGTGTTTTGTTTACTAATGATATAATTGATGATCGTGAAGGTCGTAAAGGCATTAATGACCACCTTCCAAAGAGACTAAAATGTTATCCGAGACAATTTAGTAGGTTGCCCTACTACGAGCAACTACAAATTGTGCATTTGTTTGATATTATGCATATTGGAAATAATATAACAGAGACATTATAGAAAATATTGGAAGGAAGACATGACAAATAAAAAATTGTCAAAATTTGTATTGACATTCAGGAATCCAATCATGCAATGAAAAATGCCATTCAATCAACTAGCAATGGAGACTAGATTAATATAAGTGCCCTTACTTGGTTATTAATAGACTAGCAAAGCAATGCTATAAAAGAAGTCATACGAAAAATTCAATTTCCCACAAGATTTGTTGCGAACATAAACAATCTCATATCAAAGAAAAGTGAATTTTGGCCAGGGATGAAAACACATGATTGGCATACCTTCATTAAGGTAATTCATGTTCTTATGTATTAACTAAATATTTTTATACTACGCATGTACTCTTCATTGATTATGTTAGAGAACAATGAAAAGATCATTTGATAATTGTTGCTGTATGTTCTACCTCTATCTCTCCCAGACAACTTTGACAATAATGTCAAGCAAGTCATTTATGATCTTGGAAAATACATGAGGTAAGTAGTGATCTTTGTTCATTTTTTTGTATAGATAATTTATTTGCGATTTGTTTTACTTGTTTTGTAATATATTATATATTATTTTGTAAAGTCTCATTTATATTTTTTTGCATCTTGAATCTCTTCTAGGTGGTTGTCATCTACAGAAATCTATAAAGAAGATATAAAATATTGGAAGAGAAAATTCCTCATTTAATGTGTGAAATGCAAAAGTGTCTACCTTCAACTTTTTTCAATGCACAAGAACACTACCTCATACACCAAGTTGAGGAGATTGAATTGTCTGGACCTGTACACACTAGGTCAATGTGGATGGTTGAGAGGCACTTGAAATTTTTGAAGGCTTTGGTTCAACAAAGAGCACATCCTGAGGGTTCTATGGTGGAGGGATATATGGTGTACATTGCTAAATATCTTCCTAAGTTTGCAACAGAGATCCACATAGATTGCATTTGGGATCCCAACCCCATTAATAAATTTGAAGGGGAGTACTTGATGGGGAAAGGTAGATTGAGGAAAGTGAGAGGTAATTATAAGATGTTATTGTAGTTAATTAATTCTTAATCTTCTAAATAAATCGATTGTAAGTCGTATATTAATTATTTGTATAGCTGGTTGGGAGTGGGATGTGCAACATTTGTATATTGCAAACA
Source organism: Cryptomeria japonica (assembly GCF_030272615.1). Classification (NCBI taxonomy): domain Eukaryota; kingdom Viridiplantae; phylum Streptophyta; class Pinopsida; order Cupressales; family Cupressaceae; genus Cryptomeria; species Cryptomeria japonica. The sequence goes on from NC_081414.1 coordinate 734,051,639, forward strand.
AAATTGATTGGATGATGGTGTGGATTGAACAATGTCAACATTCTGGTTGCACATTAACATGAGAAGGTGTGGCTTCATTGGTTAAAGAAGCTCATCATAATGGAGATTCCAATGTTATGCAAAGGGAAATCAATTTAGTATATGATTTAAGTGATAAACAGGTACATATAATTTTATTAATCCCCTGTATGTTTATCAACTCATGATGCAATAATTTTAACATGTTAGACATATTGCAGGTCAAACACCACAAGGCTATGTGCTGCAATGGTCATAAATTTTGCATCAAAAAGTTGGATGACACGAAGAAAACTTGTGATTCTGGGATAACTATAGTCTTTGAGGTGACCAATATTTCATCTAGAAATGACATACATCCTCAAGAGTCTCAAAATCAATACTATGACATTTTGGTTGATATACTTGAGTGTGACTTTAATTCCTTCAAATTAGTTTTGTTCGTCGTCAAATGGTATAGGCTACAACTGAATAAAAATGATCCTGATAGAACTATTATTAAACATGATAATGGATTTACAATGGTTAATGCAAGGTTGTTTGAGCCTGTTGCAGATGAGCCCTATGTTCTTCCAAGCCAATGTTAGCAAGTATTTTACTCAAAGGTTCCACATAAACAAGGTTGGTCATTTGTTGTTAGACAAGATCCAAGAGGAAGGCCGATAAAGTATAATGAGATGGAAGAAGAAGATATTGAAGGAGTAGAAGATGATGTAGATGATGAGGATGATGATGAGGATGATGATGAGGATGATGATGATGATGGTGATGGTGATGGTGATGGTGATGGTGATGGTGATGGTGATGGTGATGGTGATGATGATGAGGATGACGACGATGATGACGAGGATGATGATGATGATGATGATGATGATGATGATGATGATGATGATGATGATGATGATGATGATGATGATGATGATGATGACAACGATGACGATGATGACAGTGACGATGACGATGATGACGACGACGATGACGATGACGACGACGACGATGATTATCATGATCATGATCATGATCATGATGGCAATGATGATCATGATGGTCATGATGATGAGTTGGATGAAGAAGAAAATCAATGATATGAATGAAATATATGACATTTTTTGAACTTTGTTTTTATTTATGGAATTTGGACTATTTATTAGCTATGTGATGGATGGTGATTTAAAATACACATGTGATGGATTACATGTTTATGATGATACATTTGATAATTTTTGAACTTTGTGTTTATTTATGGAATGTGGACTATCTATTAGATATGTGATGGATGGTGATTTATGATACATATGTGATAGATTAGATGTTTATGATGATACATATGTGATACCTATGTTGCTCAATTACATATATGATGATACATATGTGACTCTTATGATGCTCATGATACATATGTATCTATTGTTTATCAAATTACAAATGTAATGCTTATGATGCTCAATTGTTGGTACTGATTTCATGTATATATTTTGTGTGATACTACCACCCTTGGTGTAAACAAGTAATTGACTATAGACATCGTCAACCATTTAGTTGAGGATCCTGCACAACCTACATAAAGTAAAGGTAAGGAATAAAAAAATATACAATGATTATGATGATTGCATATTGTTCATGTTGTGTAATATGTAATTTTTAGTATACATATCATGTAATTTTTAGCTAACATAAGATAATTGAATTACATATGCAGCAACCTGAACCCCTTTGATGAGGATCCTGCACAGTCTCATGGATCAATAGGTATAAGTCAATAAACCCTATAGAAATAGTTTATTTTTTAAAAATTACTAGGAAAACAAACTTCCTCAGCTCTTCAAACCTAGACATTAGCAAAAAATCTAATACAATTATCAACACTTGAGGCCCTGGTTGGACTCATTCAATTTTTAATCTCAATGTCAACTTCAGGGCCAACTTCTTCATCAACATTACCCTCATTTCCAAAATATGTCTCTCATTACCAACTAACTCTCTCATTTGATGGAGTGCAGGTACCACCAAATAGGTATTTGCAGATGTGTCTTCCTCGAGTGAGGGAAATGTAGGAATAGTTGATGAAAGTGAGACATGTAGTAGGTCTAGAATAGGGAGATCAACTAGAGGTCAAAAGATTAGAAGAAAATTCAATAAACACATGGAATTTTTCCTTGCTCAAGGGGGGTCATATTCTTATGATGATGAGACTAAAGGCGACATCGAGGTGCCCTTGAGGTACAAACATCTACAAAAATAATGGGTACCTAAGTAACTTCCTCCAATAAACATCAATTTTTGTGTTAACGAGAAGATATATCGCATAGCACCTTCATCGTTACATGGTTTGGGCCTATTTTCCATGGGCGGTATAAATGTTTGTTATAAAAAAGTTATTGAATTGATAGAGTATGTCGGACCTTGTTACAATTACACAAATTGGATGGAGATTATTCGATATTAAAAAAGTATGCGTAGGTATGCACTGCTAGAAAATTATATACAATAGAAAGATATGATCAAAGTAAACAAGTGACTGTATACATTGATGGAGGGCCAAAAGCAACAAGGAATATTACAGGTTTTATAAATAGTACATGACTTGGGTCAACTAATAAGCAACCCAATTGCATATTTGAGGCATGTGAGGGAAATTGTGTATTTGTATGTGCGATAAAATCAATAAGTGAAGGGGAAGAGCTGATAATCGATTATAATTTAAATCATATAGATACAAACAAATTTACTAACATGGGGGTGGTACGTACTATATACCATTTAAACCAACCTCCAATTAATGACTCGAAGTTATACCATCTTATTATTAAGTTTTTTTGCCAAGTCTATTTGTTTCATTTCGCTAACATGTTTATATTTTTTCTTTCACAGGGTGACCTTGATCCGTCACATAGCATAGATAGGGATCTAGGTCCTGACACTTCTACTGAGTAGGTAAACCTCTTTGTAATTGTACAAATTAGATAGAAGCAAACTATTACATTATTATGTTATTTGCTTAAGTGTTTTGGAGTAATTTTGATAGTGTTAATAATATTCTTGTCATAGATGGATGTTCAAGGAAAGGGAAAGGAACCTCCCTTACATCAGCACCTCAGCACAACATTAAGCGATAAGGACTACACAATTTCCACAAACCCTGTAGAAGTGATAAAAATGTCCATCACAAAAATTAATAAAGATTGTTTCTTTGGTATGCATGAAACCTCAGACTGACGAGATAAAAGATAGGCTAAATCAATTGATGCAAGAAGTAGAAAACATGTGAGTAAGTAGTAATGAAAGCTTTAGTTATAACAAAAGTTCAATAATGGTTTATATTTTATACTCTTTTATGTCACTAGCTAAAATATGTACATGTTGTTTTATAGAACTTCATGTGTCATCATCAACCTAGTGGACATGATCAGGGTATTGCAGGTAGTGCAGGTGATGGCCATGTTCTATTCATTAAAACTACTCCTTCTTTGGACTTGTGAACTTCCTTTTTTAATGCTAGTGTTATTTACATGGGCCTTTCCCTATCTATACTATTGCTCTCTCTTTAGAATGAATAATAATAAGTTTTGTGTGCATATATGATTGTAATAATAGTTTATTAAACTGTTAATAAAGTATTTAGTTGCATAATTAGAATTTCTCATTTGATATGATCTGATCACTTGTATTTTAATTTACTATTATTAAATTATATTTCAAAGTAGGGACATTACAAAGACCAATAAGATAGTGTGAAGTTTGACAACATGAGATAGCACATTGAAACAATCTAAATAAATAGATTCCATGGACTATCTTTTGTAAGGACTATACCAGTTTATCACTTACATTGCCCTCTTGTCACAAATTTCCATACCTTTGTCCTGCATCAAAATCTACCTTCCTTATTCTTCTTCATACTGTTGTATCATTAAGATTAGCATCGAACACTTAATAAAGGTTCATATTTCTTTACAACTTTTAATAAAGGTTCATCCTTGTTTACAATTCTTGTAGTTTTCATGTATTTAATGTATTATTCTTTAGGTGTTGTCAATGTTCCTATAGAAAGGCCACCTCATTCGAGGTTATCCCCATCTGTACTGCCGACTACAATATTGGAAATAAGCAACATGCAAACATCCTCTATTGCTTGTCATGTTGACCCGCCCACTGTTGGTAGATCCCTCTTTTGCTCTCTCTTTTGTTATGTGTTTATTTCCCTTGAAGTGTTCTTTCTTGGGGGCATTTCATAGTGGATTCATTTTCTGTAGTAGGAGATGCACATGAGGATGTGCCAGAGGCAAATACTAGTGATAACATACCATCATTTCCCGAATCTTCCCATATTTCTAGTACGAGAATGTTGCAGACCACATTGGTGGTTAGCGACGAAGAATTGAATCCCTTGAAGATACATAAGGCTCCAGGTACTTTAAAATTATTATTATATATAGTGTAATTGTAATTTACTTACTGATCACTCGTTTTGGACTAATGATCCCATGATTTTTTTGCAAGAAATGATATTTTTTATAAAAATCTTAATGACATTGCATTGCAGATGTTTGGGCCCACCATACATAAAAGGTGGAACATCATATGTGAACTAACCCTAATCCACTATTTTTATTTCACATCATTTCTATAATAGTTTTCCTTTGATCCATTTCTTGAACTATATTAAAGGTAGATTCAGTTCATTTCTCAATCTAATAGGTTTGTTTTTGCTTAAAAGGTGGAATGACCAAGAAAACAGGTTAAAAGATGAACTCACAAACCGTATGGTTGAGTTGTTCAAAAATGATACATTCGACAAAACCAAGCTCCTTGAAAAAGTGGGCACATATTTAAAGTATGTCAGGGACCAATACATGACACATTTAGAGAAGAACGTAAAGTATGAGTGTCCCCCCATGATTCCAGAGAGGGAGTGGAAGGACCTGATTTTGGATGCGAAGGAGAGAATTGAAAGGAAAGAAGGAAATACACCACCAAATGCCAAAAGAAGGTATGTGATACTATTAAGAATGTAATTATGTACTAATTACTTTTTATATTTATATAATCTAACATATTTCAAACTTTTCATAGACTGAGTGACACATCAAAGGCAACCAAGGCAAGATAAGAAAAGCACAGGCAACACAGACTCGACTCTGGTGGTTATATGAAACTTGCCGCACGAATTGTAAGTATTAGTAAATGAAATATCACATCAAAATATTTATAAATTGAAAACAAAATTCACAATACTAAGCAAAAATGCAGGGCCCTCAATTCAATAGAGCTCCCACACAAGATGACATGAGAATTGCCTACCAACAAGGCTATATAGCCATGGCTAAATGGCTACGAGAATTGAGTGGGCAAACATGAGATTCTGGTACATCCATCACACTGGTAAATAAGCTATATGAAAATAATTTCAATTTGATTACTTTACCAATAATCTATTTGATGTTAAGTTCTAACATAAAGTGAATTTATTTGTTTTAATTAAGCAAGCAATTATAACAATGCGAATGACATTGGAATGAAGCCTGATAATCGTGGAACACAACCTCCACATGAAGGTCTGGATGTGCATCCCAGTAGTGGAGGTATTCATTTGCTATTCAATTTTTTAATGTAATTATTAATACAAATAAACATTTTAAATTGAAATTGGTGTAGAAATTAATGCAACCTTTTTTGTTAATATTTTAGAGCATGTAGTCGGTGGTGACCAAGTGGAGCATGATCGGGGTAGACAACATCAAGAACGTGATGTTCCCCAGTCAGGTAAAGAGGACCACTATTATTCCTTTAAACAAATTTAATTGCAATTGGTGTATTGATTAATGTAACCTTTCATATTTCAACTCCAGAGAATCTAGAGGGTGTTCAACATGTTGAGGTTGAGGCTAGATAAAATGATTTCAAAGATGATGTGGCCCCATCAGGAGAGTGCCACAGTTATGTTCTTTAAATTAATGAAATACTTGTAGCAAAAATTAAAAAATGATTTGAATTTAACCCATTTCTTTGTTATTACAGAGGACCCCCCTTTGCATCGGTGTCCTCATCCTCGGAAGAGGACTAGGCATACATCGAGATCACGAGCAAAGGGCAGAACAACTGAAGAGGGGGGAAATGATGAAGAAAATGATACTCCACTTAGACTTTACATAGCTTCAAAAATAAAAAATAAAAAAAAATGATTGTAATCTACATTATTTGATAATGACTGATTTTTATGTGTTAATGAATGTAATTATGTGCTAATGAATGTTCATGAATGATATGTGTTAATTAATATTGATGAATATTGCATGTTAATGAGTGTTAATGAATGCTATATGTTATTGAACATTATGTGAGGATGAATGAATGTTATATTTTATTAATGGATGAAACAATGAATGAATGTTAGATGTTAACGGGGAATTTAGAGTGATGTTAGGGGGGGGGGGGACAAATGAGCTTCCATCTTCATATGGTTGGCCATGTTAAGTAGAGAATATTAAACTATTCTCGAAACCAAGAGAATCTCAATAAGATAACACACTTTTCAATATTTCATTATGTTGCACAGTTAATCTAATTGAATAATGTATATTGAATCTTAATTGTAGGGTCCAACAAAGTGAACGTGAACAACAACACCACAAGTAAGTGGTTTATTTTTTAAGTTTTTTTTTCATGATAATTTGGGAAGGTTCATCTGTAGTGTTGTGTAATTGTGAAGGTGAGAAATTGATATTTTTTTTGTTCTGACATTTTTTTTTGTTCCAGGTGGATGACTTGGAAGAGGTCAGTGATTACTATCCAAACATGGGTCACTTTGATGAACTCATATCCATGTTTGTGATGAGCAGCAACACTAGAAGGAACTTACATATTTATATATTCAAGATGATTAATATGATAATAGTGCCACTACTATCATGAACCATTCTCCAGAGGCATGGGATCAAATGCAATTCAAAGATGTTGTAGTTAAAGTGGTCAATGTTGAATTGTACTATAAAGTTGTACACTTTTATTTGCAAGAACACCCAGATCTTATTAATGACCTCTTGAATCTCCTTTCCCTTAGGGTAGACCACACACGAGTGTTTGACATCATGCGTAAGGTATGGATCTCAAATTTTTTATTCTGATAGTATTTTTAGGATTACCAAGATGTCTTTTACTTTGGTATTAAGTTTTTCTAGATGTTCTCTTTAGTAGCTATTTGGTTTGGAAAAATTTCATGAGTATATTTTGTTCTGTTGTATTTGTTATCCACGTTGGACATCTCCGTCTTGTGAAGCCGTACATGGTTGTAGTAAAGAGCAACAATGTAGCTGCTACTAATAAGGCTTTGAATAAAATTTTTGTAGAAGAGGAAGATTATGATAGGCTTCAAGAATCTATAGATATGCACGATAACTTTGATCAGATAGGGCTTGCTCAGAGGGTGAGAGGAACTTCTCTATTGCTTCTTTCATTTAAGTTAAAGTGGGATGTAATTTAGCATTTGAATACTTTTCTAATGATATTGAATTTCAATTAGGTTGAGAAACATGAACTTCTTGAATTCTAGTTAAAGGCTTTTCTATAGTGAATTTGAAAAAAAACCAGTGACCCTTCAAGGAGGCAAATGATTCTTGAATTCTGTCTAGTTATATTTATTGCTTGCTGAAAATTATGAAATGCTTACTTATAAATTTTTATGAAGTTGTGCTTGTATAAATTAAAAGTATGATTCCTTGATGAAGATTGCTTCTAAAAATAGCTTATTTAATTATATCAGATCAACAATAGACCAGTGTCTTCATCCCTTACTGATTTCATACTATTTCAAATTGAAAGATCCTACGTATAACCATGGAGACAATTTTAATAACTTGTTTTCAAAACAATACCATCACATCAAAGCATCTATATAGAATGTAAATAAAATATAAAATGTAGTTAGTCTTATTGAATTTTAACTTTGCTTTGAAAGACCAATAAGACAATTTAAAACTTGCCAACCAACCTTTCAAAATGATGCTCAAACTGGAAATTAGTCTCAATCACAATAGCATAAGATAGCACATTGATGCAATCTAATAAAATAGATTTATCACATGGAACTAATCAATCAATTGAAAAGAATATACCATTCAGAATGAAGAACACTTGAAATTTATATTGAAAATAGATAATCAAACCAGTTGATTTCAATATGTATCATCCATCAACTTTGATATAAAATTGTCTTGATAAGATCATAAAACTTGAGGTATCTCCCCCACTTGTTCTAAAAGATCCTCCATTTATATATGAGGATTTAGTTTGAAAGTGAAAGGGCACACCCTTTCATTAAAACTAAAACTAACAAAAACTAACTTCCTAAAAATTGGCTTTACAATATGAACATATTATAAAAACATGACTCTGGGCTCCAACTTAGACATAAGGTCTGGTATCCCAACATCTTGCTGCACTTCTGGATACGCTCCAAGTACTTCTCTGACTTATACGTGTCTAAATCATGGATGATATCCCTGACAATGACTTCCAGCGTGACAAAGTTTTCCATCTGTTTCACAGTCTCTTTCAATTCAATTCCATCAATTTGGGCAATATCAAGGGCAGCATTGAGAAGACTACAACATTCTGAGATCCATACATCTTTATCTTTTATCTCACCCTTTTGATCAATTAACTCTGGGAAACCATGTTGAATAGTGTGTTTGCATTCATCATATTCAAATTGTAATTCTTCATCAAATTTATTGTGTTTGGCCAGCAACCTCTTTATTTTTTCAATTTATTTTGATTCCACTTTGGCCATTGTTTTATCATGCAACCTTGTTCCCAATTTGTTTGAAATTCTATTGTGTGAAACTGCATTTTCCATGTTCTTTTGAAATACTATCCAAAATTCTTCCAGAAAGCCTTGTAAAACCTCAAATCTTTTAGTTAGTAATACAACAACAATATCTGCCCTCACACTTTGCATCTATTTTAATATCCTTTTATTTTCTTGCTGCAACTCACATTTTTTCTTCCATTGAGAGCTATCCAAAGTAAGAACCATTGGCACATGTTGCCCACTTCTCCTTAGCATTTATTCATACAACACCTTGTACTGGTTCCTCTCCCTCACTACTCTAACCATATGTGCTTTATTGAATTTTGAAATATCCACTCAGATATTAGTAGAAACAATTGGGTCAATTTCACCAAATTTTGGTTTCATCATATGGCCAAAGGCCTTGTCAACATCAATGATCTTTGGTCTCTTGTTGGGAGGGTACAGAGCCCATAACAACAAAGCTTCCTCATCCTGATCAAATCTTGAACCAATAAATACATCGTTTACACCTTGTATATCCAATTTGAATTCCTTGTTTTATGAATGCAATAAACTATCAAAGATAAAAGAAATCACCCAAGCCTCTATAAGAAGTTGCCTCCCCTTTTGAGGGGTCATTGTGGTTATCTTTGCATCAATTTCCTCTTTTAATTTCTTTAACAACTTAGCCTCATTATCAAGCATTATGTTGGGAATAGAGTCCCTCAATTTCTTCCCTTTAGAATTGTACAAGAATGATTTAAATTATATGCAATGAATAAAAACATCATCAGCAACAAAAGTAGAAAACTCCTCTAACTGAGAGTCAGCATGAACTTTTAATGCTGTCTCTATTTGGCCCTGCATGTATGTCTATTCTTCCTTCTCTAGGACTTGCCATCTAGAGACAATTGCATTCTCATCAGATTCACTTTCTGCCTCCTCCTCCTCAGTTTCAATTTCTTGGAGTCTTTGTCTCTTTTATGCCAGTTCATTATTCAGCTGATCAATTACCTCTTTGGCCTCTGCATCCTCCATGTTCTTGAAGATATCTCCAACCTCAATACTAACATGCAGATAACCTCCCAAGTTCTGCCTCTTCTTGCAAGAGTGAATGTATCCTTCAGGATCATGGTTTTTCCTGGCATAATGCTCAAATAAATTGTATTCTTCTATCAGCTTCTTATCAATCAGATTTGGTTAACATTATGGTGAAATCATCAAAACTCACTATCTCAGGAAGGAAGGCTTGCTTATGCATATCTACAAAATGTTTAGCATTGGACACACTCAATTTCCTCATAATCTCTAGATAAGCTATTATGTCTGGTACTAGTTTTGGCAGCATATAGGGGCTCCCCTCAAATCCATATAATCTAAAACATGTAAAATCCTTATTTACAAACCATTCCCCTAGTTATGATCAACAATGTGTCTTTCATCATAATCCCTGGGTCTTAGGAACCTCTTGATCTCGTCAGAGATAGACCCTTCACATGAAATCCCATACATTTGGCACAATGACATCACAATAAGTTCTTGAAACTTAATATAGTTGGACATCATATATCGAGAATCCCAAAGAGAAGTCCACAATTGGATGGGCTGCTCTTCACCTTCCCTATTCTTGGTATTTAATTTTAGGCCGTCAAGCCAAAAACCCTTTACATATCCATAAAATAACACTAGATGCATCAATAGTGAATAAAAAAAAAAATCATGATGAGTATCATCTGTAAGGTTTAAAAAACCTTCATGCAACCTCTCCTCTAGACATGTTGCATAGTCAAAAGGCCTAGGTTCATACATGTGTATATCAGAGGCTAACAATAGTAGCCCAGTGCTTACTAGATCACATACCTCCACCCCTTCTACTTGTTCACATGACATATATGTGTACTACAAGTAGTGTCTGAACAAATCAATGCTGAATGGTGGCCCATCTTCCTTTGTTAATTTTCCTATCTGCCTCTTGTGAATGGCAAATTTCCAGCCAATATATAGTGTCCATTCTGAGGTATTATTCCTCCAACTCCCCAAAGGACAAGGGCTTATCAGGATTGGGGTCTAAATTGAAAACCTCGTTTATGGTACTCGCATAAAATCTAATAAATGCTTCCCCATTTGGGCACTGAATGTACCTCTTTGCTGAATTATAATTCCTCACCAAAACCTCTAGCAATCTTATGTTTACAAAAACATTGGGGACTCTTAGATTACCTAAATTTGTCATCCAAGGATTACAGAGCGACATCTCCTTTCTCCTCCTCAAATAGTCAAACATAAATAGTTCATGTCCCCTGACCTTGGTCCAGACATCTCTGACCTCTTTGTACTTGTCTTCTAATTGGTCTCTCCCTGATAGGTGCTTCTTCAACCTTCTGGATTTTGGGTCGGGTGCCTACATTTGGTCTATCATGTATTAGTTTAGCCTCCTGACTCAAGGCACCTCTTCAGTTTTTCATTTCTTTTCCTTAGAGTCAAGGCTCTTGGCCACCCTCTTCTTTCCTACTGAACTTGAAGCTTCTATTTTTGCAATTACAATCCTCTGCTCTATTTTTCAAAGGTGTAATGTGTTCTATTTGTGTATTCTTCTTTCACCAACGTACTATTTAGACAAGGCAATTTCTAGTTCTACCATATTCTTTTGCAATAATGAACTTCTCATAAAATTTGCCTTGTGCAAACCATAGATGCATCTACTGCAAATATTAAATAGAAGATTTTTAAAAATTTTGGTTTTGAATTCTGACATGACAATGGCTCATTGGTATATGTCTCCCTGATGAATAGTTCCCTTTTGGCACTCTTTGAACAACCCTTTATCTTCTTTGACATCATACTTTATCTTATTGGGATACCCTAAGCTGATGATTCCTTTTCCTCCTCATCAGTATATCTCAAACCAATATTCTCATTGGGCATTGGGTGAGCTCATTTAGTGTTATCGCGATAGGCATTGTTTCCTCGATGGGCTTCACCATCGGCATAGATCTTCCCGATAGTGTCTTCGCTCCACTCAATCAATCTTCTCCTTCATCGGGTATCGGGGTAATCCAAAATGAAACATACCGATAAGCAAAGTCTTCTTGATAGAGTATGTTCCATCAGTATATGTTTCACCGATGATTTCTTCGGGCGTTAGGGTGGCTCAAAGTAACACATACCGATCGCTTTGGCTATACCAATGGACTCTTCTTTTCACCACTCTTATCGGTATGTCTTATCGATAGCCTCATCGGCTATTAGCAAGATAATTATCCACTACTACCGCTAGTGTTTATTATGTCGATGGGTCATATCGCTATAGTTTTTTCCAATGCATCAATTCTCCTCAACTTTGCTCCTTGATCAGTATAACTTCTGTCGATGAGTACAACTCCGGCTTGCTACGCTCTCTCATCAGTATATGGTATCTTGGTGTAAAATTGGTCTTTGTTAGTTTAAGTGCCCTCATCGGTATAACTTATACCAATAATATGAAATTTCAATATTTTTCAACTCCTTTAAGATACAAAAAATGGTAATGGATTTAATACAATCTGAATAAAAACTCTGTTCTGCATGGGAGCTTTACCCTTTCTGATAATTACTCGTGCACTTTGATCAATCCCAAGAACCTATTTGCCAGGCCTCCTCACCTCAAAAGGAAACCCATAGTGCTTCATCTTGTCTCAATGCCACCCTCAATATGCCCACTTGATGGTTGACTCTTTGGAGAGAAGTCACAAATGGATGGGGATTGTCACTACAAGATTGTACCTACACATAAAACCCAATAGTAACTTTTCTTATGGAAAAAGTGCTCAATATATAAAAGGAAATTATAGAAAAATAGAATTTTTAAGAGCATAATTAATTTTTAAAATTATGTGCTAACATGTTGCATTGTCTAAAAAGGACAATCTTTACAAGGATGCAATGAAAACTAGTTCTCAATCGGGTTATCATGAACTTGCAGAGGAATTACTGGTGTATTTTGTGGAATGGGTATACAATTGGTAAAATATATAGTTGGTTGTTCTCTCTCATAGGCTAAAGTATATTTTGAATTTTTATTTTGGATTGGGGCATTGAAATGGAGCTTACTTTTGCATTTGGAATTTCAGGGCAAGAAAGAATGCTTTGCTTCATGCTTGTTCATATGCTATGACTTGATCAGACTATATGTGGCTTTGGAACTTGCCTGGATGAATAATGTGATTGACTTTGTGTTTCCATACCTACTTCAAGTTCTTGATATACTCTGATGATTCTATGAATATTTTAAGTTTCTCTTTAATAAACATTTTAAATCTTCTACAAAATTAAATAGCTAATATTAAAAAAAATTCTTTTTCAAAGTTCATTCAAGAATACATGACAAAAGTTGATGAGCTTGTTAAGGACAAGTTAGAGGCTGTCCAAGAAGAGAAATCCAAGGAGAAAGAAGAGAAAGATCTTGCTGCTCAATAGGTATGCATTTTTCTTAATTGAGCCTCAAGGAGCACTTGTTCTACTCTACTAACGATTTTTAAAAATTTAAATAAATATGTACCTATTTTGTTTACAAAAAAATGTATGCTCAACTTCTTCCCCTTGCTTTGCTAGCACCTCCATTAGCATTTTTAAGAGCATAATTAAGGAAATTGTAGAAAAATAGCATTTTTAAGAGCATAATTAAGGAAATTATATAAAATAGCATTTTTAAGAGCGTAATTAAGAAAATTATAAGAAAATAGCATTTTAAAGAGCATAGTTAATTTGGAAAATAGCATTTTAAGAGTATAATTAAGGAAATTATAGAAAAATGGCATTTTTAAGGAAATTATAGAAAAATTATGTGCTAACATGTTGCACTATCTAAAAAGGATAATCTTTACAAGGATGCAATGGAAACTAGTTCTCGATCTGGTAATTGTGAACTTGCAGAGGAATTGCAGGTGTATTTTGTGGAACATGTATACAATTGGTAAAACATATAGTTGGTTGTTCTCTCTCATAGGCTAAAGTATATTTTGAATTTTCATTTTGGATTGGGGCATTGAAATGGAGCTTACTTTTGCATTTGGAACTGCAAGGCAAGAAAGACTGCTTTGCATCATGCTTGTTCATATGCTATGACTTGATCAGACAAGATGTGGCTTTGGAACTTGTTTGGATGAATAATATGATTTAATTTGTGTTTCCATACCTACTTCAAGTTCTTGATATACTCTAATGATTCTGTGAATATTTTAAGTTTCTCTTTAATAAACAATTTAAATCTTCTGCAAAAATAAATATGTGCCTACTTTGTTTACAAAATGTGTATGCTCAACTTCTTCGCCTTGCTTTTCCAGCACCTCCAATGCCTAGCATGGGAGTGGGCATGGGAAGTTGCTTTCAGCTAGGTATGAGTGGAATGGGAATGTCTCCCATACCATCTTATGGTATGCCACCTATGGGTAGCTATTGATGGGATTGAAGAACTTAACGTGGGACACAATTCTTCAACCATACATGGTTTTTTGAGGCTCGTCTTCGAGTGGAAAGATTAGATTGTCAAATTGTTTTTTATTGTCGTTTGGTTGGTTGATACAGAATAATGAATCTTTAGTATTATCATATTGGTCAATCAGTTCAAATCTTTCCATCCACCAAGCATCTAACGCCCGAACCATCGCATGCTTAGATTGTCAAATTGTTTTTATTGTCATTTGGTTGGTTGATACAAAATAATGAATCTTTAGTTTTATTGTATTGGTCAATGATTTCAAATATTTCCATCCACCAAGCATCTAATGAGGATGTTGTATGTCCAACAACATCCTCGTCGGATAAGTAGTGAGGGTGTCATCAAAATTTTGATGCCCACCCAATTTATTCTGATGCCTGAACCAATGCACATACAACATTCTCATCAGTTTGTATGCCCTAGTTTCCATTGGACATCATTGGAAGTCCGACGAACCCCCACAAAACATTCAAGAAGGATACTGCATATCTGACGATATTCTTGTCAGATGGGCGGTCATGTTCACCATCAAAACATTACATGGATGTCATTGGAATTCTGATGACTTATCAAGTTTTACTGACGGCTAAGCACAGTCATGGTTGTCATCGAAAGAGTCTTTGATAGTGTCAGAATTCCAATGGTCTTGAGCACCATTGGAATGTCCGACTACAAGTTTTTGATGATGTTGATCATTGACAGTCCGACGAATTGTAGTCAGAATTCCGACGAACTATCATCGGAATTGAGCCCCAAATGTACTAGTGTATCAATATCCCACTTCAAAACAAGGTCTCCTTCCCTAAAAAAAATGATCTTTAAATATTTTGTCAAAGTGTTTCTTGGTTTCCTTTTGATTCTCTTCTAATGTGATCATGGTTGATTTCCTTAACCCTTTCAACTCAATCAACTTAGCTATCATAATAATTCTTTCCTCTTGTCCCTTTGGTTCTAATTATTTAGTCAACTCTAATAATGATACTTCCAAAGAAAAAGGTAGCCTAGATTATCTTTCATAAACAATGATAAAAGGAGAACTACCTATTGCTCTCTTGGGTGTGAGTTTATCAACCCAAAGAGAAAGTATAGTTTGTGCATATTATTTATTTTAATTCATATCAATAGTTCTATTCATCATCTTGATCAAGTTTTTATTAGTGTACTCCTCTAAACCATTACCTCGTGGGTAGTTGGGTAGTTAGATGAAGTATTGAGATACACATTTTATTTGATGTCTCAATTAGCAATCTTTAAACCTATAAAAGCTCTTATACTATTATAAATAATGGTATGAGGAAAAAAAACTTTCTTACAATATCCTCCAAGAAGTCTATGATGGCTAATTTAGTAACCTCATGTAGAATGGATTTTGACGATGTAGAATATTTATTAAATCAAAACAACATAAGATAATACAAATAATCATATGCATATCTCAAATAATATCCATTTTCCTAGATTGGGCAAAAATATAGAGCATCTAGCTCTATTTTGATTTTCTCTTTATACCAATGAGGTTTGGGTATATCGACACTAAGTACTTTTAAATCTTGAAGTTGCATCAAGTTTTCTTTGAATAGTTTATGGAAGATGACCTCTATAGGTTCTCCTAATTGAGTGTATTTGTGTTGAGAAAATCATTTAAGATACCCTTTGAGGATAGTCATATTGTGTTGGGTAGATTGATGATTTTGGGAAGATGATGTTGTTGGTATTTGAATGTTTAAAATTGGTGACACCATCATTGACTATGTTCTTATTCTTGTTCCAAAAAAAGAGATTTGTCACTAGGTTTATTATTGTCTTTTAACTATTTGTATATATTTGACTAGTCCTTTGGTGACTATTGGTTTTCATCTATAAAATTCTATTTTAATGATTTCATTGAAGGAATTATGCATTGGATTTTTAAATTAAATCCTATTTATTGGTTCAAGTTTTGGACAAATATGATTACAAGTTATTTTTTATGCATGGACCATGCAAAGAAACTAGCAAGATGTCTTCACATTTGTAAGAAAGAGGTGAATCTTTCACCACTCCTTATTTTTTGTGTTACATAGGTCCACCATGGTCATTTAAAATATGAAATTGTAGGAAAAATGTGTGATAAACTAGGTTGTTGGCTCATAAAATATGGCGATGATTCCATGAAGATTATGGGTAAACCAATTGAGTGCTTGTCATCCTAAATTTCTAGGGATTAATATTATAAGATATGCATTAAGATAGGATACCTCTTGGGATGCTATTTGTTGTTAATTGGAGATGAGAGGTTGTGATGTTTATAGGTGGATTGAATTAGATTTAAAGTTTGGAGGTTGTATGTTGTGTTCAGTGGGATTAACATGGAGATGTCGAGAGAAGGGATGGACATTTGAGGTTGTGATATTTGTGATGTAATGATTTGGGTGCTAATATAAATTATGTTTGATGTTATTTTGACACATAAATATGTTGTAGATATGGGATTGGCAGGTTGAGAGGTACTAAGATGACTATAAGAAGATGGAAGATGTGTGGGATAAGAGGGATTAGAATTTGGGAGTGTGGAAGGTGATTGATCTATGATTTAGGAGACATAAAACTCATGAGGTAGTTTAACACCTTTCTTGGCTAGAATAAGGAGGTAATGATCGGGGTGTTTCATGATATAAAGATGCATTAGTTCTATTTATTAGGCATCTTGAGAAAATTCTTCTAATGTGGGTGAATCAGGGTTATTATAATATTTCTCTTTCTCATGTGTGATGTGAGATGAAAATGAATGTTTTTTTTAACTAAAGGTACTTAATGGATAACTTCCTCAAAGAACATATTATCAAATATTCCAATTGAGAATTATTTATAGGCCATGAGTTGTTTCTTATCTTGTGATCTTGTGCAAGGAATGCATGAAATGAACCTAGGAATGATGGGATTGAATGAAAGTGATGATGACAAGGAAACGAGATGAAGGATTAATCCTTGATTTGAATTTATGAATTAGATTGTCTGGATTGAAAGTATGGTGTTGGATTTAACTTGGTAATGCTATGAAAGACCAAAAGGTGAGAATGGATACAAGACCAAATTTGTTTCAAGTAAATCTAGATCCTTCATAAATGAGGATGATTTTTTTACTTAGGAATGATAAGTAATTAAGAAATATCGGATGAGGATGTTAAAATCTAAGTTAGGGTAGCCAAATTCCCAACCTACTAGATCCAAATGTGATAAGGACTATCACAAAGCACTATTACAATAGGAAATTTGATGCAATAGCATCCAGGATGTAAGATCAATCTTGCAAAACCCAAAAATATTGTATTTTTCCTTTTGTTTTATGGTTTTCTTTAGTTGTTTTAGAGCCCATGATGATAGTTACAAGGTATAGGATAGATAGAAGCTTAAAACAACTAAAAATATTCACCTTTTATTTTTAGCAAGTTGGCCTATTCAAGTTTGTATGGACATGAAAACTACCCTCGAGGAGAAAAATTAAAAAATAAGATGTTTGGTGAAAGAATTATCTCAATATCATGTACCATTTAAAAGATATTAAAGTTTTCATCTCAAGAAGTTTGTCCAATAAAGTTTAAAATAAAAATTGAGGACCTTAAAAGCCCTAAAAAAGGTTTGAAATTTGGACAAATAGATCTTCATGATATTTACAACATGTTATAATAGAAAATTGACACCCAAGTCAAAAGCTATGCCTTATGGAAGTTGTGCCACCAAAACACTTTTTTTAATGAAAATCCAACTAGGTAGGAAACTGAAATGATGGACCATTGGGCGCCAAAAAGAAGAAAAGTTATTGTGGTTAAAGAAAGCCCATGTGGTTGAAGCATGTTATTGTTTGAATTTTGTAATTCATTTCCCTAAGATAATAGAAGGAATGTGTTTCTTTCTTAAATTTTCTATTTATTTCTCTATTTTTGTTGTGTATTTAGGTTTGTAAGTGGAGTGCCATTCATCATGTGGTATCAAAGAAAAAGTTACTAAGTGTGTAAAATGATCACTAAACATGAGGTAGTTTACGCCAAGATTGTGGTTGTGCATATTTGAGAAAAGTAAAAAAATACCCTCCCCTAAGGAAACATGGTGGAAGAAATGTTGGTGTGATAGAAGAGGGTTTTATAGCCCTTTAGAGATAAGTCCAAGCACTACAAATGGAGATATGTAGAGGAGTTGATATTAGGGCAAGAGATGAAAGTGAGGATGAATCTACAAAAGGTGAGGTTGATAAAGAACAAGAATTAGCCAGAGATCCTTATGAGGCTCTAGGTTTCTAAGGGCTATCTCCAAGATTGAGAAAAGGCCAAAAATTAAAGTTTCCACATTTTTTGGAAATATTAAACCAAAATAGTTGATTGATTGGATCAACAATATGGAAGAATATTTTGAGTATGAATAACTAAGTGATCCTAAAAGGGTCAAGTTTGTAAAGACCAAGCTAAAGGGCCATGCTAGTATTTGATGGAAATAAGTTCAACCAGAAATAAATAGTAGAGGTAAAGGGAAAATAGCATGACGAGATTAGATGGTGGAAAATTGAGGTAATTCATTCATGTTGGCAATGATCTTGATTTGTTGAAAATGATGCAAGGGTTGAAGAAGGCGGGAAAATATGTCAAAGAGTGTATAAAGGTGTTCTATTAGGTCCTGATTAGAACATGCCATTCTAAGGCCAACAAGTAAAAGGTTGCCCATTATGTAAATGGGTTGAAGATGAGTATTCAAGAAGAGTTGATATTGGTAAGAGTGTATACAATTGAATATGCATATCAATTTTATTTAAAGGTAGAAGAGAAGCTAAACAAAGGATTGGAGAGCAAGGAAAATGGAAGAGGTCATGGTGGAAAGACTGGGGGACGACCTTAGAAAGATTGAAATAAAGAACAAAAAAAGAATGAGGAATCTAGTAGCAGTTAGAATTAGAAAAGAAATAATGGAGATTAAAGAGGAAGAGGGATAGGATGAGGGCCAAGAAGAGGAGGCTTATATGGAACATGTTTTTAGTGTGGAGAAGAAGGACATAGAGCCTATGAGTGTCCCCAACATCAAAGGAGCACATATCAAATACCTTAGGGTAAGTCACAAGTTGCCCATGTAGGAAAGATGCTAAGTCTTCACATTCTAAAGATCCAAAGAGAGGAGAGGTTCTTGTTACTAGAAGAGCCATGTTGAATGATGAGAAAGAACCAACCCAAAGAAAGAATTTATTTTGCACAAGATTTAAGTGTAATGATAAAGTTTGCAATGTTATTATAGATGGTGGTAGTATTAATTATTGAATTTTGTAGCACAAAAGTTTGCAACACAAAGCTACAAGATCAAATAGAAAACTTGAACACCTTCCACAAATATGAGTAGCAAGAAAAATATGCCATATTCCCCAAAATTAAAGATTATAGGATGAATTACAATTGTACGATGAGATACTTATAAAGAAAGCACAAAGATTCCATGAGTTAAATTTATGAGAACTAAAGTGAAAGCATGAGTTGCTAAATAAACTTAACTCTAACTAAACTAGATGCACAACAACTATACTAGATACACAACTAAAACAACTAGAAGTGAGCACTCCTAACTGAACTCAAGCAAAAAAGAAAAAAGCATAACTAGATGTTAAAAAGAAACTAATAGCTAAAATTATCTAACACACCACTTAGTGAAACTTAGGATGAGGGAAAAAATTCTAAATGCATGAATGCAAAAATAGGTCTTGACAACAAAAGGCCTAATTAGCTACCCATGTATAAAAAAAGAAGACTCTAAAAATGAAGAGAATGAGAAAAACCATGTGGGAAAAAACCCCTCTCCAAAAGTGAGAGATGTAATACATGAAAAGAAACATGAATTGCAAAAAGGAATGAAGGATTAAGAAGCCTCAAAATCAATGTCCCAAAAGAATAGGAACGTGAAGAATATATATGAAGCACTAAGAAGCTGTATACAATCGTCAAATGCTAAATCGTATAGTGTTGAATGAAGAACATTCTTTAAAAACAAGATGACGATCAGGATCAAGAAGATGACAATCTACATGAATTCTCCTAAAGACACTCAAACAATTAGATGGCAAACAAAGTCAAAACATCTATTAGTCAAAGATATAGATGGAACATGAATTTGTAAAAGTGACTCCAACAACACCACTCAACCGTGCAAGAGTAAACTTCTCTTAAAAAATATAGGTGCCAATAGTCTGAAGAACACTGGTCAAGTGAGGAAAAGTCACCTCCACAAAAAAGGAATGGAAGAGTGTCTAAATCCAAAACAAAACCAAGGAAGCATTAGCACCAACAATAGAACCCCCATAATGCTGACAAAGGAGAGGCATGACAGGTCTACTAAAATTGTGTCACCAAGTCACACATGAAAGAGAATGTACATGTGCATAAGAAATTACTTGCAACTAAAAAAGGGTATGCAACTAATGCACACACAAGTAGGGAAAAAATCACTAAGATATGATGCTATCATGGAGGGACACTCCCCAGACAAATGTGTGATGGAAAAATGAAAGGTACTACACAACCCTCCATGACACTTTATAATACAATGCATGTATAAAATAAGGCACAACAAAATGTACAAAATACCAAAAAAACCTTACGCAAAAGTGACACTTTATCTCAGTGTGTCTACAAAAAAAGAAGTGCATGAAAAGAATGCTCAAAATTCCCTAAGAGGGCAAAGTATTGGAAATACATGTAGAATAGCCCAAGGGAAGCTATCCAATGCAAACAAAAAGTTTCTAGGAGCCAAAAAAGACAAAGTAATTAGCCATAAGGTGAACAAAAATACTAAATAAACATTACTTGGGAAAAAATATAGAAAAAATAACAACAAATATAGATAGATGACTCTAAGATCTTTTTGATGATATGTGGAAGTTGGAAAGTAGAGTTCATTTGCCCAAGTTATGGCCTCATAAGCATAAAATACGAGGCTAACTTTAAAGGTCTGTAGTAGTCACCAAGAAAAGAATCAAATCAAACCACTTGCAAATTCAAATAACCCTCTAAGCTAGCTTTCCAATGGTATATCATTTTTCCAATTTTTACTCTCTATGATGAAGTTATGGGAAAAAAACTAAGACTAGGTCATTTAGGGCTTTGAGCTAAAAATAAAGGAGGTCTACTAAATTTAGAGAAATTCCTATTTTAGTGGTAATTTGCCAAAAAATAAGTCAAAGGCTGATGATGTCAACTACTGTAGTGTACCTTGTACCAAAAAAAAGGATAAAAAGAAAGATGCGACCCCTTTTGAGTTTTGAATTTTTTTTTTTTGAAAATTCCCTTCAAGCAAAACAAAAAAAATTTCCACACAATCTTGCAAGAGAAAAAAAAAACTAGAACTCCTTCCACAAATGAGATTAGCAATAAATATGTCATATTCCTCAAAAGCAAAGATTATAGGATGAATTTCAATTTTACAATGAGGGGCTTATAAAGAAAGCACAAAGATGCCATGAGCTAAAAATGAGAGAACTAAAGTGCAAGCATGAAGAGCCAAAAAAGCTCAACTCTAGCTAAAGTAGACACACAGAAGCTAAACTAGATGCATAACTAAAACAACTAGAAGCAAGCACTCCTAAGTGAACTTAAGCCAAAATAAAAAAACATAATTAGTTGTTATAAAACAACTAATAGCTAAAATGCTCTAACATTGATAACCTTGTTTAGTGGAAATGGTTAGAAAATTAAAGTTAGAGAGAAGAAGGAATCTAAAACCTTATCAAATTGCATGTTTTCAAAAGGACCAAAAGGCTTTGGTCAGAAAACAATGTCTGGTAAAGTTTAAAATTGGAAACTATCATGATGAGGTATCATTTGGTATTATTCTTAGGGATATTTGTCATATGTTGTTAGGAAGACCATGGAAATTTGATTTTCATGCAATACATGATGTGTATGCAAGTACCTATTCTTTGACAAAGGATGTAGTTTGACACAAGTTG
Organism: Cryptomeria japonica; assembly: GCF_030272615.1. Lineage (NCBI taxonomy): Eukaryota > Viridiplantae > Streptophyta > Pinopsida > Cupressales > Cupressaceae > Cryptomeria > Cryptomeria japonica. The sequence goes on from NC_081414.1 coordinate 734,073,878, forward strand.
AAGCAATTGAAGGAGGTAAACGAAAAGGTATGTAGTAATGCAAGAATATTTTTAGTAGATGGAAGAAAATTTCTAGATGGCATGAAGCATGAGCATATTTGTTTTGTTATCCAATGCACACCAAGAAGAAGAATCATAGTATATATGATTTTCGTTGGAGAACTACAATTAACCTAATTATGCATCAAATCATTCTATATGAATTTGCATACTATTTTTTAAATTATTTCCATGACTATAAAACTAATCTAATCAAAGAGTTCAATTTGAGGATAACTTGGCCTTTATGATTCTACACTTTCCTCTAGGAATTTTTAAATATTATTAGTCCTTAGTAGTCATTAAAGAACAAAAAACATAATGAAACATGTCACATTTTTCTACTATCGAGTAAATAATTATTGCAGGTTATAGATCACTTTTACGTGTGAGGACATTCCCATGATATGTAGGATTGATCTTGTAGGGTGTAGGTTTGACTATTAGATATTTTAAAAATTGTTTCCATTCTAAGACACACATCAAATTGAGAGAAGTTCTTTTCAATATTAATGCAAGTAAAATTTTCTACTACATTAGGTTTTACTTTTTTTTTATCATAATTCCCACAAATAAGTGCACTATCCCTTTTACAGTTAATGTATTGTAACATCATAAATTGTGATCCTTTAATTAAGGAGTACAATTTCACACTCTCCCAGCACTTATTTTAATTGTCATTCCTCTATGCATTATAAGACCTTTTATTGCATTAAATTAATATTGTGAGTCATGTTTCACTTTAATACATTAATACTTTATTATTTGGGCCCTTATTTTAAGTGTGCCCTTTGTCTTATTTCATTTTAAGATTATATGAGTCCTATGTCATTTTAAAGTTCAATGCACTTTTCTTGCACTTAAATATTATTATTTTCAATATAAATTATTGGAGTTGAGGAAAAATCAACTCTACAACTCCCAAAAATCATCTGCATGCAAACCTGTCACAAAAGGAGAGAAGCAAAAAAGCTATGGAGGCCAGAATTCAGAGATCTAGAAAAGAGGAGTCATATTGATTGTGCAACAAGAATGCAATTCAATAATTACAATTGATATGAAAATACAAAGAGAGAATCCTTATAAAAGGATACTCGAAACCCTAAAGGTGAAAACCTTAAAAAATTATAAGATTCCTAAGTTTAGCTTAAGCATAGAGTATAATATACTAATAATTAAATAAATAATTATTAGCTAATAAAAGATAACTCTAACACCCCCCCTTAAGATGAACTTAGGGAGTAGCTAAAAAACAACCAAGGACTAAAAAAGAATGTAAAAAATGCAAGAAAGCAACAATGGATCTCGACAACTAAGCCTGATGAGGTACCCAAGTACAATAAAATATCTGTAAAGTGGAGAATAAGGAGAAAACCCTGTGAGAACAAAACTCCTCTCCAAGAAGAGATGAAAGCTTAAGTGAAGGACTAAGAAGCCTCCAAACAAGAGTGTTCCAAAAGATAGGAACAAAAAGAAGAGAAGAACACCATTGAGGCATGAAATAGCTACAAACACTGTCGAAGAGTAATTGTTGATTTGAAGAACCTCCATTGAAATAGAACATGACCAGGTAGAGAAGACTGTAATTTGCATGAGTGTCTTCAAATGACACTACTCAAATTAGATGGCAAACAAAGGCAAACAATTGAACTCAAAGATGCAGATGGCATGAAACACCATATTTTGAAGAGCTGATCAATCAAACCAAGGGAGCATTAGAACAATAGGACAAACCTCCCCATAATGCTAAAAAAGGAGAGGGACAAGTACACTGAAAAGAATGGCCAACAAGAACTGCATGATGAAGAACTAGGAACATCGAAGGTGCAGGGAAAGTACATAGTGTCATGGAAGGAACACTCACTTGACACATATCATGAGGCTAATGTCATGGAAGGAACACTCATGTGACAAAGGTGGATGGCAAACAAAGGAAAAAATCAACTCGCCATGGCACTTTATAAGTAGTGTGTGTAAAATAAGGCACAAGATGTGCAAGATCCCAAGTATACAATGCATGGTGGCACTTTATCTCAGTGTGTGCATAAATAAAATGCTACAATGATTAGAAGAGATAGAAGACTGAAAACAGAAAGAACAACCAAAGATGAAACATCCTACTCAAAGAATGAGATCCCAGGACCTGAAACATCCAAGATATTCACCAGAGTGCTGAAAAGTAAAAACTGGAATAAAAGATACCTAGGAAGAATCTAGAAAATAAAACTCATATGAATGGAAAGAACACAAAACAAGCTTTCCAACGATATAAAGTTTTTGAAAAACAGAGTTCAGATGCTCAAGTTATGTCTCCTGGAGTGCAAAAATGAACTTCTAGCTTTGACAGAAAAAAAAGCCATCAAAAAAGAAAAATAAAAATATTCAAACCTCCAGATCTAGATAGAGCTCGGAAAGAGCTTTCGGATGATATATGATTTGTCGAAAAATGCCTTCGTATGCCCAAGATATGGCCAAAAGACTGAAGGTGCACAGGATGGGCCCAAAAGAGGCCTGAAGGTTGCCTACATAGTGCTGACTTCATCGGTCTGCGAGCATAAATTTGATGGCCATATGGCCATCACCACCCAAAAAAAATTGCTTGGAAAATCTCACCAGAAAAAAAATCCGGTGCTTGACAAAAAATCTTAATCGCCAGAAAACAAAGGAGGGGTCGGAAACAAGCTGATAGCTCCTGGGCGGCTTAGGAGTTGTGTAGGGGTTGCGACTAGGTGGAGCCTAGTGGTTGGCTGCCAACAGGGTTCAACAGCTAGTGGGGAGAGGACCACGGGCTCTATAGGGGTCCATGGAGAGGGCAGAGCAGCATGCCTTTGTGTACTCTTTAATCAGCATCTTTTTTGCCCTTATCCATTATACTATATCTTATTGAATATCTAAGCAACTAAAGGGGGAGGGGTGAGCGAATCAATTGATAACTTAAAATAATTTATTTTATTCTTTTCACATCTAGATCCAAACCAATAGAATTAATTAACACAAATATAGCATGAAAGCAAGAACATACAACAAATCACATAATGAATACCAGATATGACATGGAAAACCCAAGAAGGAAAAAACCACGGAGAATATTACTTCTCAATATGAAACATCAATTAAGGTGACACAAGTTAAGGTGATTTTTACAAAGGGTGGATCACCACCAAAATGCTCACTGTAGGTGGGCTCACTGCCCAGAAAAAGGCTCACTACTAAAGAAAGAGAGAAAGAAAGAAAGAATCCACCACTGAAACACAATCTGCAAAACTAGACTACTTTCGGTGCCTCAAAACCAACACACTCACACACCTTACCAACAATCAAATCTTTCTTTTTCAATCTCTCATATCTTAAAAAAATGTCACACTTTTTCTATATCTAACTTATCCAAATAATTCTCATATATATTATCTCTGGGAAGCATAATCTTCCAAATTAGCCAAGAAAGAGATCTAAATAAGTCAACACTAAACATTCTGGTGGAGGGAAGGAATGAGAAGTGGACCATACCACAACACTCATCAATGGTCATATCAACACATTACAATCATTGCAAATTCTAGACCCAAAACATGGTACACACGCTACATTGCAAACTGTTGCACATTCTTGAATTCCAAACTTGATTTGGACCCAAACAACATTACCCAAAACAACATTACCCAAAACAACAAAAATAAGAATGGGATCAAAATACACATGGATACAACTTATCAACACCATATCCGATAACCAAAAATATCTGAATCAACAACACATCTTCCGGAGCACCAAAGATTCTAGGAACACATATTTCAAATCACCAATACCAAGAACATTAGAGACATCAATGTCAACCACTCAACATCATCACCATCACATTTCAACAATCTCGCCCTTTGTCATTGATGGAAACATCTATCAACAACAAAGACATGATGCTCTTTGCACAAATCTGCAATAACTCAGCATCATAATCTCTTAAGAACTCTCCCCCTTTGACACCAAGGACAAAGGTGGGCGTAAATCCCCCTAAAAAACTTACTCCTACTCCCCCTATGAGGAAGCACCAAAGCATTAGTACAGATTAAAAATATGCAATCTTGTTCACTAGACCAATGCACAACCAAATGCACATTAGTTCTTTCTAGGAAGGGGTAATACCTCTAACTTTTGCCAAAGATACTCAAAAGTATCTTTACACAACACCTTTGTGAAGATATTTGTAATCTGATCCTTTGTAGGTACGTACTCAAGCTTTATTTTATTATAATCCAACACCTTTTCCCTCTAGAAGTGATACTGAATGGATATGTGCTTTGTTTTGGAATGTTGTACCAGATTCTTAGAAATATTTATTGTACAAGTGTTACCACACATAATAGAGTTGGGTTCATTGGATGTTACACGAAAATCCTTCAAGGTCTTCTTCATCCATAAGATCTGTGTGCAACATGAATACGTAGCAGTATATTCTTCTTTAGCTATGGATAAAGAGACAAAATCTTGCTTCTTACTTGACCAAGCCACTAACCGAGAGCCGAGAAATAATTCTCCACCACTTGTTCTTTTCCTATCATCAACACCTCTAGTCTAATTTGCATCAATATAAGTTGTTAGAGTGAAATATGAACTTCTGAGGTACCACAAACCAAACTCCTCTATTCCTTTTAGATATCTGAAAATTCTTTTCACCATCATAACATGTGACTCTTTCGGTTCTTGCTAAAATCTTGCTGCCAAACATACTGCATACATGATATCCACTCTAGAAGCAATCAAATACAGCAGTCCTCCAATCATTGATCTATATTGACTTGCATCCACTTTACAAGACATAATCTTTTGTCAATTTGCATCTGGTGGTCATAGGTGTACACATCGGTTTGGATTTCTCTAACCCAAACTTCTTCAACAATTTATTGATATATTTGGATTGAGAAATGAAGGTTTCTTTATCATTCTGATTAACTTGCAAACCAAGGAAGAAATTTAAATCACCACTCATGGACATATCAAATTCCTTCTGCATCTTATTAGCAAATTTACTACACATACCTTCATTTCCTCCAAAAATTATATCATCAACATACACTACAACAATTAGGATTTACCTAAATCTATTTTGAAATATAAATTGCTACCAGCCAAACCATTTTGAAATCCTTGATCAATCAAGTACTTATCTAGCCTTCCATACCAAGCTCTAGGGGCTTGTTTTAATCTATATAGGGCCTTCTTCAATATGCAAACAATGTTTGGATCATCTTTCAACTTGAATCCTTCCAGTTGTTCAATGCAAACTTCTTCTTTTAACTCTCCATTCAAGAATGTTGATTTCACATCCATCTAATAAACTTTAAAATCCTTAAAAGTTGTAAAAGCCAAAAAACATCCTGATTGCTTCCATCCTAGCAACCAGGGCATTTGTCTCCTCAAAATCAATGCCTTCAATCTGAGTATAACCTTTTCAAACCAACCTTGATTTATTTCTCACAACCTTTCCATCTTCATCCAGCTTGTTCTGGAATACCCACTTAGTTCCAATCACATTTTTATTTGGTAGTCCGTTAACTAATTCCCATGTCTAATTCTTCTCAATATGATTCAACTCTTCTTTCACTGCCTTCATCCAATTCTAATCATTGCAAGCTTCTTCTACTATTTTGGTTCAATCTCTGAAAGTAAACATAACAAAACTTGTTCTTGAGCTACTTTTCTTCTTGTGATGATTTGTTTGTTCTTATCTCCAATAATCTAATCCATTGAGTGATTCTTATAAACATATCTTGGGGTCTTAGATGTAGATGTTGGAGCTTCCTGAGCTTCCTTTTATTCTTCTCCTTCTCTAATCTTCTCTTCCCTTTTTCTATCAGCCGATTCATTAGATCATATCCTGCCAATTTGTTAGACTCTTTAGAGGCGTCTTCATCAACCTTCACATTTGCACTTTCAATAATTTTGTTCATTCTTTTGTTATAATACCGATATGCCTTGATCCTTATTGAATATCCTAGGAATATGCCTTCATCATCTCTACTATAAAATTTTCCAAGATTATCCTCATCTCTACAAATGCAACACTTGCTTCTAAATATCTTAAAATATTTCACTGTCAGAGTTCTACCATACCATCTATGCTCATAAAATGTCTTTCCATGTCTTTTCCAATATAGAATTTTGTTAAGAGTGTAGACTATAGTTTGAATTTCTTCTCTCCAATAGAATTCTGTAAGTTTTTCTCCTTTGATCATTATTCTACCCGCCTCTTGAATTGTTTGATTCATCCTTTCTACTACACCATTCTAATGAGGTGTTCTAGGGGTAGACAATTGTCTTCTAATGCCATTTTTCTCACAAAAGTTGTTAAACTCATCAAAAGTAAATTCTCCTCCTTTGTTAGACCTCAAACACTTAATCTTTCTCTCAACTTCATTTTCAACTTTAGCCTTGAATATTTTGAATTTCTCTAATGCTTCTAACTTCTCTCTCAAAAATGCAACCTATGACATTCTAGAGTAATCATCAATCAATAACATGAAATACTTCTCATCTTGTATACTCCTTGGTCTATTCAGACCACATAGGTTTGTATGCACTAAATCCAACAATCTGGTGGATGAATGCTCCTTTCCTCTGTAATTTCCTCTTGACTAATTTCCAAATTGACATTCTCTACAAACGTTGTTATCCAATTTGGCCAGTCTTGGTAAATCTCTCACTGTACTTGATGAATTGCTCTTCACTAAGTTGTCAAAATTGATATGACACATCTTTTAGTGCCAAGGCCAACTATCATTGATCTTGAGACAACAAACAATGCTTTTTAGCTCCTTCTAGCAGATACATGTCTTTGCAATCCTTTTCCCTACTGCAATAACAACTTCAGATCCTTTCTGGATACAACTGTCATCTTGAAAGAAAATATTGTAACCATTTTGCACATCTATCCAACACTCAAAATGTTATGATGAAAACCCTTTACATAGTAAACATTGTCAGTATTATGCTTTCAATCAAAATAAATAGAACCAATTCCCACAATTTGTGCTATCTAATCATCTCTGAAACTAAAAAAACTACCATCATACTTATCAAGTTTCACAAACTTACTTTGTCTTCAGTCATATGATTTGAACATCCTCTATCAATCAACCATTCATTTTTATGACTTCTAGCATGTAAAGCAGTAGCAACAAGGCAAAAGTAAAATGTTGTGTCACCCTTTAGCCTAACTAGCGTAGTCCGTTTGAATTTAGTTCAACCAAACTATTTTCTTGTCACGGTGGGACCCATTGGCATGGTCGTGGTGCCTAGATGGCACTAAAAGTTCAGTTGAACTTATGTGGAATAGTTCAAAATAGTTCGGCCGAACTTGCCTATGTGTCAGGTGATGTAGTAGCAAAATGGCCATTTTGTCTGCATTTCTGAAACTTTTCACTTCTGCTCTATTTTTCTTCAGGCAAAATATTTTTTATAAAAATTAAAAAATACCCTTTTTTAGAGCTTGAAGTTAGGAACATGGACATATAATTTTTTTAATATTTTGATTAATTTAAATATTTTTTGTTTTTTAAACATTGCAAGTAGGTTTTTAAAGTTAAAAAAAAAATGATTTGAAATTTAAAAAATATTAAATGATATTAATTTTTTTTAAATATTAAATAATATTAAAAAAAATTAAAAAATATTTTTCACTAGATGAGAGAATCTTCTCCAAAAGGGTATAATTTTTTTTGATAATGATAAATTTAGTAGACAAAAGGTGATGTCAAATGAAAACTACCAAATTCAATTATGTTGGACTTTAAAATATTATTACGAGAAGAATATACATCAAAATTTAATTTAATTTTTTTAGCACTGGATATATATGTCCTCTATTTGGAAAATTAAAATCAAAAAAAAAAAAAAAAAAAATTTCATTTGTTTTGGTGATGCTGACTAAGACCCTTGATTTTCAGCAATAAAAAATCTATATTTGAATATATAAAAAAATGTCAATTTTTTTTTTAAATTTAAAATATAATACACATAAATTTCATTAATATTTCTACATTTGATCAATTTACATCATTTTGATTTAGAAATATCACTTTTATGCGATTAAAGTTAAATTGTTTTAGTTGTGTTGGCCACTTCCTTTATAAAAGGGTGACACAACATTGTGCTTTTACCCAACAGTCTTAGGAATATGAATCTTAGGTACATCTCTTTCTACCAAGAACAAACAATCACCATCTTCATAATTTGATTCATCATCTGAAATGTCAGCATCATCTTTGACATAATAGGCTCTCTTATTAAAATCTCCTTTATTTTCTCTAGATTTTTGTCTTGAACCCTTTTCCAGACATCTAGTAGCAATATGACCAATCTTTCCACATCTAAAGCATTTAAGGGGTAACATACCTTTATATTTTCATGTACCTTTCTTCAATCTCCTTACAAAGTTCACGTCCATCTCATGTGAACTTTCATCTTCCAAATATTCCTCAAAGGATTTAAATGCAAATTCAATCTTATCCTTGTCTTTTCCAAACTTCAGTATCTTAAATGCTTATAGAGTACCATAAAGTTGCTCTCTAGTGAACTTCAAATCATAGGTTTCTTCAATAACAAAGATCTTATCACTGTAGATTTTCAGTAGGGACATCAAGATCTTCTCAATTATGTCCTCATCTATCAAGGTGCCACTAAGTTCTTTGATTTAATTTACCACACTATCAACCTTCTAAAAGTAGCTAGTTATGTCCTCTTCTTCTTCCATTTTCAAGTTCTCATATATGCGCTTAACTGTTAGCTTCTTTGATAATTTGACTTTGTCATTTCTGTCATAGATATCTGTCAACTTTTCCCAAACCTCATAAGCAATATTCAATGAAATAACCTATGTCAATTCAGTCTTAGGTAAAGCACTAAAGGTAGCATACCTTGCCTTTTCATTTTCTTCATAACCTTGAATCTCATCTAGAGTGGTAAGACCATTTGCCGATTGAACATACTTAGTTTCCAATACTTTCCAAGTGTTGTATCCCAAAGAGATCGGTTAGCCTCTCATCTTCACTTTCTAGAAACTATAGTCGAATCCTTCAAAGATAGGAATAGTCCATTTATGTGCCATCAGATCAGGATCTACCTCAAGCAGTTAAGCTCTTCTAGAAGGAACCAAAGCTCTGATACCAATTGTTGAATATCTAAACAACAGAGAGGGAGATGTGAATCTATTGATAACTTAAAAAAAATTCTTTTATTCTTTTCACATCCAGATTCAAACCAACAGTATTAATTAACACACATATAGAATGAAAACAAGAACATACAACAAATCACACAATGAACACCAGATATGTCGTGGAAAATCCAAGAAGGGAAAAACCACAAAGAATGTTAGTTCTCAATATGAAACACTAGTTAATGTGACACTGACAAAGGTGATTTTTACAAAGGGTGGCTCACTACCAAAATGCTCACTACAAGTGGGCTCACTGCCCCAAAAAAGGCTCATTGCCAAAGAAAGAGCGAAAGAAAGAAACAATCCACCACTGAAACACAATCTGCAAAACCAGACTACTTCTGGTGCCTCAAAACAAACACAATCACACACCTCACCAACAACTAGATCTTTGTTTTTCAATCTCGCATATCTTCAAAACAATGTCACACTTTTTCTATATCTAACTCATCCAGATCATTCTCATATATATACCATCTCTAGGAAGCATAATCTTCCAAGTCAACCAAGACAAAGATCTAAAATAGGTCAACACTAAACATTTTGGTGGTGGGAAGGAATGAGAAGTGGACCATACTACAAAAATCATCAACAATTAGATCAACACATTACAATTATTACAAATTATGGACCCAAAACATGATACACACACTACACCACAAGCCGCTGCACATTCTCAAATTTTGGACTTAATCTAGACCTAGACATCATTACTCAAAACAAGAAAAATAAGAATTCAATTGAGATAATACAATCGATCAAAACCATACCCAATAACTAGAAATATCTGGATTATCAACACATCTTCTGGAGCACCAAAGATTCTACGAACACATATTTTGGATCACCAATACCAAGAACATCAGAGACATCAATACCAACCAATATGTTGAAATCAATGTCAACCACTCAACATCATCACCATCACATCTACAACATATCCCTATTGGCATCCTCCTCCAAAACTACCTTTTCGTGCAACAAGTTTAAATCAAACTTTTTTATTTTACAAAGTGTTGGGAGATAATCTTCCCACAAAAGAATTGAATCTTGAATGTTCATTTCTACTTTTTTTCTCTCTTGTAGGAGATCATTCAATACAATTAATTGTGCTTGCAATTGGTCATAATTATTCAAAACTTGATGGATGACATCTTCTCCTAATTTCTCAATCTTGGCCTTCCAATTTAGAGTTGCAGGATTGAAAGTGTAATGGAGAAAATTAGGGTTTCCACCATTGAATGTGGTAAAGCAACAAATTTTTCTTACAGACCATCACATTAGGAAAATATAGGAATTTGATAGATTTAAACCCAATAGATCTAGGTTTTGATCAAATTCCAGGGGTATCGGATATGCCTCTTCTTTCCCTTAAATTGAATTGAATTATTGAATTTACTGAAATTAGGGTATAGTGCTGGAAATGAAGGTAAAACCATAAAAAATTAGCAATCTATAGTCGTTAGATTGAGGCACGCACTTGGATATGAGAAATATAAGCAGATTTGGACTTGTTCCCCAAAAGAGCTCCTTAAATTTTGGGATCATGGCGCCCATTGCCATGGTCCTCTAAATTGTTTGCACATTGAAGGGGGATTGATTCGTCACTGTAAATAATGCTTATCTTGAAGATCACATCTCTATACTCATTTTCTACATATAGAAAAAAGGGGAAATAGGTTGGGATCATAGGGATTTGCCTAAGTCAAACCTTGGTTGAGGAATTGACCTCAAATGAGTTGAAAATGCTAAAATAAATAATGGAAAGATATACCTTAGATTTGTAATGAATGACAATGATGTTTTTCTTCTTGAATGTAATCACATTGTTGTATGAAATGGCATGAACATAACAAAACCCTAATCACACACACATGCTTGCATATGAATGATGTAATTTTGCTTCACAATAGATAGAAGAAGAATATGCAGCCTTGAAGACCTTTAGAAATGCTTGATGATGAATACTTGAATTCTTGATTGCTTGTGCTCCCAATTTTACCATATCATGAATGTATATCAAAATGAGACGGGAAAGCCTCCTTATATACTTACCCATCAGAAAATCATGTTAATTTTCTGAAATAGGCTAACATGGAGAAAGGTTTCCCATTCAAATTCAAGATAGGAAAAAAGGGTTAAAATTGGGGCCCAATTAGGTTGGACCATGGTGTGATGCTATGGTCCCAATGAGGACCAAGGCACCACGCCCTGGTCGTACCCTAGTATGGGGCTAGGATAAAGGGGCAATGCATGGTAAAACGTGATATTAAGCCCATATTTGATGGGTACAAGCATAAATGGATCCTCTAACCAAGTCTATAAATTGTAAATCCTCTAACCAGGTGCAACATTTATATAGTGTTGTAAAATCCTTTAGTGAGGTAGATCTAACAGATCTTGATACTCCTAATAGGGTAAGCTATCAGAAATAGGTAAATGTAGCTCTAACCAAGCAATCATTATCATTGCAGTAGTGAATTTGTGGGTGCCATCCCCACCGTAGTTTTTCTCTCTAACCAAGAGTTTTTACGTGACCAAAATATATGTGTTATGGAGTGAATCATGTATGATTGTTATCTATTTGTTTTAACTTTATTTTATGTTACTACACTATTCTGTTTATAACAATAAGGTTATTATTGAAGAAAGGTTTTGAATTACTAATTCACCCCTCCCCTCTCAGTAAATTAGCTTTCCATATTGGGCCTAACAATTGGTATCAGAGCTTGAATCTTGGAAAAGGGTTTAACTACCTAAAGAGAAAGATCTTATCAATGGAAGGCTATAAACAATCTCAGAGGATTGTGTATCTACAAGAAGAGCTAGATAATGCAAATCAAGTGATTGTAGACATATAGAGGCAAATGCAAAAATCTCTGAAAGTAAGGAGAAGATTATCTGATGACTTGTAGGATTCTCAAGAGCTAGTGGAACAAATCGAGACATCATCTAAGAACAGTATATCTAAAGAGATTGAAGAAATGATTGGAATGTTGAAAGAAAAGAACAAAACATTGGCTAATCAACTAAAAGCAATGAAAAGAGAACATGAACATTTTAGTACACAGATGACTGAAAATCTAGATGCATTAAGGATAGCTGAGGATAAAGCAAGAGATCTACAAAGAGAGAAATAACAACTTGAAGCTCTAGTATCTGATAAGGATGATGAAATCATAAGGTTAACTAGTATTCAACAAAATATGACAGATCAACTAGGGTATGCACATCATGAAGCAATTCTAAAGAATGATGAAAATCAATCATTGAAACTTGAAGTATCAAGGTTGACTGGTGAACTTGAAATAGAGAAGAAATCCAAAGAATCATTGGAGAAAAATTATGAAGCATCAAAGATGTTGGATGAGCAACTGAATACAAGAAGACCCTACAAAGATGGAGGACTCGGTTACAAAGGAAAAGAATCAACCAAGAAAGGAATTCATACTACTAAGAGAGGAAAATCATCAAAGCAAGCTAGAAATAGGAATAACATCAAAAGGAAAAAGCTTATTTGCTACTACTGTGGAAATCAAGGTCATACTGCCAACATATGCTAGATCAGAAAAGGTAAGCAACCGAATTTCACTAAGTCCAATGGATATTGTTACAATTGCAATAAATATGGTCACACATCTAATCAATGTAGGACAAAGTCTGTTAACAACTATTAGAAGGCAAAATTCAAAGGATTTTGTAGAAGCTGCAATAGATATGGACATAGTACCGAGAAGTGCTGGTCTAAGCAAAAGAACTACATGTGGTATCCACACCGAGCAAACACTAGAGGTTACCAATCTCACACAGATCCTTACCAACAATATGCAGCAGTACCATGGGATTACAATACAAGGATATGGTGCGAATGTTGTGGAAGATATGGACATATTAGTGCCAACTATTTTATAAGGTTTGGAATGAACAACCCGAGATCATGGAGAAATCCTAGTATGGCATGTTTTCATTGTCACAAAGCTGGACATTTAGCTGGAGATTGTAGAGATCAACCTAGAAGAGACACTGAAGAGATAAAAGAAAAATTCAAGATGATTTGGAAAAAGAAGGAAATTATGTCAGATGAAGAAAGCACCTTACCTACCAAGTTAGGTGCACCTACTTCAAATTAGTCAAGAAAAGGTATGAAGTGACTGCATTCTCTAAAGGTTAAATCATAACAGTTCCTATTCTATTATGTACAAAATTCAGAATCTACATAGTTAAGATGCAATTAGTCAGTTTATATAATAGACAGGAAACCTGTCAAGTCAGTGTATATAGGAAACCTGTCAAGTCGGTTAATAAAGGAAATTTGGCTACTCGGTTAAAACAAAAAAGGAGTAAATCGGTAAAAGGTGAACTAAGTGCATTGAATGTCTTGGCCTAACTAGCACGGAGCCCGATGAGGTATTTTTGAGTACTTAAAAGTGTTTTTGTGGTCATTTTCATTCACCAAGTTTTCGAGAAGCAGAGTAGAGCAAATCAAAGCGATCAAACTTCAATCAGAGTGAATTTTGAGGTATTTACATCAAATCTATTCACTGTTAAGCTGGTTTCCGATCTAGTCAAATTGCTATTGTCTATCGAGTGTGAAGCGTCAGTCGTTTGTAAACCCTAAGGATAATTTGTCAAATCTTACCTGAAACCTACCATGGCGCCCAAGATCCAAGATCCCGTAGTTGTCCAAAATGTGGAGAAGCCCTCGCTGAAATATTCTTTAACTCCCAAAGTTGCCTCAGAATTGGATGACAAAATTGCATTTTCACTCATCCTGGATCGAGTCTTATTAGTAGAAGATGTCAGATTCTTCACCAAATGTTGTTTTGAGGAACTCGGTCATGTAGAGATTAGTGACACATATGATGAACTTTGCACTGATGGCAAACTGGATAGCAAATTTGACCATATCAAAATCAAGGGATTAACTAAAGCCCTAGTCTATCCCTATGTGTTCAAACCCCAGTGGGTTAAGTTTTTCTTGAGCAGAGTACATGATGATTTCATGTGGCTACAAGAGCAACCATTCAAGATCACTAAGGAAGTCATTCACTTGATCACCGAGTATCCCATCTATGATCATGCACGTGCATTGAAAATGATATCACAAAAGGAGCTAATCAATCTAACCAGAGTAGAATATGATTACCGAGGATTGAAATTCAATAATGTCACTAATGCAGAACTCAAGTTTGCAATTAGAGTTATTGGTTACTATTTCTTCCAATCTGCAAGGGAAAATAGTGTACCATGTGCTGCAGTTGACTTGGCCTACAAAATAGTGAAGAAGGGAATGAAAGTAGACTTGTGTGAAGTACTACTGAAGAACTTGTTTGAGAACCTGAACACAATAAGGAAGTTGAAGAAGAATAACTTGGCAAATACACTACAGTTCAGTTCATTACTTGTATGTATGTTTTTCTACTTTGAGAAGTTCTTTCCCTCAGTCGGTAAAGTAGTATGGGAGCTACACTGACCCATCACCCATCAGATCAATGACTTCATCAAGAAGTTAGGAGATAACTTTAATGATATTGTGGATGATTACTTCAGCAAATTCCAAGAGAAAATGCACAACAGGTACAGGATTCCACCACAACTGGTAGAAAAATAGAAGGACAATATATGTTTTGAGGTCGACACTGATTATTGTTATGTAAATGTTGTTGAACCGAGAACTCAATCGTTGCAACCAATGGGTTATGAGATTGATTATGATATAACACAGCAACAAATTGATGCCTATTTATCATTACCAAGGCATGCAACCGAACTAAGGTATGGAACCTATGAAGATGTCAAGGAGAAAGTAAAAATGAGCATTGTGGTACCTAAGGCTACAAGAAAAGCTTAAAAGATGATAAAGGTTTTATCTGAGAAATTCGGAGAAGAATCCCCCTCTACACCTATCAAAGGCAATCTTGCCATTACCAAAGAGGAATTAGAAGCTCAAGAGGCTGCAATAACATTGAGCACAGAGTTGCCAAAGGGTAAAGTTCCGAAAAGAAAGAAATAGAACATCTCACAGGGCCTACCGACTCCACCAACAAAGAGACCCAACACCAGAGCATCAGCTGCATCACCGAGTAAGAAACAAAAGAGTGTTATTGCACCCAAGGTAACCAAGACTTATAAGAAATCTACTCAGAGACTCATTTTGGCAAAAGAGTCTAGTGATACAGAGTCAGATGATGCAAATAAATTCCAGATTGTGAAAAGCAAAAAGGTAAATATTCATAGTGTTGAAAATTTTTGTGCCAATCTTAAAGAATATGGTGGATTTGCAGGATTTAGATATGTTAAGTATGAGACTAGGAATAATGATGAGAAGTGACAGATTGAAGAAGCTGTCATCTATACACTTCTGAAGTTTCGACTAGCACCATTGGAACTAGCAAAGTCACTTCCGAGTGAACTATACTTACATATTGATAACAGATGGAAATATGCAATGGACTCAAAGAGACAAATAAGAGAAAGAAGTCTAGTCCATCTATTTCCTGACATGTCTATGGCAGAAATCAAGGAGCATTTGACCACATACAATTCTAAATTTCTTGTGAAATAGAGAGCCTTAAAATTGATGAATGGGCTATACATTGATGTGGAGAATGAGACAAAAGCCAAGTGGAAGGAGATCTTCAAATGAAAGGATGTTGGTGAACAATCTCAAATTGAAATTATTGATGTCATCGAGCAAGATCCAGATGTCACTGAGCAAGGTCCAGATGTCACCGAGCAAGGTCCAGACCCGATTGACACTATACAAATTGATGAAGATGTAATGGATGAAGCAGCACCAGAGCAAGAGATGATTGAAGGCACTACCTATGCAAAACTTGTCTCTAGTGAATCTATCTTAGAACAAGTTCAACCTTATCCATCGGTGAAGCCACCTGTCTCAACCGAAGCTCCCAAGGACACCAAGCAAGGCACCGAAGGTACCAAATCTGAAGCAGTAGATGATACAACCAAAGATCAAACGTCTCAAGCACAAACAAGCACTACAAATGTTACAGCTAAGACCCCTAGCACCAAGACACCAAAGGACACTACAACGGCTATAGGAACTGACCAAAGTGTTGCATCTACCAAGCCACCTACCGAGGGTCAGCAAGCCTCACAAGCACTTGTCTTAGTGCCTCTGACCAAATAAAAAGAGAAGAAGGTGAGAAAGAATGGTTTCAAATTTGACTTGTCTAAACTGATCATGTTGCCCAATGTAGACATCTCCAAATTGAAAGGGAAAGCACTCACTAAATTTGGTGAACTATGCAAAGCAAAGGCCAAACAGGAGAAGCAACTGGCCATACAGAAGAAGAATAAAGTACTTCAAAAGGTTAGGACACTACTCATAGAAATACTACCTTTAGCAACAGTGTCAACCGATGCAGCCATCCATATTTAATTGGATGAACTCCTAAATCAGATTGAAACATCTGGAGTTGATGCATCTGAGTACTTAAGCAAGCTCAAGGATAAAGAGCTAACTGTTAAAATGATAGAGGAAGTACAGAAATCCATTGCTGTTGGCAAGGTAAAACTTGTCAAATTTATTGCTGAGTTGTCCCCTCAAATCAAGCATATTCTTTATTTATTCTAGAAACTGTGTACATTTTCCTTATTCATTAAAGATGTCAAAAATAAAACTGATGCAATTGAGAAAGAGATCACCGATCTCTCAACTAAGTTGACCATCGAGCCAAATTCAGTTCAGAATTTTTATACAAAGCTTCAATAGCTCATGGCTCAATAGTTAGAACTGAGGAATGAAGAGCATAAAATCAGGATGGATATAATGACCCTTTAGACATTATTCCTTCCTCATCTCTCATCAGTACAAAAACAGATCAACCGAGCTACACACTTATCAACTACACAAGAGGGAAGCACTCTTGATGGCTTAATATCACTCCTAGCTAATATTCAAGCACAAAATTCATTAATGGAAAGTGTAAAGGATTCACTCTCAGTAGCCCTCACCAATGCCCAGACCAAGTATAAGTCTGTTTTTGATCAGTTACCACCTTCGGGTGGAAATTAAGTTTTTGATGTTTGTCAAAAAGGGGGAGTAATATTATGATACTACATAGAGGAAAGTAATACCCAGCAAAGGGGGAGTAATGCTATATTTGGAGAGTGATACAATTTTGATAATACAGTTTTGAGTATTGTATATAAGGGGAGTATACTGAGCAGAATATACAGAGCATTCAAAGCACACAAGCACAAAACTGAACTGAACATGCAAAATTCAGAGTTATGTACAAAACAATGATAAGGGGAGTATATCTACATATACTATTTCATTGACTATTGTATATATTTTCAAGTATAGTCGTTTTGCAAGTATATAGCTTTTGAGTTATGACTTTGAAAGTAGTTTTTGTCAAACATCTCAACTAATGTCAAAAGGGGGGATTGTTACTACTTATCAAATTGCCATTAGTTTTATATCCAAAGTCATACTATATATTCTAGTCGGTTAGTATTACCGAATCATGCAGTCGGTACACACAGAGAAGTCAGTATGAACAATCTAGTCAATTATAGAAGAAAGCAGTCACATAATGCAGTATTCATCAAGCTATTTATCGAGCATTGTTTCATGGCTACTGAGCAGTAAAGTTAACTCACTGAGTTGATAATCACCGAGTGAAACGTTTTACCAGATACATTGAACCTGGACATGCACATGAAAATGTGTTACAAGATCGAGGCACATCTAACTGTTTTTACATTGGAAATTACACTAGAAGATTATGTTTGATTGCAAGGTCAATCTAACCAATGAAATATTTTGTTTATTTATTCATTTGAGGAATCTTTTTGTAAGATCGAAGCAATGAACTAGATCACCGCTGTAAGAGATCTATTTATACAGTATGATTTTAGGGTTAGATATAAGAGATGTGAGATATGTGTGTATGCATGAAGGAAGACTGTTACAGAGACACAGAGAGGTCATCGAGAAGGTTATCAGTGAACAGTCAAAGAATAGAGTAAATAGAAGGGTTTACCGAGTTACAATATGGGTTACCGAGGTATGCTACAAGCTAGGTAATCTTATTCTGAGCACATAGAACCTGCTATAGCATTTCAGATGTAAAGTTGCAGATATTTGTAAAGTCTTATTGTAATATTTTGAAGTTGTAAGTGAAACCTTTAACAGGGTAAAAGACTCTAACCAAGTCTATAAATTGTAAATCCTCTAACCAGGTGCAACATTTATATAGTGTTGTAAAATCCTTTAGTAAGGTAGATCTAATAGATCTTGATACTCCTAATAGGGTAAGCTATCAGAAATAGCTAAATGTAGCTCTAACCAAGCAATCTTTATTATTGCATTAGTGAAGTTGTGGGTGCCATCCCCACCGTAGTTTTTCTCTCTAACCAAGAGTTTCTGCATGACCAAAATCTATGTGTTATGGAGTGAATCATGTATGATTGTTATCTGTTTGTTTTAACTTTATTTTATGTTACTGCACTATTTTGTTTATGCATAACAGTAAGGTTATTATTGAAGAAAGGTTTTGAATTACTGATTCACCCCTCCCCTCTCAATAAATTAGCTTTCCATATTGGGCCTAATAGAATACACCCTAGATGTGTTTTTCTAGATGATTCATGAGAAGAATGATGAAAGAGGACATAGATACCTTTACCCTAGATGTGTTTTTATAGGTGATCCATGTTGGGGAGGAGAGTAGGAATAGTCCAGATGTGTTTTTCTAGTTCCATAAACCCTCGTGTGTGTGTGTGCAAGTGATGTCTAGTTTCAAGCATGAAGCATCTCGTGTATGACTTTGTTTTTTCTAGTTTTGAGAATGAAGACCCCATTAAGACACATGATGCATAAAATGAGGACGAAGCATGAGGATGCAACAATCCCATGTTGATAAATGAAATGAGGATTAAGCATGAGGATGCAATAATCCCATAATTGATGGAAAAAATAGGGATGAAACATGAGTATGCAACAATCCCATGTTGATAATTGATAGTCAAAAATGCAACCAGGAGGCCGCTAATATGCTCCCCCTTAAGATGTAAACATAATCCTATGTTGATTTTTTAAGGATGATAGAAACAAGGATACCCACCTTCAACACCAAGGAGATATCCGCTAATCAGTATTGCATGTTTTCCAAGCTAGAAAGAAGGATTCCTAAGTAGGTTTTGTTTCTTTTAGAAAAGAATAAATATTTGTAAAAGAGATATCTTGCTACAAATGTAAAGGGATCCTTTTGAGGGATGTATGATTAACAAAGAATGAAGAGATATTTCCATAAATATATCGACCTCCAAGAGTAGAGGAGATCCTTAATAACGATGACATATTGGAAGGATAACATGACTAAGAATACACACCTTCTCCAAAGTGGATTCTTAGGATTGGACACTTTCACTAAGAAGAGATTGTTAATAAAAGATGCACCATTTCAAACAAGGAATCCACACACACTCATAAGAAATGACATCAAATTATGAAAGATGCAACTCAACAAAGGAAGAAGGCAATCTTTGGAGAGAGAGAGAGAGAGAGAGAGAGAGAGAGAGAGAGTTGAACATTATTCTTACCCCCCAAGCATGGAGACAAGGACACCAAAGAGAGATAATTTATAAAAGAAACACTCTTCTAAAATAATCAAAAGATCCTCAACAAGGATGCATATCATAATATAGACAAGTTCATTATAAAAGATGCCACTCAATAAAGAGAAGAATCTAATGCATTACTATAGACTTTCAACACTAAGGAAGATCTCCAATTAAGGATATGCACTTATAAGGAAAGCATAAGATCCTCATTAGGGATACTTGTTATAATAATAGGAAAGAGGTCCTCAATAGGGATATACACCTCCACAATCATTAAGTGATCCTTAATAAAGGCCCTACTTCACAAGGGGAAAGTGAGAAAGGATAATTAAAATGCTATTCTTTCCCCCCAAGCATGGAGACAAGAATAAAAAATACTATTATGTTTCTATCAAAGTATGATTGCACTTGAAATTGTACCACCATGAATGGTAATGAGCCCCCAATAAGAAAGCTACCAATTTCACACAATGAGGAGCAACATAATAGGAACTTAAATTTTATTTGAAAGTCAAAATATGAGAGTCCAACTCATTACCATCTAGTATTTGAATGGTACTAGTTACAATAAGTTATTGAATTTTATCTGCTAAATCATGACATTCATTAGTGGCATGGCCAAAGATTTGATTATACTTGAAAAAACAAGAACCGTGTTGATTTTTATTATGATTCTTTCTTTGATTATTTAAAGGGAAAGTAATCAAGTTGGCTTTAGGAAGCTCATACGAAATACTCTCTTGTTGTGGTGAGAAGTTGTAAGAAGACATAGATGAATTAGACAATGGGGGAGGGGATGTCAACAAAGGAGGAATTTGGAAGCCTAGACCTTCTAGGGAAAAGTGTGATATATATGACCATCAAAACTTTGTTGCACACATCCTAAACCATATCAATTGTATCCATGCATAGAATCAAATATATGTGTTGGAATGTCTAGAGGAGGGGGTTCATTCTTAGCTTTAAAGTCTAAAGAGCCCTCATTATCATCAAGACATGTGTTGGAAGGAGAGATGAGATTTGATTTAGAAGAAGTTTGGATAAATGACACATAAGGCTCCTTCAAGGCTTCATTCTTTGCTAAGGAAGCATCATTGATAGGAGATTGTGTTATTGAAGGAATCATAGTATTAAAGGGAGATATGCATCCAACTTCATAATGATCAAAATCATAAGGATTAGAATCAACCTTGATTGTGTGAAGTTCATTATTATATATGAATTTGATTGTGCGATGAAGAGTAGAAGGGACTGTTTTCATAGCATGAATCCACAATCTACCTAGAATAAGGTTATAATTAAGATGGTTGGGAATGATATGAATAGGAGTAGGCAAATTAATGGTTCCTACTTTGATAGATAATATGACTATACCAAGTGACTCTCTAGGAGCATTATCAAAGCCATGAAGACAAAAAATGTCAGGTTGAATAGAAGAATGATCCCATTTTATCTTGTCTAATAAGTTAGCACAAAAAATGTTAAGTGCTGACCCATTATCAATTACGGTACCTCTTATGTTGTGTTCATAAATACAAGGAGTAATCATGAGGGAATCATCTCTATTTCTAACCTCTATAGAAGGCAATTCATCTTGTGAGAATTTGATATCATTTGGTTTAGAAGAAGGATGAGGAATCACTTTATGAAAGGCTTCTTGGATCAACCTATGGTGTGAAAGGGAAGTTTGAATCAAGTACCAAAGAGAGATCCTTGCCAAGATACAATGGAGTTTCTCAACAAGATCCTTATCAATGTCTTTCTTAGGGAGAGAGAGAAAAGAAAATGAAGTGAGAAGAATAGTAGGATCTTTCTTTTTGACACAAGCATTAAATGTTTGATGTATTTTAGAGCCATATTTTTGTTCTAGTTGTCTTTCCATAGAATCTCTTTTACATATGTATTTTGCAAATTTTAGGATATTGGGAGGTTCCTTCGGTTTAGGTTTCTCATAACTAGAAACATGAATGCTATTGACTTGATTAGGCTCTTTGTTCTCCAAGAACACATCTTTAGAAGGGAGACCATTAAGGAAATTTTTAATGATTTCATCCTCTTGCACCAAAGTATCTTTATGGGTAAGACAAGCTTTAGGAGAAGGACAAGAATGACTCATTAATGCTTCATCTCTAGTGGAAATTCCATTGAAATGAAAAGAGGATATGGTATCACTAGGAAAGGTAGCTACAACATCATCCAATTGCACCAAATGATCCTTATGGGGGAGGTACATTTTATGATAAGCATCATTCTTCAAAGATTCATCCTTAGGAGGGAGATCTAAAAGAAGTCCACATAACCTCTTCTTGCACCAATGTTCCCTCATTGGAAGGACCAAATTTGGGAGAGGGTAAATCAATGTCCATCAACACTTCTTATCTAGGACATATACCATGTATGGAAGGTAAAGTGGCAACAAGGAAGGTGTTTATAATATCATCCTCTTGCTTTAAGGTATTCTTATAGGAGAGACATATATTAGAAGAAAGATCAACATCAATTTTAAAATCTTCATCCTTAAGAGGGGGAGTTGTAAAGGAGTGTTAATAGTCTTTTCTTGCACCAAAATATCCTCATGAATAAGAGAAAATTTAGGAGAGGAATTATAATGGTTCATTAGGGTGTCATCTCTAAAAGGTAAAGCTTGATTAAGAAGACTATCCACCAAATCAACTTCTTTTATGACAAAAGCTTCTTAATAAATAGGATTGATAGAAGACAAAGGTTCATAAAGTGGATTGTCATGCATGTTAATATCATTGTGAATTTTTGGAGATTTAGAGGATGATTTAGAGGGAAGAATGAAGTCATCAAGAGTTCCATCCATTATCTCAAGGTCATCACTACTAAATGACTTATGTATTATGTTGATTAAACTTTGGTAAAAGGATGGTTTTAACTTAGGATAAAGGAAACCATCAAGAGCCTCCTCAAGTTCTTCTCTAGTATATACTTCTTTGATAGGGTAATAATTATAAGCAAATGGATTGTCAAAGACATGATAATCTTGCAAAGAGTAATTTGATATTTTAAAAAGAAATGCTAAATATTGCAATGAAATGAGCTAAAGCACACAAGATGCATAAAACAAGATCTTTTTGTATTTTTTATTTTAATTTTTCTTTTAAACAAAACTATGAAGTGAATGTATCTAAATATGAAAACACACTTGGAAACTATTGCAACCCACAAGCTAATTTTAGAATTATAAATTAGGGTTTTTTGTGAAATAAATCTCTTAATTTTTTTAATTTAATTAGAAAGTAAACTTGTGAATGAAAATTTGAATTTGAAATTTGAAAGCAGCCAGATCTAAAATAATTAATCCAAATTAAAACAACCCGCAAGCCCTATTTTAAATTTAAAAAAATTAGGGTTTTTTGTGAAATAAACCTCTTAATTTTTTTGAAATTTAATTGGAAATTAAAGTTGTGAATGAAAATTTGAATTTGAAATTTGAAAACACTCAAATCTAAAATAATTAATCCAAATTAAAACAACCCGCAAGCCCTATTTTTAATTTAAAAATTAGGGTTTTTGTGAAATTAACCTCTTAATTTTAAAATTTAATTGGAAATTAAACATGTAAATAAAAAATTGAATTTTAAATTTGAAAACACTCAGATCTAAAATAATTAATCCAAATTTTGGCAACCCACAATCTCAATTTTAAATTTAAAAATTAGGGTTTTTGTGAAATTAACCTCTTAATTTTTGAAATTTAATAGGAAATTAAAGTTGTGAATGAAAATTTGAATTTTAAATGCACAATGATTTCATATTTGAGAACATAAATAAAGAATTAAGGTGTAAAGAGTTGGTTTCATCAATATGTAATGGTGAAAATTAGGGTTTCCACCATTAAATGTAGTAAAACCATTAATTTTGCTTAGAGACCATCACATTAAGGAAAAATAGGAATTTGATAGATCTAAACCCAATAGATCTAGATTCTAATAAAATTCAGTGAGTATTGGATTCGCCTCTTCTTTCCCTTAAATTGAATTGAATTATTGAATTTGTTGAAATTAGGGTAAAGTGCTAGAAATTAAGGTAAAAACATTAAAAAAAACAGCAAGCTACAGTCATCAAATTGAGGCACGCACTTGGATCAGAGAAATATAAGTAGATTCGGGTCTGTTCCCTATAAGACCTCCTAAAATGTTGGGATTGTGGCGCCCGTTGCCATTTTCCTCTGAACTTTTCGCACACCAAAGGGGGATTGATTCGCCATTGTAAATAATGCTTATTTTGAAGATCACGGCTCTGTACCTATTTTCTACACATAGAAAGAAGGGGAAATAGGTTGGGATAAGGGATTTGCCTAAATCAAACCTCAATTGAGGAATCAACCTTGAATGAAATGTTGTAAATACTGAAATAAATAATGGAAAGATATACCTCAGATTTGTAATGATTGATAATGATGCTTTGCTTCTTGAATGTAACCACATATGTTGTATGAAATGGCATGAACATGACAAAACCCTCATCACACACACATGCTTGCATATGAATGACGTAACATTGTTCCACAATAGATATATTAAGAATATGCAATCTTGAAGACCTATAGAAATGCTTGATGATGAATACTTGAATGCTTGATTGCTTGATTGTTTGTGCTCCCAATTTCACCATATCATGAATGTATATAAAAATGAGAGGGGAAAACCTCCTTATATGATTGCTCGTTAGGAAGTCATGTTAATTTTCTAACATAGGATGACACGGAGAAAGGTTTCCCACTCAAATTTGAGATAGGGAAAAGGGTTAAAATTGGGGCTCGATTAGGTTGGACCATGGTGTGGCACCATGGTCCCAGTGAGGACCAAGGTACCACACCTGGTCCTACCCTAATATGGGGCTAGGATAAAGGGACAATGTAAGGTAAAACATGATATTAAGCCCATATTTGCATGGTACAAGCATAAATGGATCCCAATCAATCATAGGGATGCAAACACTAAGGTGAAGGCCCCAAATGTGGTCTAAATTGTAAGGGAGTACAATTTAGGATGCTATAAAAATAATCTCTAGTTGTACTTGTCCTAGATAATCCTTGTGTGAGAGTAGCTTGAATGCATAAAGAAGGAGAAGTTGAATCAATAGGACCTAAGAGTTGACTGATATATTTATTCAATCCAGTATTTTGAGCCTTCAACTCTTCTTTTGTCCAATCTTTATCCATTCTACAAAAGATTGTATCTACCACCTACCTAAGAGAATTTCTCTCTCCTTTATTTTGTTCTTCCAAATCCAATTCTTGAATTTAGTAATCTTCAGCCATCATTAACTCTTCTGACTTGTCTACTTGTGGGACAACAATTTGGGCCTTTTGGTGTCTAGATTCATTTATTTTTACTGATGCTAATTTCTTTGCACACTTTTTAGTTCCAAGGGTCTTGAAAATTTTCTTTGACATAGAGAAATTTACATCTGTCACCTCCTTATAGGTCCTTTTCCCATGGACAATTGACCAGGCAAGCCAAGTGAGAGTGGAACTAGTACTTGCACCTCCAACTTGCAAACCATCTTCTAAGTGTCAGTGTTGTTGTTCATGGTCTTCTTCTTACCTCTTTTCTTCATAATGCTTTGTACATTCTTCAAAATGAGTATGTTGTTGTAGAGGTTCTTCTGACACATTTTGTTGCATTTGTTTGTTCATCACACTTTGTTCCCCCTATGTCAAATTTTGATTTGTTTCTTGTTTTGAGTCAAGAGGAGGAATATCCTGACTCCCTCCTTCTACCTCCCCTAAGTCCTTACTCAACATAGAAAGTAGCACAACTTCGGTGCCCTAATAAAAAATCTCAACATTAGGAGAAGCATTATGGGACATTTGTTGTACTTGAGCCATAAGGATCTCAATGTTCTCATGTTGTACTTCAAGTTTTAGTTCATCAACATCAAGCCTTTCATCTTGCCTTTCTCCATGAACTTGTTGTTGTAGACCTTTCTTCTTTTTTGGTTGAGCTTCGATATTTGTTTCTATCTAGATTGTATCATGAGGCATCTCTTGAGAGGAAGATTTTGTAGATGAAGATAATGGTCCTTCTCCTTGGAGGGTGGAAACTTGTGTCATGTCAAGGGTCTATGAGGAATGGTCTTCTTGTTCATGTTCTAAGGATTATACTCTTGTTCACTTCCTCCTTATTAATTGCAGACCCAAATATTATTTTTCCTCCTCCTTCAACCAATCTCTTATGATATTAATTTGGGAAACCCCTTTGTGCTTATTCAATATTTTGAATACCTTAGCTCCTTTAGCTGAGGAAGCCCTAACTTCTTCCTTCTCTTTAGCCTTAGCAGTTGTTGACCTAGTTCTTTTATGAACTAAAAAAGTAGCATGGTCATGGGAGTACTAGGATGTTCTTTTCTCTTTCCAGATTGAGGATTGGTGGGGGAAGGTGCAACTTTTCCTGTGTTCTTTTGTTTCATTTGTTCATGCACTTTTGAAGGAAGCTACTCCATATAAGGCTTGACATGACCTGTTTGATTTCGAGGAGGTGAACACTTCTTTGAGGAAGAGGCCACTAGAGTTTTCTTCCCTTTTATAGCTATAGTCAATTTCTCCTATGATGGGGTCTCTACTTAAGGAATGAGATGCATAGAGCAAGGACTACCCATTGATTGTTTGGTCCAATGTAGTATGTCCTTAGCCCTTAATTCAATATCCTCCCATTATAGTAAGTGTAGATCAACATTATAAATAGGGATATCAAAGATTCTCTTCTTCTCATACAAAGGATTCAATACATTCTCATCATCAGCTTTTTTGATTTGTTAAAAAACTCATAGATTTGTTGCATTAGTTACCAAATCCAAGCTTAACCTGCAGTAGTCTTTGATTCAGACATCCTGATCATCTATATAGTTTGCCAAATGATCCTCAAGGTGTCGCACATGTGTAAAATGGGAAACCATAGCCTTGCTAGATGTGCCCACCAAATCAAAATTATCTCAGTCAATTCCCAATATATCCATAGAGAACTCAAGTAGTTCAACCTCTAAATTCTTGGCTACCTTCATATTTGAGAACAAATGTGCTCCTACACTGATTGGGAGTTGAAATAATGGTTTGTGTTTTCTCTTTACCAAGTTGTAGGCATTTGCCACTTGTTTGCATAATTCCAATATAATTACCCTATCACAAGTATACTGGGGTAGCTTGTAGGGAGGTACGATGCAACCAGCAACCCTTATGTATGTGAAAGTCTTGAACTGAGTAAAGTAGCTTCAAAAATATTGAATCTCCTTGTGAGATTCAAGGACAACCTCTTATTGAAGTCTCTCTTGATTGATCTAATTACTACAAATATGAAGAAGTCATTGACTATGCAGTGGTCCTTCCTACTATCCAATTGAATCCGAGGATAGTGATGATATATGGGAGTGCTTGGAAGGGAACCTTCTCTTCTCAATCCTTGGGTAAGTGGCCTAAGCTGCAAGCTGCAAGTAAATATACCACATAAGAGGTTATGTAAAACCTTGGGTATGTCTTAACTCATTGTAGTTGCACATCCAAATTGTCGCTAATCATTTTTCCCCAATCAATATATTCAGTCCTAGCGAAGATTGTCTTGACGAATTATTTTACATCTGGCAGCTCTACCACCCTACTAAGGAGAGTAACATAATCCTTGGCATCCATGTGAAACTAAGCCCAATGAAAAATCTTTATTTGCTCAAGCTGGCTTGGTTTCTTGGTCTTCTCCATTAAATTATTATTGATGTAACTCATGTAATCCTTTTCTTCTTGATAATATGAAAAGGATCCTCAATAGCATCTGGAAAGATGTCTAAGATCACATTATCAAGTGGGACATAGACTCGTCTTTCATCTGAATTGTATTTGTAAGCACTGGCCATTATCAAGTCAAAAGACTGTAAGGCTACCATGAACCTTGTTGCTTGAACTAATCCTAATCGTACCAATGAAGTGGCCCAAGTGGTCCTCCCATCTGGCCTAATCATCATTTGCAAGAATTCATTCAGATCCATGTGTCCAATGTCTATATCAGTAATATCCCAATCCAAAGAATGCAACTTCATTAGAGGAAGGTAAGAACAAAATTTGTACTTCATCGCGACCACCTTCAATCCAGATATTAGCTATTCTATACCCAAAAGTGATATTAGGAGTCTTATTATTGAAACTAAACAAAGCAAAGAAAATAACCATTAATTGGTGAAAACACCTTATTGGACCCTTCCCAAAAAATAAAAACTTTGCAACATTCGGGGGTTGGGGATGATAACATCTAAGTAAAAGTACAGTGTTGTGTCACCCTTTTATAAAGGAAGTGGCCAACACAACTAGAATTGTTTAACTTTGATCGCATAAAAGTGACATTTCTAAATTGAATTTCAAAATGATGTAAATTGATCAAATGTAGAAATATTAATGAAATTTATTTTGATTATTTTTAATTTTTTTAAAAAAATTTGACATTTTTTTATATATTCGAAGATAGATTTTTTATTGCTGAAAAATGCTAAAAATCGGGGATTCTAGTCAGCGTCACCAGAAAAAATGAAAATGAACTTATTTATTTATTTATTTTATTTTTCCAAATAGAGGACAGTGCTAAAAATAAAAAAAATAAAATTTTGATGTATATTTTTCTCGTAATAATATTTTAAAGTCCAACATCGCTGAATTTGGTAGTTTTCATTCGGCATCACCTTTTGTCTACTAAATTTATCATTATTAAAAAAAAATTATACCCTTTTGGAGAAGAATCTCTCATCTAGTGAAAAAAAAAATTCAATTTTTTTTAGATCATTTAATATTTTTTTTAAATTTCAAATCAGCCTCTTTTTTAACTTAAAAAACCTACTTGCAATGTTTAAAAAATAAAAAATATTAAAAAAATTCTACGTCCAGATTCCTGACTTTGAACTCTACATAAGGGTATCTTTCGATTTTTGTAAAAATTATTATGCCTGAAGAAAAATATAGCAGAAGTGAAAAGTTTTAGAAATGTAGACAAAATGGTGATTTTGCTACCACATCATTTGACACATGGGCGAGTTCGGCCGAACTCAGTTTGGTCAAACTATTTGGAACTATTTTGAATAAGTTTGGTTGAACTTTTGGTGCCATCTAGGCACCATGGCCATGCCAACAGGCGCCACTGTGGCAAGAAAATAGTCTGAACGAACTTAGTTCGGCCAAACTGTGTCTGTTAGCCCAAAGGGTGACACAACATTGTGCTTTTGTCCATCCCTAATCTCCAAATCCTTCATATGTCGGCACTAATAGGTGGGGGTCAAGGATGTTGATATCCTTGTGTAAAGCGGAAAAATCGAACCCTAGTTGCTCTCCCCTCTTCCAACTCCAAGGAGAGAGAAGGGAGGTCACTAGGGTTGGCGGTTTTCACTTAGGGGAGACTTTACATTCAAAAGAGGGGTTGAAACCCACAAAATCGAACCCTAGTTGCTCTCCCCTCTTCCAACTCCAAGGAGAGAGAAGGGAGGTCACTAGGGTTGGCGGTTTTCACTTAGGGGAGACTTTACATTCAAAAGAGGGGTTGAAACCCACAAGATCCAATCCCACACAAGGCAAGATTGGATTCTAAATGAGTTTCAAGGGTTAAGACAGCAAGGCTACCCTCTTTTGTAAAGAATGTTGATAGAAGAATTAAGCTAGGAATGCATGGAAAGTGAGAAAGATTCGCTTATAAACTGAGATAGGGATATAGGATGAAGCTGCGGACCTGGAATTAGCAGTAAAATGTCGATACGGTGCTGTCCTGCAAATTTGAGCAAAAGTTGACGGGACGATGGCGCCCGGCGTGCACACGGTCCTCCAAAAAATCCGCGAAATGAAGGGGGATTTGTTCGTCTCTACACAAGGATTCCAGATCTTCAATTTCAGCCACGTACCTACAACCTACACATAGAAAAGCGAAGATGATTTGGGGGGTTAGGGATTAGGGGTTTGCCCTTAGGTCAAACCCTGGTTTTGGAATTAACCAAGAAATGAGAAAATGCTGTAAATGTAAATGTCTGTAATGTAAAACAAGTACTAATACCTTGTTGTAAGGATGTTTGTATCCTTATATGCAAAGGTATAGATGTTGTATGTTGTATGTTGTATGTAGTAAGTGATCTCCTCTTCAATGGTTGAATCCTTGTCTTGAATGCAACACTTAGCCTTGAATGGAGACTTAGAATGATCAATTGGTTGAAGGAATGCTTGAATGCTTGAATGCTTGAATGTTTGAGTATCGTTTCCACCTTTTTCCATCTTCCAAATGAGAGAGAAAAATGTAGTTTATATACTTGCCAATTAGGGTTAAAAGACTGATTTTCCCGACCTTAGGCCGACCAAGAAATGATGTTTTCCAATTTGCAAACAAAAAGACCTGAAGCCCCATAGGAGACCGGGCCCAAAATTGGGCCAGGGACCAGGGCGCTAGGCGCTCTGCTCCCACCTCCCGGGACAGCAGGGTGCAAAGGAGGATCAGGCCAGGGTGCAAGAAAATGCAGTTTTTGGTGTCGCGGATGAGTTTCAGGGTCTCCATTCAGGTTCCGTGTTGCGTCACCATCGTGAAGACCTAAATGCAGTCGAAATTGCAAGTGTCACAATTTTAGGATGCTACATTTAGCCCCCACTTTAGCGGGAGTATAGGCGTACGCCCATACTTCCGGTAAAGTACAAGGAAACAACATTTAAAGACTTTCACCACGTCAAGGAGGCAAGACACACCAAGCCCCCAGTGGACTAAGGATCTTATGACTTCGATTGACAAAGTAAAAGGGAAGATCATGAGGGAGAACCATGACTGTCAGTAGTAAGGTTCCCTCACTATGAGTCATGCAAGAGAAATACCAAAAATTTTCAAGGCAAAGCTAAGTTCGTCAAGAAATTTTCAAGTATCTTGAAAGGATAGACGGGGTGTATGCCCCCCTATGTTAAAGCGATCGCACATGCCTCAACGGGGATGATTGCTTTAAGGTAGTGATACACATAAGAAATGAGAAGGGAAAGGAGCACGTTATCGCAAGGATTTAGCCCCCAAGTGTGAGATAAACCCAAGGATAATAGACACAAAACACAAAGCACGAGATGACTTCGCTTTCCTTGGGGTCAATATGTTGTATGATAATTCATGTATATCATATGTATGTATGCATAATTGTTCTTCATTCCCCAATCAAGGAAGGTCACCTAGAAGAAGGGAACACATGTGTCTTTTGAGTCAACATGAGAGAGACCAAAAGAGATCTCAATGCTTTGCATCGTCCTCAAGTAGACAACACTAAGGACAACAAATAGAAGAATGAGGATAACACATAGAAGAAGTAACAAAAGAGAGGAGGAGAGAATCTGCTATGCTAATGAAACTAATCTAGCACGTCATCTACCCCCCGATCTTGCTGATCAATGTTTCGGGAAGGCAGGGAACACGCTAGAGGAGGAACATCCAACACAGCAGATGGAGCTATCACAAGATCCAAACAAGGGCTATGTTCATGTTCCAAGCCACGTTGTTCTTGTCTAGGAGCTAGGATAAGTGCTTTAGAAAATTCATTAGATAAATGGTTATCAATATCAACAAGTTCATATTCACTATCAGAAGCAAGAAGAGTAGCATTTTCATCATGAATAACATTTTCATCTATATCATCATCAAGATTTATAAAAATAGGATCTTTAACTCGCACAGGATCAAGACCATCATGCATCTTATGTTTAGGAGATTTTGGCTCAATTTCTGGTTGAGGAGAAAATGGAATAATGCTTGTTGAAGGTGTTTTTGGAGATTGCAAAGTTTGAGAAGCAGCTGCCTGAGCTCTAAGACGACGCTTTCGTCAGCGTTCATGTGCAGAACAATTTTGTCTAGTCTTAGTAGGAAGTGGAGAAGATTGAGGAGGAGGAATGTTCTCATCCTTATCCCTTGGGTGTTTAGGTTGTGGTCTCTTAGGCTGTATAATAGGAGAAGAAGAAGGTCTCTTCTCTCTATAAAAGGAAGGAGGAGGAACTGCTCCATATAAAGGAGGAATATTTGGTTTAGGAAGGAGACCAAGTCCATCATGACAAGGAGGTATAGGTCTACTTTTAGAAAGTTTATTAGGCATAGACATAGTTACATCCATAGGGATGGGT
The DNA here is from genome assembly GCF_030272615.1 of Cryptomeria japonica. Lineage (NCBI taxonomy): Eukaryota > Viridiplantae > Streptophyta > Pinopsida > Cupressales > Cupressaceae > Cryptomeria > Cryptomeria japonica. Next base: position 734,105,845 of record NC_081414.1, read on the forward strand.
TGGGAATCTTCTTGAGGAAAGACATTAGTTTTATCTTTCAAAGGAAGAACTTCCTTCTCAAGAATGATAGGAATATCAAGTTTGGGTGTTCTAGGTTCACTTAGAGATAGGATCATATCTGTTTTCCACTTTTGATAAGATTTGAAAAGATGATCACTTCGCGGAGGAAGAGATTGGAATTGTTTAGGCCAAAAATAATCAATAGGAACGCTAGAAGTTCTTTCAGCTGGTTTAAAGAGACTATGATTCACAGTAACAACTTCACCATTATGGGGAAATTTCAAACATTTGTGAATAGGAGAAGCAATAGCTTTCATGGAAGATAGCCAAGGATAGCCAAGCTTCACACGAAATTGTTCAGAAGAAGGAATAATAGCAAAGTTCACATCAAGGGATTTGTTATGGACCTCAATAGGTAATGTAATAGAACCAATTGCAGGAGAAGAAAATGCATCAAATAATTTCACAACCACATCTGTTTTGTCATAAATCTCTTGATTCAATTGCAAAGTAAAAATAAATTCTTCAGTAATAACATTAACCATGCACGAAGGATCAATAAGCACTCCACGACAAGGTGTATCTTTGACTTTTGCAACTATGTATAAAGGACCATCAGGTGCCCTGATAGTTTCACTAGAATCAAATGTGATGGAAGGTTCTTTAGGGTTTTCTTGCTGCTCTACAAAGTTAATCACATTCGGAGTCATAGACACAAGACCATCAGATGAGAGAGAGGAATCATTAGTCTCAATCACATTAGAGGTATGAATAGGTAATGGATCAGTAAAAATCTAAAGATTTTGGTTAGGAGGAGCTACAGATGTGTTTCCTTTATCATTCACTCCAGAAACAGAGATAATATTATTATCAATCAAATCTTGAATTTTACCCTTTAAAGCAAAACATTTTTCAGTATCATGCCCAAGCTAACGATGAAATTGACAAAAAGATTTGTTATCAAAATAAGGTGAATTAATCTTTGTAGGATCAATTTGCCTTATAGGAGGAAGAGTAAGCACATTTTGTTCCAATAACTTATTCACAATACTATGCAATGATTCATTCAAAGGAGTAAACTTTCTTTCTTTCTTGAAAAACTTAGAAATAGGAGGCACACCTGATGCTGCATTCACATTGTTGTTGATGATGTTTTCATTGAATTTGATGGAATCTCTGTTCGGTTTAAACTTCCTAAATGGTTGTTGACTGCTATCACCCTTATCACTCGGAGCCATAGGATTTGCTTGTTCCATTTGACTCACAGTCAGTTGATAATTGTGAAGAGTTGCACACAACTGTTGGAAAGAAGTAAACTCAGAAAATAGAAGTTTGTCTCGAATATCTTTTTGTAAATTAGAAATAAAGATTCTTTGAATATCATTGTCAAGCACTAGAAAAGAGATTTGAGCATACAAATGCTTATATCTACCAATGAAATCAGTCACTTTTTCTTTAACACCTTGTTTACAATGCATTAAATTAATCAAAGTAACTTTAGGACTTATATTGTTTTGAAATTGTTGAATAAAAGCATTTGCAAGTTGTTCGAAAGAAGTAATAGAATAAGAAGGCAACGAGCAATACCATTGTAGGGCTTTGTCTCTTAATGTTCTAGTAAACAGTTTTGCAAGCAACCTTTGGTCATAAGCAAAATCGGTACAAATTGTTTGAAAAGTCTTAACATGTGTTAGAGGATCACCTTTACCATTATAAAGCTCCAAATGTGGGATTTCAACATGTTTAGGAGGGATAGCTCGAACAATGTCAAGAGAAAGTGGGCTCGCAACATCAAATGTGGGCACACTAAACTTAGATTGATTCATAAAGGCAATTTGTTGCTGTAAAGAAGAGACAGTTTGTGCAAGATTGTTAATGGTCGCTTCGGTCGAAGAATTCATATTAGATATGTTAGATTGTGATGGAGGTGTTATGTTATTGAAAGAAGGAAAAGAGTAAGGTGGTGGGACACTATGATAGTTAGTCATAGGAGATGATTGGAAAGGAGGAACACTACAAGGAGGAATGCAATGATTAAATGAATTGCCCCCTTGCGTCATGTTCATTTGTGGAGATGTAATAGGAACACTCATTGAAGGAATGAATGATGAAGTCGGATTGAATGAAGGAAGAGGGTTAATTGAAGAAGAGGGATTGCCCCCATGACTAGTGATCATAAGGGGAATGTCTTGTATAGAAGTAGTCATTATGTTTGATGTAAAGGTAGGTATGCTAGCAATAGAAGTTGTCAAAGGAATAGAATGATTGACTTGAGTAGGAGGTTGTGTATAACCTAAAGTTTCAGCACAACTCTTCATAGGCATCACATTTGAATCCACAATGTGTGCAATACCACGTAAAATATCAATTCCATTCTTATCACTTTGAAGCATATGTTTTAGACCCTCAATTAAAGGAAGAGCTTGACTATCAGGGTATTCTTGAGACATCCATTGTCGAAAATTGTCAAATTGATTATCCAATTTCGAAAGTTGTTCTATAGAAACCTCATGGAGAGCTTCTTCATCATTAGGAGGATTAGAGGAATTACCCGTGTCCTCGTTAAAAAGACTATTCAAATTAGGTTCCATCTCCTCGGTAACTAAACCTCGGAAAGACTTAATTCTAAGGCTTCGTCTAACGAGAATAGTGTAAGTAGGGCTTATTGTTGTAAAACTCATGCACTAGTGAGAGAGAGAAAATTTTGAATTTAGAGGTAGCAAATTTCAGTAAAATCAGCCAATCTCCTAGATTTAGGCTGTTAAATGCAATCACGACAATCTCCTGAAATTTCAGAAAAAATGTCAGGGACCTCGCAACTTTTTTCGAAATTTGCAGGGATGACAATTATGATGATTTTAAAGCTAATCTGAAAAAATTGAGTGATTCTACGATCTGTAGATAGGCCAAATTAAAGTTGCAATCTCAAAATTGAACCCTACCAAGATTGTCGAAAAATGCAAATTTTGAATTTTGAAAAAGAGAGGGAAACTGAAATTTTGAATTTTATGATTTTAGAGGGAATACCAAAAGCAATGCAAGTTTTGAATTTTAAAAATTGACTCAATTTCACGCAAAATTCAATTCTGAAAGCGAAAATCAAAGTTGTTGTAATTAAGCACTTAATTTCAAAAGTCACAAATTGCAAGAATTTGAATAAAGCACTGAAATTTCGAATGAACACCAACACACTTTTCAGATTTAGGACAGTAAGAAACACAATTTTGACATGAATTTCAGTTTCACCAATTTTTGAATGATTAGAAGCCTTAATCCAAGCAATCCCTAGACCAACTTTGACTGTAATTTTGAAAGTGTTAGAATTGATAAAATTAGCCAAAATTCTGGATTTTAGCAGAAAAATACAGTAAGATCCAGCTCTCGAAATTTTGAAAAAAATGTCGGGGACGATGGCGCTCGGAGTGCACACGGTCCTCGCAACTTTTTTCCAAATTTTCAGGGATGAAAGATTTTATGATTTTGTTGCGGAATCCAAAGTTACAGCCGATTTGGAGATGTTTTAATCAGTGAAATTGTCGGACAAAGGTTGAACAAAGAGGGTTTTAAAAATTAGGGTTTTGACAATTAACCACTTAATTTTCAGAATTAAAGCACAAATATGAATTGACAATTTGCAGTAGAAGGGTAGATCTGAAACAAGCATTAACAATTACACATTTCACAAGCTTAATTACTAAAAAGAAAATTTAGGGTTTTTATGCAATTAACCTCTAAAATTTGCAAAAGATCAAACATGGAAATGTAATCAAGGAATCCAATTTTCAGATCTAACCATGAATAATCAGAAAGGATGTTCACGTCGGGTTCACCAAAATGTAAAGCGGAAAAATCGAACCCTAGTTGCTCTCCCCTCTTCCAACTCCAAGGAGAGAGAAGGGAGGTCACTAGGGTTGGCGGTTTTCACTTAGGGGAGACTTTACATTCAAAAGAGGGGTTGAAACCCATAAGATCCAATCCCACACAAGGCAAGATTGGATTCTAAATGAGTTTCAAGGGTTAAGACAGCAAGGCTACCCTCTTTTGTAAAGAATGTTGATAGAAGAATTAAGCTAGGAATGCATGGAAAGTGAGAAAGATTCGCTTATAAACTGAGATAGGGATATAGGATGAAGCTGCGGACCTGGAATTAGCAGTAAAATGTCGATACGGCGCTGTCCTACAAATTTGAGCAAAAGTTCACAGGACGATGGCGCCCGGCGTGCACACGATCCTCCGAAAAATCCACGAAATGAAGGGGGATCTGTTCGTCTCTGCACAAGGATTCCAGATCTTCAATTTCAGCTACGTACCTGCAACCTACACACAGAAAAGTGAAGACGATTGGGGGGGTTAGGGATTAGGGGTTTGCCCTTGGGTCAAACCCCGGTTTTGGAATTAACCAAGAAATGAGAAAATGCTGTAAATGTAAATGTCTATAATGTAAAACAAGTACTAATACCTTGTTGTAAGGATGTTTGTATCCTTATATGTGAAGGTATAGATGTTGTATGTTGTATGTTGTATGTAATAAGTGATCTCCTCTTCAATGGTTGAATCCTTGTCTTGAATGCAACACTTAGCCTTGAATGGAGACTTAGAATGATCAATTGGTTGAAGGAATGCTTGAATGCTTGAATGCTTGAATGTTTGAGTATCGTTTCCACCTTTTTCCATCTTCCAAATGAGAGAGGAAAATGTAGTTTATATACTTGCCAATTAGGGTTAAAAGACTGATTTTCCCGACCTTAGGCCGACCAGGAAATGATGTTTTCCAATTTGCAAACAAAAAGACCCGAAGCCCCATAGGAGACCGGGCCCAAAATAGGGCCAAGGACCAGGGCGCTGGGCACCATGGTCCTGGGGGACTAGGGCGCTGGGCGCCCTAGTCCTGAAGGACCAGGGCGCTGGGCGCTCTGGTCCCACCTCCCGGGACAGCAGGGTGCAAAGGAAGATCAGGCCAGGGTGCAAGAAAATGCAGTTTTTGGTGTCGCGGATGAGTTTCAGGGTCTCCATTCAGGTTCCGTGTTGCGTCGCCATCGTGAAGACCTAAATGCAGTCAAAATTGCAAGTGTCGCAATTTTAGGATGCTACACCTTGATCCTTGAGCTTTGAACCAACCCTTTTAGGGTGGGGATATTGGTGCAAAGTAGAGGTAGACAACTTCAAAACATTCACAAATAATCAATACTTCTATCCCACAAACAACCAATAGTGGGTTTTCCTTCACTAACCCTCATTCTTGCTAGTAGCCTTTCAAACATTGACTTTTTGGATATAACTTGTGGATAAGACCTGATCTATAGGAAGTGAAAGTTGTTTTAGATACCCATTTGTTCTATATTCAACATACCTCAAAATCAAGGTAGGTTACTTTGTATGAAATGCTTCAAAAATCGGCTATCCTTCAACCAATTAGGCCTAAAAGGGCTAATTTGGGACCTAGTGCTCTATGGAATCACCACAAATAGGTCTTGAGAGATCTCCCAACCACCTCTTGGTCCTGACAGGATCTTTACACATCCAATGACATGTTTCACTTGCCAATAATGCATTTCCAAACTCCCTTTGTACAATTTGCTACTCCTTTCATGGTTTCTTGGCCTAGTACATGAAGATATCAGTCAAATAGTCATTCATAACTTTTGCAAAACAAACAATTAAGGAAATATATTTGGTGAGGTTGTATACAATTCTAAGAAAAACATTTCCTCCAATTTTCATCAAGATCCAATGGTGGACAAGTGAGTTATGTCATTTTCCCCAAAACTGGTAACCCTAGGTAGAGTTTTAGACAACCTAAACTAAAATTGCCATAAATTTCTCCAAACTTAATTAAATTCAACCAAACCAAAACCAAATGAAAGGTGAATCATTTATCTTTCCAACCATACAATATTCAAGTCATACTAATTCCATACATCTCTGTACCCATCAAAAAAAAACAAAGAAGCATTCAGAAAATGCAAGAAATTAGGAATCTTATTACTTCCAATCTTTACCGAACATCAAAAAACCCCTTGCTTGAGTCTTACAAGGTATACTTAAGCCTTTTCCAACCAAAAATCATCAATTACAACTAACTTTTGAATTGCAAAGTTGCATGACAATATTTCAACAAACATGATAACTTTTTACTATATTTGCCATATGGCCCAAAAAAAGACCTCCTAAGACTCAAACTCAACACAAAAAGTTTAAAATGGTCTAAAAGACCTTATTACATGATAAAAACATAATGTTAAAGAAATATTGACAAAATTGCCTCATGGAGGCATGAACCCAACTAGGTGCTCTTGCACCAAATATTGATATCCTCGATCCCCAATCAATGATAACGAGAATCAGGTCCATGTTAACATCCCCAATCCCCAAAATGGATCAAGCATATGAGATAAAAAAAATGAAGAAAAGAGAAAACCTTAGTTTCAAACTTCAACTTTTGGACAACTTTTGCCAATTCCAAATTAGACCCAAAAAAGCATCTAGAGTGCTACGAAATGAAAAATAGGGCAAGGAAGAAAACAAAACAAGAAACCAAATACAACACAAAAAACAACAAAGTAAGACCAAGGCACACGAGACAAAAACCCTAAAATGACCCCATGACAATATTAGGAAGGACGAGATCAAAACAAAAACCCTAATGACCCAAACAAGAGATGCAAAATGAGAAAGGGAAAAGAAAAGAAAACAGACCTACCCCGAAAAGAAAGGCTTAGACCTAAACATCGGACTCCTTGCTCACAAACTCACAATGCAAGCTTGAAACTAGCATAAGGAAGCACAAAAGCATGAGAGGATACCCAAGAAATTCAAGAGAAAGTTAGCAAAATGAAATGGGAGTGCCACTTTATGCTTTCGGGAATGTGCATTAAAAGCCCATTTGAGGGAGGTGGGCCCATCGAGGATTGGGGTTGGGGATCCCAGATGGAAGATAATCATCCCCAATCCCCAAATAAGATTGCTATGAAAAAATACACACAAAAGGGAAAATTGGGGATCAGACCTCCCCCATCCCCGAAAGGGGAAAAGGGAGAGGTAAAGAACAATCTTTGATCCCCTAAAAGACAAAAAAAAAAGAAAAAGAAAACGAAAAGAAAAAAGGAAAAAACAGGAAAGACACCAAAGAGAAACAAAGGGGAGGGAAAAGGGGGATTTAAGCAAACAACAAAGAAAACATGTAAGAAAAGAAAAAAGGGGGGTCCTCCTTTCTTGAGAGGAGAAAAGGGATGTGAGTTGTGGAGGCACAACATAACTCAAGTATACATATGACTCCATTATATTTTTTCTTATTTTTAAATGATAAGGTGAAAGAAAATCTCACATCCATGGGACCATCACCAAAAGACAAGAAAACAAAGAGAAAAGAATCTAAAGAGAAATATATGGTAAAAGAGAAATCTGAGGGAACCTAAGGCTAGGGTCCAATTAGGGAGCTTTAGGTTCTATTTTTAAGGAGTAGGTCCCATGAAGTCAAAAAAAAATTTGCTATAGAATCTTTTTTTCTTTCACTTGTCAATATTTTCAATTTTTATCAATTAATTTTTTTATTTTTTGTATTTATTTATTCACATGAATTGAATGTACTAAATAACAAAATTCATGAGACCGCCAACTTTCATAAATTGGGGAGCAAGTAAATTGTTGAGCCTAAATTGCACTAAAAAATTTATGGAACCACCCACTTCATAATAATCCTAAAAAAATCTGTGTAGCACCCACTGAATTTTTTTAGGAAGCTTCCCTCCATGAGACCGGTCCCATGGAGGCTTCAAGATTTATTTTTAGGATTTTTTATTATTTTATATATCTATTACTCTATTGAATAGAATATGCTAAATAATAAAATTTATGAGACTACCAGCTTCCAACTTCCATGAATTTTGGAGCTTAAATTTAAAACTTAAATTGTCCTATAAAATTCATGAAACCATCTACTCTAAAATCGTCCTAAAAAATTTAACAATAAACAGTAAATTTTAAAAAAAAACCCTCCTCCATAAGACCCCAACCTAAACTGATTCAAAATTTGAATTTAAAAAAAAAAAAGAGAAAACTCAAGAAAACACAGATTTAACTAAGCTTTTTGAAAAAAATTCTGAAACTCGAAGAATTCAAATAAACAAAAGGGAGAAGCTAAACCAAATTCTTACGTGAAATGAAATCTGATTAAGAGAATACAAACCCAACCCAAATTTTCTAATTTGCACAGATTTTCCCAAATCAAACAAGTAAACGAAAAAAATGAAGCAAATGGAAAACTAATAGAAATATGAACGAACAAAATACAGCAAACAATCCTTAGAATTCAATGATTCATGTTGAAGTAACAATAATCTTGTAACAGCTCCTATGATTACAACTGGATCATATCATATGGATTAGAACAATAATTTTGCAATAGCCCCATTGGAAACAAGATGACGAAAAGAATCCACTACTTTCTTCTTCTAACAAATTTACTGAATATCCATCTATAATTGGTATTCAATTTTTGTCTCCTTGCCTCTCCAGATCCATTAAAATGGAAGAAGCAAACAGAAGTAAAACGGACCACTAATGCCATTCCAAACTAGAGCTGTAAGACTCTAAGTCATTTTATTTGGAATGAAGCTAAACATAGAACACCATTATTATAATAAAGAGAATGCATACGTGTGAGAGTACCCATTTTCAACTACACACGTTTCTGAACCAGAAAAATCAGGCTTACCCACAAAAAACTTGAATTCAACTGAAATGGTAGTTTGGGCCACCTTTGAAAAGCACCATTCTCTCACCATTCTTTCTTGTCTCTTCACTTGACAAAACAACAGACTCGTTGATTTGTTAGAGGCCCTTCTATTCATTCCATTCATAGCACAATTCATTTCAGTGAGTTGTTGATTCATGGTGTTATATTAGTTGTTTTTCCCTTAGAGAAGCTATCTGCAATTGTTGTTTAAAGTAATTCTTATTTGAAATCTTATGTTCTGATTGTTGTTGTTTCAGGGGGGGGAAATAATGTATCATAAAGAGAACCAGAGCTCTGGCAGTGGGGATAATATTCCTACTGGGCTTCATAAAATCAGTACTAATGTTTGTACTGATGATAGTGTACCTCCAGTAAAAGCCCAGAGCCTTGAGGAACTTCATATGCTACAACAAAAGAAGAAATCTGCTCCAACTACACCCAAAATGAATTCAGCTCAACAAATGTCTGAAGAAGATAAGATGCGACAGCAGTTGATGTCAATAAGGTACTGATATGGTGAAGTTCTAAGTCGTTGGATTGTCTCTACGGATTCCTCTTCATAAAAATTGAAAAAATAACATAATAGTTTAGTTGGCTTCATTTTCTACAGTCTATTAGATTAAGATGTATAAGCTTGTGGTTTAAATCGTGTATATTTTTTGTTTGATGCTCTTCTCATTCTGATGATAGATCATTGAGTGTGATCCAAAATGTCAAACAAAAAACATACATAATTTAAAGTTAAACCAGAAACTTATACATCTTAATATAATAATTTTACAATAAAATATGGGTAGTTGTATAAACTCCAGGGTCAATCAATAAATCTATAGATATAATCTTAGTTTATGTTTGTCATCATCTAAATTCTCTTTATTTTCTTCTTCTGAAGCTTATTTCTTCCAATACAGGATCAATCAGAAGGCCTATAGATGGTCCTTTAGTTTATGTTTATCATCATAAAAATTTAAGCTTGGTAGCACACTTTGGTGTTAAAATGTTTTATGTTATGTTGTATGCTATTCAGTGCTTCTCTTGCATCCCTGACGAGGGAAAAGGGGCCCCAAATGATTCATGGAGATCCAGAAACGGCAAAGGCAAGAGGGCAGCCTCTCAAGTCCTTAATTTCTCCCAGACCCACCATTAGTGACAGTTCTCTGAAGCTCACCCATGTTCTCTATAATCTTTCTCCTCCAGGTGCAATGCCATTTATCTGTATTAATTGTTTATTTAGTTATAAGATCATATATTAAATATGTTATTGTTGACCATTCGTGTGTGTGGGATTTGTGTTGTTTAAACAGAACTTTATGAGCCGGCTATAAAGTATGAGAAAGGGTCCTTCATCACTTGTACTGGTGCTCTAGCTACCATGTCTGGTGCAAAAACAGGCAGATCACCAAAAGACAAAAGGGTTGTGAGGGAAGAGACATCTGAGCAGGATCTATGGTGGGGAAGGTATAAACATGAAATGATGTTTTTAATATTTGTGTAGAAATGTTCTTTTTAAAACTGTATTTTTATCAAAGTTTGGGATGACACACTTTGATCTATTATTATTGATAGAAAAAAAAATGTTAAGCAGCTTTTTTACACAAATGCAATGGCTATTGTTATTATTCTATGATGAATGTCATTCCAAAGGTTGATATACAAATTTATTCTATGATGACTGTCATTCCAAAGGTTGATATAAAAATTTCTGCAATTTTTTTTTTAAATTCTATATAGAAATAAAATTTTGTGGAAAAAAATCACCTTATCATGGATCAGAAGTGTAATTCTCATGTTACACAAAACGTTTTGTAAAACTCTATTTTGTTTATCAATATTTTAGGTGACATTTTATGGTACAAATTTTATAACCATTATTTTGAAGATATATTTTGATAAATAATTCAAAATATAATTTTATTTTTATGATGATAGTTCACAAAATGTAATCGAAAATGTCAATTACAATCATCTAAAAAATAATGAACAAATCTCATCATTCTTAATGCTGATGCAAAACATTTTGTTATCTATATGATGATAAAAAACGAAGCATGATCTATTAGTTCATATTACTGAAAATCATATTTTGATGAAAATCTAATGTTTCTTTTCATCAGTCTATTCAATTGTCTGTTCTAATGATTATACTGAATATATTGAGAATTATAACATATGTACCCTTACAAATTTTCGTATTACAATTCTACTATATTATCTAATATCTTATGCTTTCAGTGGATCTCCAAACATTGAGATGGATGAACAAACATTTTTGGTCAACAGAGAGAGAGCTGTTGATTATCTGAATTCATTGGACAAGGTTGGGTTTGTTAACTAATTAATGCATTGAGTTCAATCTAGGAATATGATTCCTCGTGGAAGATTTCCCAGGCAGTGAACACTAAGGATAACTGTGATTATTTTCTCTTTGAATCAGGTGTTTGTGAATGATCAATTCCTCAACTGGGATCCAGAGCACAGGTTAAAAGTGAGGATTATCTCTGCAAGAGCCTATCATTCCCTCTTCATGCATAACATGTAAGAGTCCAATGCAGTGAGATGATTTCAAAATTGCCCAAAACAACTCCTTTCAAAGATTCATTTAAAAACTATTTAGACTTTACCTCCATACAGTTGTGAAATTTTACCACCATATAATCATAAATACATAAAACAATTCTACATGGCCATCTCTATTGTGGCTTAAATATAAGCTCCTAAAATTGAACTATCTTGGAGCTTTTGTTCTAATCTATTCATCCATTTACATGTTGATCTAATCGAATGCATGTCTAGGTCAACTGACTGCAAAGCAGGCTTTTAGTTTGCATTTTCTAAGAATTAGAATTTTGATGTTGTACTTTTGCTGAGATGATATATTCAGGTGTATCCGACCAACACCAGAAGAACTGGAGAACTTTGGTGTACCAGATTTTACCATCTACAATGCAGGCCAATTCCCATGCAACCGATACACACATTACATGACCTCATCCACAAGCATAGATCTCAACTTGAAACGCAGAGAAATGGTGATCCTTGGCACTCAATATGCTGGGGAGATGAAGAAGGGCCTCTTCTCAGTCATGCACTACCTCATGCCAAAGAGAGGGATACTCTCATTGCACTCTGGATGTAATATGGGCAAGGAAGGAGATGTTACACTTTTCTTTGGATTGTCAGGTATGTACATATATTGTTTAAAAACCTTATTCCCTATGCACTCAATGATTTAATAAACAAAAGTCTACTGTTTTGTATTATCAAAGTCTTCTGGTAACCGAATTTACTAAAATATAGTGGTTCTGTAATATAGGAACTGGAAAGACAACTCTTTCCACAGACCATCAGAGGGAACTGATAGGAGATGATGAGCATTGTTGGAGTGATAATGGTGTGTCTAATATTGAAGGAGGCTGCTATGCAAAATGCATTGACCTGTCAGAGGAGAAGGAGCCTGATATTTGGAATGCCATTAAGTTTGGAACAGGTAGCATACTAATCCTACCAAAGATTAATGAAGGCTTGACAATTTTTAATATCTTCTTCTAATTGAGGATTCAATTTTATTGTCCTTGGTTATGACAGTGCTGGAGAACGTTGTATTTGAAGAACATACAAGGGAAGTGGACTACTCTGATAAATCTGTCACTGGTAAATAAAATCATATTGCTTTGCATTTGGATTTTCAGCATTTAGCTGTTTGAAATTGATCATGGGTTAGTTAAAATAATATTGCTTTGCTTTTGGATTTTCAGCATTTATTTATTTGAAATTGATCATGGGTTAGTAAATTCAAATGTTTATCTTGTACAGAGAACACAAGAGCATCCTATCCCATTGAATTTATACCAAATGCAAAGATTCCTTGTGTTGGGCCTCATCCAAAGAACATTGTGCTGCTAGCTTGCGATGCATTTGGAGTCTTACCACCTGTGAGCAAGCTGACACTTGCACAAACAATGTATCATTTTATTAGTGGATACACTGCTCTGGTTAGCCCTACAACTCAATCTCAACTATACCATGAAAGTTTTAGAGTTCAATATAATGGGATCTGTGAGAAGAAAACCATATTTTTTTGTTTTAGTTGCAATTTAAATACAGCTTCTCACCATTAGCTATATGTACTCCAGATAAGTATTAACATTTTTCTACTTAAAAACATCATTGCTATAACAATGTGTGTGGTTTTAACTTCAAATCCAATAACTTAAAGATTATTCAAATGTCTGAAGGTTGCAGGGACAGAGGAAGGAATAAAGGAGCCCAAAGCCACATTCTCAGCTTGCTTTGGAGCAGCATTTATCATGTTACATCCCACAAAGTACGCTGCAATGCTTGCTGAGAAAATGCAGCAGCATGGCACTACAGCCTGGTTGGTCAACACTGGCTGGTCTGGTGGCAGGTAAGTCCAAGAGTACTTGTTCATCACTACTAGTTACTCATTAAAGAAGGCTCATTAAGAATTATAGAGTATGGATACTATCTGCAATTAATCTAGAAAAATTTATAGACACAACTAATAAACAAATTGATATTCAATAATATTGAAAATTCATGTAAGTAATACAGACAAGAGAAGAGATGGGTTATTGAAAAAACAACATGAGTATTAAATATTCTTATCAGTTAATGAGAATTCTGATATCTTATGATTATAAACATAATTTGGTCTATAGTTTCTCATGTTAAACTGTCTCTAGCCTTCATATACTTCCATATATTTTTGTTGCATATCTAACAGTGGTGAACCGTCAAAAGCTTTCATATGATTCTACAGAAGTTCATTTTAACTTGTTTATAATGACTTCTACTTGTTTACGTAAATTATACAGCTATGGTGTGGGCAAGAGAATAAAGCTTTCCTACACCAGGAGCATAATCGATGCCATTCACAATGGGTCCTTGTTAAAGGCCAATTACAACCAGACATCCATATTTGGCCTCAATATTCCAGATCAGGTTGAAGGTGTACCTGCTGAGATCCTTCGTCCTGAGAACATGGTAACCTTTCTGAATTATCTATGTAATTAGAAATTAATATCATTTGTATGAAGTTTATTCAGAAAAGTTTTGAATCTATTGAAAGATATTTAGGATCAAGTTTAAACAACTTATTTTAAGTTTTGATTTATTTAGATGATTCATTTGAAATCATATTAATAAATAGATTCTATCCAAGAAATCAATGCGATTTCAAAATGAACGACTTAAACAAATCAAATTTTAAAATACAGTATCAAAATGACATTTAGACACTGACCACCTAAACAATTTTTTTGGTGTAAACACAGTGGACAGAGAAAAATGCATACATGGAGACATTGGTGAAGCTCGCTGGGTTATTCAAGAATAACTTCTTAAAATTTCTGGATTGCAGTGTGGGGAATGATACTCAGCTCACTCAACAAATCCTGGCTGCTGGTCCACAATAAAAATGAATGTTAGGGATGACCTAAATGTTTGGATAGCTACAAATAATATTTAGTTCCTGAAGTTAGCTTTGTACACAACAATGCTAATTTCAGTTTGATGCCAGTTACAACAATTAAAAGGAAACATATTGGTCCAGGAAATTGGAGTTTTATATTTATCAATTTTTTGTGTACTTCGTTATATGTAGCAAGAGCATTGGCTTTTCTCTCCTTTCCTATCTCACAGTCGAGGTTTTGTTCTGAGAGTTGTTTGTGATTTTGAATTTGACTTGGAGCTGCTATTGTTAGACTTGTTAATTTTGAATATTTGTATTGCCCCATTATATTGTTTATTATAGTTTTGATATTATATTTACAATAGATTGGAGTTTTAATAAATAATTTGAATTTAAATGTAAAATTTATGATTGAGTTGTTTCTTATTAATTTATTTTCTAATTAATTTGTGTATAATTTAAAAGTGATTTGTTTTTCTAACAATAAATTAATCATCATAATTTTCAACATAATTATAAATAAAACTTTTATCACATAAATAAAATTAGATTATGATTTTCTTAAACGAAATGTAGGCTTACATTCATCATTAAAACAGTCCTTACCATTCTTATAGATAGCGTAACTTTTAATAAGAAAATTTTAAGAAAATTCAAATTTTAAAAAAAAAAATGTATCAATGTCCCTTTATTTCATCATGGCAAAGCTTTTTTGTATCATGTGTAATCTTTAGTTCCTCCAAACCTCATATAGATGATGTTTTCACATAAAGGAGACTACATTTCTTGAGAGAGAAATGAGAATTCATAAATAATCCTCATTAAAAAATTTAAAATTTAAGTAGTTTTTATAGTTGTTAAATAATTATTTCAAACCATATTTAGTGGTTTATTCTATAAAAAATTGGTTTGACTAAGAATGAAGTTTCTTCTAAAAGAGGCTTTACAACAATTTATTATTATTATTATTCTAATTTGTTTAGTATTAGGAGCATGGATCAATAATTACATTATTTAATTTTTTTTTACTAAAAGTCAAGTATAACTAGTCTAAGAAGCAATCCCAACCTCACATCTTTAAAATATGAGTTTTTTATATAAACAATATTTTAAAAATAAGGTTACAAAGATGTTTTTTTATAAAAGACCTTTTTGTTTTACAAAGATAAGCATAAATGCACCATTCAAGCCCAACAAACAATGAAATAACCATTTGTTATGCAAAACCAATAAGGTTTTAAACTAATAGTCACAAACATAAAACTAATAGCTTAGAGTCAACTCATAGAATTGGGAGTAAAAATATATAACATAGGACAAACCCACCTAAATAAAGTAATAGAGACTAGTGCATAAAGTTGCTTTGGAAAGCAACATGAAGTTGAAAATCTCTAGATAGTGTCAAACTTTATAATAAACATACCCATTGAAATGTTGAAGTAGATTTCCTTCTTTACTATTCTTCATTTTAACTATCAAGATTTAAGAAACCAGAGATATTTTTGTGAAGATCGTGCTAGAATTATCACTTAAGCTTGAATCTTCCACAATTTTTTTATTTTATACTAATGATGAGTTGAAAGAAGGTTAAATCATCTAACAAGAATAAAAATACTTTCTTCATAGAAACGACCTTATAGATCCCCTCTACCAACTTCCCTCTCCAAACAAACCTTTGAAATCCTCAAATATAAAGAGCTTCTATGTAAGATATTAGGACCAAGAATATTATTAATAATTTCTTAAAAGTAAATCCTAACCATGGAAAGGTTATCTTCAATGTCTCTATTTTTTACATCTTTTCTAATCACTTTAGCTTTCACCAAGGATATAAAATATTCATCTTTGTGTGGTAGACTAAGCTCTTAATTTTCTTCCTTTTCTAAATTGTTTTTTTATCTTAGTAACTAGCAATATAATCACAAAGTGGTGTAGTCAACAATTTTAGGAATGAATCCGCTTATTTCCATGTAAAGAACATTAAAATGAGAATGAACCCAAAAGATCCAACCACAATTCTATTAAGAAGAGGGTTGGATGTTGATTGGATTCTATAATTCTTGTTTGATTGAGTTGAAGATGCAATTAAAATGATGTAATTTGAAAGCTAGATCTAGGGTAAATAATGGGAATTTGACATAAAATAACATAAACAACAAGCTACCATTATAGTATGCAAACACAAAGCTAAATATAAGAAGAAGGAATATAGAGGTACCTGTGACAGTAAATTTGGCTCGAATGTATAAGACTAGGAGGCTCTAGGCACCTGGTCCTCCAACTATCGGATTTAGATAAATAGGAAACATTTAGAATCAGATTGTCACTTAGAGTTTGTTCCAAGGAGCTCATTAAAATTGTGTGGGACCAAGAGAATCTAGGCAACCTGGCGCTATACTTTTTCACTCCTGCAAAAGTTAGATTTCACCATCATTAAATTATCTACCAAAATTTTCATTTATGGCTCTTAAATCTATCGTCTACACATAGAAAGAAGGAAAATGGTGTTGTTGATAGGGGTTTTCCTAGGTCAAACCCTAGGTTTGGAGTTCATCCTTAAATTGAAATTGAACTTGAAATAGAGTTAACTAGATTGGAAAAGTTGTCTATTGAGAGAAAGGCTAAATTTGAATTGAAATGCTTGAATTAGAACTTGATACCTTGATGAATATTTATTTGAAGTCTTGATGCAAAGGTTGAAATATCATGTAGAATGTATTCATAATATCTTGCTCATGGATGCCATCATGAATGCTTGAAACTTGAACTTGACCTCTCCTTCACTATCTTGATGATGCTTGATTTCTTTCTGACTTGAATTTACAAAAGTGCAATTGAATTCAAACTTGAGAGATTGAGAGCTTACAAAATGAGGGGTTTATACCTAACTGCATCAAACATGTTTGAAATTTCAAAGCAAGTTGACATAGAAAATGTTATTTTATGTCAAATTATGGCATTTGCCCTAAATTGAGCTTTCAAATTACATCATTTCAATTGCATCCTCAACTTATCAAAAGGGGACATAACTCAATCTGCATTCAACTCCTTTTCCTAATGTAATTGAGGTTGAATCTATTGGGTTCATTCTCCTTTTAATGTTTTGTGTGGAAATAAGTGAATTTAAAGCTTAATTATGGATCCCTATTTCCATATATCACATTTTGGTGAACCTAATGTGAATGTAATCACAAGTGTAAACATGTTGGTACATCAATCACTCTAGACTCTCCTTATTCTTCTAGAGTGATTGATGTACCAACATGTTTAACTCAAATAGATATTGAACTTGAAATACTGATGTAAATGTTGAATGATATACCTCAGATCTATTGTAATTGATAATGGATGATGATGTAGTGATCTTTGAATGTAATAATAAGTGTTGATGCAATAACATGACTTAACATGACATGACCGTGAATGACCTAATCAAACACACATGATTACATGAAGATTGATGCAAATTTGTTACTCCATGATGTTGAAATGCTTGAAAAATATTGTGGGATGAAATGCTACCTTGAATGCTTGAAGATGCTTGATATTGCTTGACGTGGATGCATAAATGATGGGTGTAGATGAAGATATTTTATGTTATGAAAATGAATCAAAAGGATGCTCTTATATAGGGTTCCCAAGATAATTTACTAATTAAGATGGCCTCCAATATGAAAATTGAGACACTAAGATCCAAAATCATTGGGGAGGGGAAGTGCACCGACATGTTCAAATTAGATCATGTTTAAGGAAGATTGGGATGCCCTAGGCACCCTAGTCTTGGACTAGGATTGTTGGATATGGTTGGTCATTAATGCTATTGGGATATATTGTTTCCATTGATGTCAACATATTCCTACTATTTATTTCGATGGGATTGGGAAGATTTTCTGATTCAGTTTTGTAGTTTGGTTTTGTTGATCACTATTTTGCAGAGGTTGATATTTCCTCTGGTATATTCCGATGTGATCAGATCTTGCACTAAGACTTTGGGATATATTTTTAGTTGGTCTTGTGTATCTTCATTTCAGATGGTTCATGATTTGGTACTCCACAAGTTATCCTTCTTCGTGACAGTTGTTGATTGGTTGTGTTCTTGAACTTTTAGACATTGATCAATGAAGATTTGAAAAGTGGTGTTGGTCAAATTGTTTTGGATGATTCCAACATGCTTAATGGTGTTTCCTATTTGTGTTCTATTTGTTTTGGTGATCTGCATTGATCATTGTGCGATTTTTTGGTGATTTTCATCAACTGGTATTGGTTTTTATGTTATGTGGTATTTCTCATGGTGTAGCGCATTGCAGTTGATCTTGGTGTGATTTTCGATAGAATTGATCATTTGGGAATTTGAATTAGGTCCATGTTATACTATGAAAATTATTATATTGGTTTGGTGTTTGATCTTTGTATTGCATGATGTAATTTTGTAATTGAGGGTTGAGGGTTTAGCCAACCTTGTTTTCAAGGTTGATGAATTATATATATATAGGTAGTATATTCATATAATTTGGGTGTTTGCATTGTGGTTCCATTATCAAAGAGTGGTGTATGTATGGACAAGTGATTTATCATTTGGTGTTGAGGTTGAAGTGAGATTGGTGTTGCAGGGGCAGACACCTATGCTTAATCAAAACTATAATCAGGCATTTGGAGATGCTATTATTTCAATTCATTTCTTCAGGATTGTAGTTCAAAGCTTATTATAAGTTAGTGAGACTTCCCTGAGGGTTGTAGCCTTTCGGCCAAATATCTTTTGAGCAGTGAGCTCTAGGTAGTGTGCCTGAATGCATGTGCATTCCCCATTGTAATCTTTTCACATACTACTACATAGTATTATCTTACTGTGGGTAGGTTCCCACCATGGTTTTTCCCTTAACTTGGCTTTCCACATCAAAAATATTGGTGTTGTGTGTCGTGTTGTTAATTTTCTTATCTGTTTGTGTCCTTGAAGTTTTTATATTTCACTGATTCACACCCCCCCCCTTCTTAGTCTTCCTTCTTTATTGTTGCTAACAAGGATGTCATGGGTGCCTTGGGCCACTAAAATTTGGATAGACAAGTGGGAGAGAATAATGCATATCTCGAGGAAAAGGTTCACTTCTTATGCAGAAAGATGACATCAAATTTGAGGTGAAAAGGTCAAAAATGGATCTAGGGGAGAGCTAAGATGGGACATACTAAAGTAGAGGCATAAAAGGTGGTGTAAATTGTGTAGGGTTACAATTTATAATGCTACATCTAGCCCCAACTTTAGCAAGAGTATTCAAGCCCATGTTCATACGCATGGTATAGTAGTAGAAGGAGAGATCCACATATGAGAAATTGAGAGCAATATCACAAAGAGATAAGACAACACTAACTTTGAGGGAACAATCCCCAAAGATTAGAATTTTATCTCATAGAATGATATGCAAGGACACACAAGAAAAAAGACAAAAAAGGACAAAAAGTCAAAAAAAAGATTAAAAAACACACAAAAGGGGTTAGTACTAAAAACAAAGGCTTCAAGTCAACTAGTTAAAGAGACCTTAATAGTCAAAATGTATCAACAACTAACATCATTCTCAAAATGCTATTATAAGAGCACAAGTGGTCACATGGAAAGAGAAAGAACATGTATCGAGTGATGAAGCATGATCCAACAACTATCAAGGTATGTTTTTCTTATGGGTTCATGGGGAAGAGAAGGAAAAAGCATGGATTCCATGAGCTAGCAAGTTGTTTTATGCTAGGTGGTCCATGGGAGAAAGAAAAAGTGAACATGGATTCTAGAGGATAGCAAGTTGTGTTATGCTAGGTGATTCATGGAAGCAAGGATTCTCATGAAACAACAAGTGTTATGTTCTGTAATTTGTGTGGGAAGGGAGAGTCCAAGTAGCAAGCTATGTTATGATAGTTTCACTCATCCTAAAAATTTGAGAAAGAGGAATTAAAAGTGTAATCTGGGAAAAGGTGAATGATGGATATCAAGAGGAAACTAATCTTTCCCTCCAAGGAGAGATGAGGGTTTGACTATGGATTTCCCTTCAAAATCTTTTTACCAAGTTACATTCGGAAGAGGAGAGGAGAATTCACTAGATTCAACCTTCAAAGATGAAGATTAAATTCTGAATGAAATGGGAATGATAAGTTGATCCCCTCTTCCTTATTTGAAATGGAAAGGAATTGATTGAATTATGTAGGTCAAAAGTGACAAAGAACTAATTATAACTTAAGATCGGAATATGGGATGAAGTTGTGCACCTGGATCTGCTGGTAATATGTTAAGATGAAATCGACTTGCCAATTTGAGGAAAAGTTGCTCAAACCATGGTGGGAATGTACACGGTCTAAAAAATCCACGAAACGAAAAAGGGTTTTTCTGCCTCTGCAAATGAAGCTTGAATCCGAAAGTACAATTGCACACCTGCAACCTACACATAGAAAAGAGAGGAAAATGGGTTGGGATTGGGGGTTTGCCTTTAGGTCAAACCCCAGTTTTGGAATTAACCAAGTAATGAAAGAAAGTACTTGCAAGTAGATGTGAATGAAGGATTGAATTGTAAATCACCTCAAGGGAGGTTGTGATAGCAATGTTGATAGAAATTCTTATGTGGAATTGAATGTTGTAACCAATCTCCTCTTCAATGGTTGGATCCTTGACTTGAATGCAACACCTAGCCTTGAAGGGAGACTTGAGAATGCTCAATGCTTGAAAGGAATGCTTGAATGCTCTTGAATGCTCGATCACTTGCGCAACTTGACCAACTCATGCAAATTTTTCTAACTTCTTCCACTTATGCAAATGAGAGGACAAATGCCCCTTAAATACATGTTAGTGGATTTGATTTTCGTCACGGTCCGACATCGAGGGAGTTTCCCGCTCACAGCACAACCCATAATGCATGCTCTAGAAAGGTCCTGCCCCAAATAGGGCGGGGATTGGGGCACCATGCCCCTGACCTAGGGAGGAGAGGGGCACCATGCCCCTGTCCTACCCCTTTCTCCAGGGAAGAGTGCAGACAGAGTGATGCAGAGGCCAAGGAAGAAGATAATGTTGAGGGTTGAGCAATCTCCAATCTCCGATCAGGCTAGAGGATTCAATCTCACGTGCGTGAGGACCCTAATGTAGTCAAAAATTGTTAGGGTCGCAATTTTATGACACTAAAAAAAGGTACAGATCAAGTTGTGCTATGCTAGTCAACCTATCCTAAAGGAAGAGTTGAAAGGTCTAGCAAGTTGTGTTATGCTAGTCAACTCATCCAAAAACAGTGTGAATTGAAAAAGAATATCTGGGAAAATCTTGTTGCCTATAAGGAAATCCATAACTTTAATTTGGAAAAGGATAACCAGGTGAAGAATTTTATGCAAGGAAACTCACAACTTGAATTTGAAAAAGGAGAACCAAGCAAAGCATTCTATGCAAGGAAATTCACAACTTGAATCTAGAAAAGGATAACCAAGCAAATAATTGTATGCAAG
Organism: Cryptomeria japonica; assembly: GCF_030272615.1. Taxonomy (NCBI): domain Eukaryota; kingdom Viridiplantae; phylum Streptophyta; class Pinopsida; order Cupressales; family Cupressaceae; genus Cryptomeria; species Cryptomeria japonica. Next base: position 734,127,474 of record NC_081414.1, read on the forward strand.
AAAATTCACCACTTGAATTTGAAAAGGATAACCAAGAAAATAATTGTATGCAAGGCAATCCACCACTAGAATTTGAAAAGGATAACCAAGAAAAGCATTGTATGCAATGAAATCTGCAACATGAATTGAGCATAAGCTACAAGGAGGTCGTGATGTATACCCCCCCTTAAGATGTCAACATAGTCCTATGTTGATGTCTTCAGTTAAAAAGAGAGACAAGGATAAACACCTTCAACATCAAGGAGATATAATTAAGAAATAATGTACTTTATTCCAAACTAAAGAGGGTGTATCTCTTTTGAGACAAGGAAGAGATAGTTGTAAAAGAGATATCTTGCAACCTATGTAAAGGGTTCCTTTTGAGGGATGCACAAAGGAAGAGATCATTAATAAAAGATATCTACCTCCCAAAAGTAGAGGAGATTTTTAGTAAAATGACATCTTTGAAAGGGAAAGGAGGCCAAGAAAGCACACCTTCCCAATACTAGGAAAAATTTGACTCTTCATGAAGGATTGCACACATTAACTAAGGAGATGTTATTCATAAAAGTATGTACCACCTCAAAACAAGGAATAGATCCAACCAAGGGACACGTATGTACACACATGGAGAAAATCTCTATGCGTGAATGGACCTCAAGTTATGAAATATAGAACTCAACAAAAGAAAAGGAAATATTTTAAAAAGAGAGGGAATTGAAATATTATTCTTGCCCCTCAAGCAAGGAGACAAGGTAATAAAGACTATTATGTTTCTATCCAAGTATGATTGCACATGAAGTTGTACTACCACAAATGACAAAGTTCCCACAATAGATGAGCTACTAAGATCACATAGTAGCCTTGTTTTGAAATAGTATCATAGCCAACCTTGTAAGATGTTTTTAATTGTGAAGAAGAAGGACTTTCATTATTGATTTCTTAGAAATTTGTTGTATAACGATATGTTGAAGGGCCAAATAGATGCATATATGAAGAAGGAATATCCTTTCTACCATTATTCATGTCCACTTTATTAGGATGGGAAGAAGAATCCTTATCATCTAAGACTTCATCTTTTCTCAATGTTATATTAGGAGATAGGTCATGAATAAAATGCATAACATCATCTTGCCTCAAAATATGTTGATAATTAAAGTAAGATCTAAGAAAATAAGAAGGGTCTGGAGTGATTGATGTACCAAAATATTTACCTTGCACAATATCCACCAATCAACATGGGACCATAGTGCATATAGGGAGGAATAGAAGGAGTGGGAAGAATTCTAGGTTCAAGATAAGGAGGAGAAACATCCATAGATGAAGGATCTTTAGGTTTAGTTAAGGCTAATATATCATCTCATTTTCCATTTTTGATAGGATAGAAAGTAATATTTGTTTGATGTTTCAAAGGTTCAATTTGCTAAGGCAAAAATAATCAAGGGTGAAATTTTTACATCTTGTTGTGGCTTGGTAAAGGCTATGATTGATTGTGATAATATGCCTATTATGAGGGAAATTCAAACAATTATGGATGGTAGAAGGGACATCCTTGGATCTCTTTCATGTAATCTACCCCTTCTACCATCCAAAAGTGTTTGAAGTTCCCTCATAATAGATATATTATCACAATTAATCATAGCCTTTACCAACCGACGAGATGTCAAAATTACACCCTTGATTATTTTTTGTATCAACAACCTGAATCTTTGAAACCTTTGTAGTGTCCTAAAATTACACCACTAGCAATTTATGACCGCATTTGGGTCTTCGCCTTAGTGTTTGTGCCCCTCAGCCTGATCAAAGACCTGATTATGCTCACACAATTGTCAAAATCTTCATTCAACTCATTGATGCACCCAACTGCCACCTTGATCCTACCCCAAATTAAGGCAGGGCCAGGGTGTGGCACCCTAGTCCCCCTTTATGGGGACCTATTCTTGGACCCCTCCCCCAAACATATCTGAAATTTGAAGTAGGAAAAACCCCTCCATGTCAACTCATGTCAAAAGATTAGTTAATTAATCCGATAGGAAGGTATATAAGAGGATTTCCCCTCTCATTTGGATAGTCTATCAGGCACATACAAGAGATCTTCAAGCATCCAAGAGATCAAACATTAAATCGTTCAAGAGAAATTGAGCATTTTCAATCTTCCTTCAAGCTTTGGAGTAGCAATAGAGTCAAGATTTCAAGCATTGAAGAGGAGATCATAATTCTAATTCATGAAGTCATAATTCCATGTGGAGGCAAGCAAAACTTCACAAGGAGGTATAATCATTTCATTTTCAAACAATTCAACATCCCCTCAAAGAGGAGGATTTCTAATTTCAGTCATTTCAATTACATTATTTCAACCACTTGGTTAATTCCAAAACTAGGGTTTGACCTAAAGGCAAACCCCTATTCCCAACACATTTTCCTTTCTTTTTGTGTGCAGGAAGCAAGTGTGCAACTATACCTCTGGAATTAATCTTTATTTGCAGAGATGAAGAAACCCTTTTTGACGCGCGAAAAGTTTGGAGGACGAAGAGGGTGGGTGACCTGGTCTGGACACATGATCCTTGCTACTTTTGGTAGATTTTATAGTGCAGCTCCAAATCATCTCAAACTTCTCTGATCTAGGTGCACAACGAAATCCCGAATCTGTAGCTCATTGTTTTCTCATATTTGTTTTCATTTCCAACACTTAATTCAACTAGTCAATTGACAAAAGAGGGTAAAACATATTCTATTTCAATAAATCTAGTCAATATTCAATCCTAATCTAATTAGTGACTGAATCTAGAGGATTTACCCCCTTTGTTGAATGTAAAGGCATCTCTCCCAAAATAAAAATAGGTGATTTGGTGATTTCTCCTTCTACCTTGCAAATTGCCAAGTCACCAAATTTTCCCCTTTACAATTTGGTGAACTCGACTCCTTACACCCTTAATTCTAGTTTTTGTTTTCATATTTGAGTGTATGCAATTTAAAATTCAAATTTTCAATTACAAGTCTAAATTTCTTGCAATTTTAAAAAATTTAGAGGTTAAATTAACAAAAACCCTAATTTTAAAATTCAAAATTGAACTTGTGATTTGTCTAAATTGGATTGATTGTTTCAGATCTGATAACTCTTCAATTTTACAATTCGAATTTTCATTTACATGTTCAATTTTCAATTTTTTTTAAAACTAAGTGGTTAAATCGAAAAAAGCCTAGTGTTTAATTTTAAAATTGAACTTGTCGATTGTGTAGATCTTGAATTAATTTTCAAATTTGAGTCCTTGCTTCTATTTCAAAATTCACTTTCCCACCTAACAACATTCAAATTTTCAAATTTAAATTTTTAAATTTAAGCGGTTTATGCAACAAATCATAATTTTTAAATTTAAATTAATCTTGTGCATTTTTCAATTTACCTTTAAGCATTTAATTGACATAATTAAATCTAAAGCCTCTTGTTGTACTTCTAAATATCATAAAAATTGGCCCTTAAGTGTGCCCTTTTTGTTATTCTTTCAATTAATCATTTTATTAAACATCCTAAGTGTGTCCTATTTTGACCTTCAAGAGTTGTTTTCGCATATCTAGACATTTCCAATTCCCATATCCTTATGTAATTTGCATTAAAATCACAATATCTTGCTTCCCTGAAAATTTGGTAAAAAGTTGGTTGAACCAAGTCGCTAGCTACCTTGTCATGACTTTTTCTCCCCAAATTTTGGGAGCCTGTTTTGACTGTATTTTACTGCTCAATTCTAGAGATTTGTGAAATTTTATTGATTTTAGTTCGCCCTAAGGTTGAAAACAAATCTAAATTTCAGCATTTCAATTTAAATTTTAAAATTAAGTGGTTAATTACACATACCGTAATTTTTAAAATTAAATTAATTTCTTCAATATTTCAACATTCCAAAATTTTAATTTTTAAAATTAAGAGGTCATTTTTAGCCCTAATTTTAAATTTAAATTTCTATCTTCTAAGGGATAATTTTAAATTTAAATTATGAGGTTATTTTAGTCAAGTCCTAATTTTAAATTTTAAAGTCCTAGGAGGTTGCCTTATTAATCTTATCCTTTCAATCATTTTCCTAGAATTTTGCATTCTAAAATTCAAAATTCAAAATTCCAATTTCCCTCCATTAGTGCACAAGTTTTACTACTATTAGTCCTACCTATAGTATCCCTGTGAGGAGAAGTTGTAGAATTAAGGTCGCCCAAGGTTTAAATACGGAGGAAATGGAGCCTAATTTAGCTAACTTTTTCAATGATGATATTGATGGTTCTTCCAATCCTATAGATATTCTCATTTATCCTTGTTGGTGTAATTATTTATTCTTCTTGGATATTATTACACCTTACTTAAGTTTACTTAGGTATGTGCATATCATAGTAGTTTGCATATGAGACACCTAGGGAGATGTGCTACATTGGGAGTGTGTATGTAGGATAATTTCCACCTTTTATGGTGTGATCTTGTTGTTACTTTATCATATCCACTTATTGTGGAGTGATAATTTGACCTTTGGTGGGTGATCCACCTCATGTGGAATATTCTACTATTTCTCCTACCTACCCCTACCTACCCTTGCATCTTATTGAGCCACATGTCATCATTGTGTGTTCTCTTGTCTCTTAGCCTTGCCTTTATAAGTAGGCTCATCTACATTGTATGTAACTTTTGATGATCTCGTATTGATGAGAATACATATCATTCTTGTTGTATATTTTATCTCTCCATTTTGTACTTTTCATTGAGCTCTTGATCTTGGCAAAATCTCACATGGAATCAGAGCATATAGGGCTTCATTGATTATTCATTTTGGAGGCTTCAATTTTGGATCTGGGGAGCTACTATTTTTGGGGGTGTCTTACAATGATTTAGACATCTCGGTTGAGTTTGGGTAGCCATTTCCATGATTTTGAGTATAAACTAGGCCTATTTTGGTGAAAAATGATTTTTAGGTGTTGGAGAATTTTTTTTAGCCTATTAGGCTAGTACAGTACGATTTTAAAAAAAAATTATTATTTTTTCTGCGAAAAACAAAAATATTTTCATTTTATATTTAAAATTTCTCATAGTTTTTTATAATTATTGTAAAAGTTCTTTTGTAAAAAGTTGTATTCAAAAAATTGAAAAATTAAATGTTTTATAAGGGGGGATCCGCAAACCACCCCACACCAGTGCACCATGTTGCATTATTTTATTTGTACGGTATGTCAGCAGTCGTGCTGACATCATCCCTTGCGTCTCTCCAGCCCCACCACTGAGACTTGCCCCCGTCAGCAGCTGCTTCATTCAGCCAGGCCCCAATCCACCGACCTACCTCCCATTGTTGTCGTCATGCAAACTGTCGGTCACCAACCCATCGGAAACTACTTCATTGGTCCTACTCACTCCGATGGCCTCCCCAATAGCACCACTGAATCTCGGCATCCTGGTAGCACCCCTCACTCTGACCCCGTGTTCTCCCCGCTGGCTTCCATGTTCTTCCAGCGATCGCTGCACCCTTTGGCTGCTGCGTGTACTGATTGTCAGCTCGTACTCCACTCGGTCAGCCCCACTTGGCTTTTCCGACCCCCCACATATTCTCTCGGTGCCGCTTTTCCTTGGTCCCACCAGCGGTGTTCACGTGGTGCCCACGTAAGCACCACCTAGTCGCCCATGACACAGAGCCCACGCAAGATCCAGGTAGGCTCCACCTAGGCCCCACGTTGTTGCCACATAGGCTCCACACAGGTAGATACCTCAATGACACGTCTTCATCACATCAATTGTACAATCATCTACCACATGTCATTTACATGCAATGTCACGTCATCTTATTCGTATGCTCAACAAGGGAGAAACGATCATTTTTATGGGAAGACGACCATCAAATTTACGCTCATGAATTGCTAACATCAGCCTACATCAGCAGTATTTTGAATTTTTTTTACCCCCTCTCCATTGGGCTATTTAGTTTTGCAGTCAAGCTTAGGAGGGCCATAACTTGCTCATTTTTTCTCTTTTTTTTGGTGATTTTTTTTTGATTTGGGATATTTTTTCATGATCTTCGCAATGGTGGAAGATTTTTTTGGTTTTGATGGGCAGGTTTTTCACAATTTTTAGTTTTTGATGATCATACTTATCTAATCCTCAATTTTGCAACTTCAGAGGCTTCATTTGGGGTCATACGACCTCCTTTTCAGGTGACATTTTTTTTGAAAGTGCATAATTTTTTGTCTACTTTCATAATCTACCATTAGTTTGCAATGATTTTGAGTAGAAATTGTACTTTCAGTATTTGGTCATTTTTGGCCTATTTAGTACTTGTATTTTGCTTGGATCTCAGTTGGATCTCTTGCAATATTTGTTGGAGTCTCTTTTATCCTATTTGAGACAGTTGTAAAATTGAAATCAAAAGTCCATCTTGCCTTGTTTTGCAAGTGGCCCATTGTACACGCACTAAGTATAAAGTGCCAAATCATCATTTTTAATTTTTATTTTTTTTTATTTTTTTTTTTGGGGGGGGGGTTCTTGATTGAGGAATTTGGGGAGGTTTCTTGTGTGATTGTGCCTCTCTATCTTGTATTTTTTTCATTTTGGTGCTATGGGTTCTCCTAAATTTCCACTTTTAACTCCTCATAATTATGCATCATGGAAGATAAAGGCATGGAGTACACTAATGGAAAAAGGACCCATTCATTATGTAAATGAAATTATAACAACACCACCTAATAATAAGGTTGATCCTAATGCTCAAATTGATTGGCTCCTAAGAATTCTATGGCACTTGGAACTCTTAGAAAGTATGTATCAAATGACCTCATTTTTCACATTGATAAGTGTACTACAATTAAAGAGGCTTGGGATATTTATGTGAAATTGTATGGTCAAGTTGATGAGATTAAGGTCTACAAGCTTGATAGTGAACTCACAACTTTGGATCCCAAGGATTTCGATACAATCCAAGATTATGTCACAAAATAAAATGAGCTAAGAGAAAAGCTAAAGGGTTGTGAAATTGACAAGAAGGATGCCCAATTGGTTTACAACTTGTTGGAAAAGCTTCCATTAGAATATTCAGGCTTTGTATCTAGCTTTCACACCCATAGGTTAGCTCAAGGTTCCTCATACACTTCTCCCTCCTTTGATGCAATCATGAATATTTTGATACTTGAGCAATCTAAATTGACCAAGATGGGGATTCTCAAATCTTCAATGTCACAAGCTTTGGTGGCTAATAAAGGGAATCAAATCAATCAGGGGAAAGGCAAAAACCAAAAGCAACTTAAGTCTAAACCACAACAAGATGGAGCACAATCCTCCTCTCCACAACAAGGTGATTCTACATCCTCACCTAAGATGAAATCTAAGGACAATCTTTTTTGTGCATATTGCAAGAAGTTGGGACATGATGAACAACATTATTACAAGAAGGATATTGATGAGTTGAAGTGTATTCTTGAGAAGAACAAAATCAACCTACCTTCTAGAATGTCTACTTTGGCTTCTTCTTCAAAAGAAAAGGATAAAGGAAAGGGACAAGCTCTTTGTCAGACTACAAGTCATGATTTAGGGAGATGGATTCTAGATTCAGAGGCTTCTCATCATATGGTATCTTCACAGTCTATGTTCTCTTCATTTGAGCCTTGCCATATGCCACAGATTTTGATGAGAAATAATACATACATGGATGTGATTGGGAAAGGATCTATTGCCATTGGAGATAACTCTTTCATTGATGTGTTGTGTGTACCCCATTTGAAAAACAATCTTCTTTCCATCTATCAAATCACACATGGGGCAATGAGGAAAACTATGGAGTTCACACCTAATTTAGTTATCATTAGAGAATTGGAGACTAGAGCTATCATTTTGACTGCGGTGGTTGATCATGCATCTTGATTGTACTCCTTTTCGAATTTTTGTCCTATTGATGAGATTGATTCTTCACATGATGATTCAGATCTTGAGGATAACTTTGGGTACTTGAACTTGGGGATTCACACATGTGACCCCATTCTTGAGCCTTCCATTTCATCTCCTCCTATTGATATCACATCACCTATTGCACCTAATGATGCATCTAGTGCGATAGTTTTGCCTTCTTGTGATTCAGTCTAGTAGGATATTCCTTGTCTTCCAGCTTTAGATCATTGCGATGACTACTTGACAGACATTGTAGGTTTGTTTGTGGAGTCTTACATTTTTGGTGCAGGAGCACCTAGTTTCGGGAGATTCCATGAGGTCAAGAGTGATGTCATGAGTAATTTCAATAATGTTTGAGTTTATAAGGTATATTTGAGTCATTGTAAATCATAATGTAAGGCTATGTAAGTTATTTGTCATATATTATCCAAAAGGTCCTCATGAGGTTGAAGTGTTTTAAAGTGTGTTAAAAGACCCAAATAAGGGTAATAATGATGTAAAATGCATAAATGAGGAGGTCCAAACCGGTTAACGGGTAGTTATGAGAGTTTCCAAGGATGGGAATCACTATTTAAATGATGTAATATTGATCCAAACCGAAGTGAAAGAAGGAGTACATTTTGATTGAAATTGGGAATTCAAAAACCTTTGTTTTGCAGTCCTAAAATAGTTATTTTCTCTATTTCCAAGCCTTGTACGGCCATGTAAGGCATGGAAGTTAACTTTCTTTTTTCTTTTGTTTGGTTATTTTTAATGAAGAAATGAATGAGTTATGTTAGTTTTTTGTAAAAATAGTTTGTAAACCCTCATTTACAGAGGTGTGTGCAAGGGTTTGTTCATATTCCAAATTCTAACCATGGGAAAAATCTAAATCTTAGTTATTTTGAGAGTAGATTCAAGGGGCTTTCAAATAGATTTTGTTTCATATCAAATGGGTTTGTATTTTGGGATATATTTGATGCCCTAGGCGGGCTGTACATGCATTCTTCCTTGTTTTTATGACAATCAAAAATAGTCGCGGGACAAAGGGCATAAAATTTTATTTCACTGTTGGATATTTATGACTTTTTTATATGTTGTTCATAATCACGTTTACTACATTCTCACTGAAAAGATTTTCCTAATCTTTTCTAGGATGAAATTTATGGATGACACGGTGCAATGTTGTCAAAATTGTCATAACTAGGACAGTCATGTGATTGGAAGTTGTCGTTTGTCACTGGAATCAATAAACACCTTATGGATTGGTAACCCTATATGGATAATTGATATATATTGAGTTTATGTGCAGGTAATACAATGGAGAGATTTTAACTTGAAGAATGTGAGATAAAAGGATTGAGAAGGATGACTCTTGAAAGTTGTGATGAAGTTCATGCCAAGGTATGATATTTGATGTGAATGGTACTTATTGATGTTGATCCTAATGTTGAGTTTCTTGGATAAATGATTTGTCTTGGATGGATTAAATAAGTTTGATATTGGATGAGTTGACTTTGTTGATATTTGGAATGTAATCTTGTTAGATGCTTCAAACCTATTGAGTTGGATGTTGTTTTGCGTTATTGAACACCCTAAGGATGGATTCCCAAGATTGATTTGGGAATTGGATGGTTTGTTTTATTATGATCTGCATCAAATTGGTATTAAATCTAGAAGAGCCTGATTGTGTGGGTAGAGTGTCGAAGGAGGCAATCCACAACAAGACCTAGCCCAAGAAGATTTGAGATTTTGTGTCGCTAGTGTGTTTAGTTGCAAGTGTTAATCGATCTAACTATAGAGAAGGTGTTGGAACAGGTTAGGGAAGAACCTAGTTGTTGGTTGCTAAGAGACTAGGGAAAGAGGAGAAAGTGACTACTTGGTGAGGCAAAGGAAGTGTGAGTTTGTGTGTCTACAGTAGGAGAGGTGGATGCTCGAGGAACACCTTGAGTTGCAGCCATTGGATACTCCATGGATGGGAGTAGTTGAGAAGTTGAACAATTTATGTCCTTTTGGAGATGTTGATTGCAGCAGAGGCATGAGAATGGTGATAAGATGAAGAGGCAAAGACAAAGATGAAGGTGGTGATTTTAATCCAAAGTGCTAATTTTTTTTCTTGGAGGTTGATATTCTCTATGTTTCCAAGAGACTTGGAAAGTTTTCAAGGTCAGTTGTATGGTGCAGGAGCACCTAGTTTCAGGAGATTCCATGATGTCAAGAGTGATTTCATGAGTAATTTTAATAATATTTGATTTTATAAGGTCTATTTGAGTCATTTTAAATCATAATGTAAGGCTATGTAATTCATTTGTCATAAATTCTCCAAAAGGTCCTCATGAGGTTGAAGTGTTCTAAAGTGTGTTAAAAGACCCAAATAAGGGTAATAAGGATGTAAAATGCATAAATGAGGAGGTCCAAAATGGTTAAAGGGTAGTTATGAGAGTTTACAAGGATTGAAATCACTATTTAAATGATGTAATGTTGATCCAAACCAAAGTGAAAGAAGGAGTACATTTTGATTGAAATTGGGAATTCGAAAACCTTTGTTTTGTTGTCCCAAAATAGTTATTTTCTCTATTTTCAGGCCTTGTACGGCCATGTAACACCTAGAAATTGTGTATAATTATTATGAAAAGTTGAGGCAATGAGTTAACTTTATTTTGGCTTTGGTTTGGTTCTTTTTTATGAAGGAAATAATGAGTTATGTTAGTTTTTGTAAAAACGGTTTGTAAACCCTCATTTACAGAGGTGTGTGCAAGGGTTTGATCATATTCCAAATTCTAACCAAGGAAAAATATAAATCTTAGTTATTCTGAAAGTAGGTTCAAGGGGCTTTCAGATGGACTTGGTTTCGTATCAAATGGTTTTGTATTTTGGGAGATATTTGATGCCCTAGGCGGACTGTACATGCCTTCTTCCTTGTTTTTATTATAGTAAAAAACAGTCATGAGACAGAGGGAATACAATTTTTATTTCACTGTTGGATCTTTATAAATTTTTGATATATTTTTCATAATCATGTTTACTACATTCTCACTAGAGAGATTTGCCTAATATTTTCTAGGAGGAAATTTATGGATGATAGAGTGCAATGTTGTCAAAACTGTCATAACTAGGACAGTCATGTGAATGGAAGTTGTTGTTTGTCATTGGACTCAATAAACACCTTATAGATTGGTAACCCTATATGGATTATTGAGAGATCGTGAGTTTATGTGTAGGTAATACAATGAAGACATTGGAACTTGAAGAATGTGAGATAAAAGGATTGAGAATGATGACTCTTGAAAGTTGTGATGAAGTTCATGCCAAGGTATGATATTTGGTGTGAATGGTACTTATGGATGTTGATCCTAATGTTGAGTTTCTTGGATAGATGATTTGTCTTGGATAGATTAAAAAAAATTTATATTGGATTATTTTATTTTGTTTATATTTAGAATTTAATCTTGTTAGATTCCTTAAACCTATTGAGTTGGATGTTGTTTGGGTCATTGAACACCCTAAGGATGGATTCCCAAGACTGATTTGGGAATTGGATGGTTTGTTTCATGATACTCAATTGGTATTAGAGCTAGAAGAGCCTGAGTATGTGGGTAGAGTGGTGAAGGAGGCAATCCAGACCAGGACCTAGCCCAAGAAGATTTGATATTTTGTATTGCTAGTGTGTTTGGATGTACGTGTTAATCCATCTAAGTGCAGAGAAGGTGTTGGAACAGGTTAGGGTAGAACCTGGTTGTTGGTTTCCAAGAGATTAGGGAGAGGGGAGAAAGTGACTCCTAGGTGAGGCAAAGGAAGTGTGAGTTTATGTGTGTGCAATAGGAGATGTGGATGCTCGAGGAACACCTCGAGTTGCAGCCATTGGATAATCCATGGATGGGAGTAGTTGAGAGATTGGACAATTTGTGTCCTTGTGGAGATGTTGATTTCAATAGAGGTATGAGAATGGTGATAATATGAAGACGCAAAGACAAAGATGAAGGTGGTGATTTTAATCCAAATCGCTAATTTTTTTTCTTGCAGGTTGATGCTCTCTATGTTTCCAAGAGACTTGGAAAGCTTTCAAGGTTGGCAGTATGGTGCAGAAGCACCTAGTTTTAGGAGATTTCATGAGGTCAAGAGTGATGTCATGAGTAATTACAATAATGTTTGAGTTTATAAGGTCTATTTGAGTCATTGTAAATCATAATGTAAGGCTATGTAAGTCATTTGTCATAAATTGTCAAAAAGGTCCTCATGAGGTTGATGCGTTCTAAAGTGTGTTAAAAGACCCAAATAAGGGTAATAAGGATTTAAAATGCATAAATGAAGAGGTCCAAATTGGTTAAAGGGTAGTTATGAGAGTTTCCAAGGATGGGAATCATTATTTAAAAGATGTAATATTGATCCAAACCAAAGTGAAAGAAGGAGTACATTTTGATTGAAATTGGGAATTCAAAAACCTTTGTTTTGTAGTCCTAAAACAGTTATTTTATCTATTTACAGGCCTTATACGGTCATGTAAGGCCTGGAAATGGTGTATAATTATTATGAAAAGCTAGGGTAATGAGTTAACTTTCTTTTGTACTTGGTTTGATGCTTCTTTTATGAAGTAATGAGTTATGTTAGTTTTTGTAAAAACAATTTGTAAACCCTCATTTACAGAGGTGTGTGCAAGGATTTGATCATATTCCAAATTATAACCATTGGAAAAATCCAAATCTTAGTTATTCTGAGAGTAGATTCAAGTGAATTTTGATTAATTTGGTTTCATATCAAATGGGTTTGTATTTTGGGAGATATTTGATGCCCTGGGCAGATTGTACATGCATTCTTCCTTGTTTTTATGACAGTAAAAAACATTCATGGGATAGAGGGCATAAAATTTTATTTCATTGTTGGATATTTATGAATTTTGTATATGTTGTTAATAATAACTTTTTCTACATTCACACTAGAGGCATTTTCCTAATCTTTTCTAGGATGAAATTTATGGATGACAAAGTGCAGTGTTGTCAAAACTGTCATAACTAGGACAACCATGTGAATGGAAGTTGTTTGTCATTGGAATCAATAAACACCTTATCAATTGGTAACCCTATATGGATGATTGAGATATTGTGAATTTATGTGCAATTAATACAATGAAAACATTGGAACTTGAATAATGTGAGATAAAAGGATTGAGAAGGATGACTCTTGAAAGTTGTGATGAAGTTCGTGCCAAGGTATGATATTTGATGTGAATGGTACTTATGGATGTTGATCCTAATGTTGAGTTTCTTGGATAGATGATTTTTCTTCAATGGATTAAAGAAGGTTTTGATATTAGAGGAGTTTATTTTGTTTATATTTGGAATTTATTCTTGTTAGATGCCTCAAACCTATTGAGTTGGATGTTGTTTTGGGTCATTGAACACCCTAAGGATGGATTCCCAAGACTAATTTCAGAATTGGATGGTTTGTTTCATTATGCTCTGCATCAATTCCAGATCTGGGAGACTTCACTTATGATATTCATCTTCTCTTTGATGAAGATGATCCTTCTTCGATTGTTGCGAGGGAACATTCTGACCCTCTTGTGCATTCTCTACATGATCCTTCTTTCGAGGTTGACATGATTGTGGATATTTTTGTATAGCAGTTGGAGGAGGTCTATTTATCCTTAGAGGAGACATGTGATTCTTTGGATATTATCCTACATTTTTCTCCACTTGATCTTGGAGTGCCTTTTTCAGCAGTGTGGAGTAGTTCACCACCTTTGGAGGGGGTAACTTTCAGCATTGACATGGGGACACTTGAGCAGTTTTTCAGAGACTTCATTCATCATGAGTTTTTTTCCTACATCTTCCCTTCATGATTGGGGAGATTTCATGGATACACCTTTGGTTTTGTTTCTTCCTAATGGGAGGAATTTTGTTCGATGTTTGTAGAGCAGTTTCTTCATTCAGCATCGAGCTTCGACCATTTGTGCAAATTCTACATTGAGGGGGGATACCTAGTCTCTCTTCTTCTTCTCTCATATGGGGGGACTTTTTCCTCACATGGGATTTTGTCCTTCACATTCTTCTTTGAGAGTTCCTTTGTATATAGTTTTTGTCTCTCTTTTGGGGGGAGGGTTTTTTACCCATTGGATTTTCCTCTCTTTCCCTTCTTTATGAGAGATTGCATTAGTTTGTGTGCATTTGCATTTGTACATGGGTACCTAACATGGCCTAGTAGCTAGGACCCATTTTGTATTGCTTAGTTGCATTGTAAACTTAAGTGCATTCCCCTAAGTTGCACTTAAGGGGGGCGTGTTGGTGTAATTATTTATTCTTCTTGGATATTATTACACATTACTTAAGTTTACTTAGGTACATGCATATCATAGTAGTTTTCATATGAGACACCTAGGGAGATGTGCTATATTGGGAGTGTGTATGTAGGATAATTTCCACCTTTTATGGTATGATCTTGTTGTTACTTTATCATATCCACTTATTGTGGAGTGATAATTCCACCTTCGGTGGGTGACCCACCTTATGTGGAATATTCTACTATTTCTCCTACCTGCCCCTACCTACCCTTGCATCTCATTGAGCCACATGTCATCATTGTGTTCTCTCTTTTCTCTTATCCTTGCCTTTATAAGCAGGCTCATCTACATTGTATGTAACTTTTGATGATCTCGTATTGATGAGAATACAGTTTATTCTTGTCCTATATTTTATCTCTCCATTTTGTACTTTTCATTGAGCTCTTGATCTTGGCAAAATCTCACAATCCTCTTGATAATTCTCATAATGAGGAGGAGTCACTAACTAGGGTATCCATTGACCAATTGGTGAATATGGACAATCAATTTTACAATCTTCAACAATGGATGAGTCAAGAATACCCAGAAAGTGAAGCTCTCCCATTGATTGAAGGATTAAAAAGTATGACTCAAAGTGATAAACATGGTGTTGATATCTTGTGTGGTATTTCTCATATTTTTTATTCTAATATTATTCCTATGAAGAGTTATGCTAAAAAACTAGGCTATACACAACCTTCTAGTCACGTTAATCATTCCATTCCATTGACGAATCCTGTCGCTAGTGTGCCTACCTTCATATCAAACATTATGGCTACCTCTACACAAAATGTCATTCCTAGAAATGTTAGTCATGGGGGCAATACCTTTTCTTTCATTCCTCCTACCACGAGTGTTCCCCTTGTTACCCAGTCACACTCACCACCTATAAATGTTAGTCATGGGGGCAACTTCTTCAATTACAATTCCTTGATTCCTCCTATGAGCCTTCCATGTGTTACACAATCTTCTCCATTACCTACTTATCATAGTGTTCCGCCTCCTTATTCTCAATCTCTTCCTTCATTCAAAATTATTACTCCTTGTAGACACCTAAAATTGTCCAGTCTAATTAAATAAATATCTTTATTTATTTAATTATCTAAGCCTAATTCTTCTATTAATTAAATAAATCTTTATTTATTTAATTAATTCATTTATCCTCTTCTAGCCTTATTTCTCATTTAAATAAATACATTTATTTATTTAAATTATCCCTTTTCCTAAATTAAATAAATATCTTATTTATTTAATTGATCCCACTTCTTCTATTAATTAAATAAATCTTTATTTATTTAATTAATTCATTAGCCTTTTCTACCCATGACACATGTCACTCATCTCTTAATCCATACACTACCTACCCTCTCATTATTTTATTATTTTCTTTACCTACCCTCTAATCATAGCCGACCTCTTTTACACCTCTCAATCTTATCCCTCCATTTCATATAGTTTCTTCTATATAAAAAGATGCTTCCTTCATTATCAAACCATGGCTAATCAATTTATGCACTTGACTACAGTACGATTTTCATATGAGATCCTACTTGCAACCACATTTCCATTCTTTGTTGAGCTCTTGTGCACATAAAATCTGAGAGCAAATATATCAAGCAAGATCAATGGAGATAGAAAGAATGGAGATTCAAACCCTATTGGACATGTGATGGTATAATCTTTGTGATTTCATTTGATTTGCATTGTCTTAGGTAATCTTCATATGCTATGGTAGATCTTTCTTGATTGTTAGGCTAGGGTTTTGTGGTTGAATTCATTTAGTCTTTCATCATTGTTGTTTTCCATTTTCACCATATACATTTTGGAACGCCCCGTGGGAAATGGATTTTTCTTAGATCTGTATTTTTTGTAGATTTTTCTAACCCTATATTGTTGTTTTGTAAAACAATTTGGAGAATAACCTTGTGCAGCTAGGGTTTTGGACACAAAATCAAGATCTTAGAGAGATTTGATCATATCTCACAAACGGCTTGGAAAGTTTGCACCAAATTGTTTTTGCAGTTTGAAGACAGTATCAGGAGCTCTAAAAAAACAATTCAGATCTATTGGAGTATATTTTAATTTTCTATGAATTTTTTATGAATTTTTTATGAATTTTCATAAAAAATTAATTTTGAGAGCAAATGAGAGAATTTTTTGGATTTTCTTACATTTTTTAAATCTCTCATAATTATACGTAGGATCTGTTCTTTGTGATTTTAATTTTGATGCAAAATATTTCCCTAAAAATTGGATCTTTAAAAATTAGGGTTTTTCCTTATTTTAATCAAATCTCACAAACGGCTTCAAATTTTTGCATCAAATTGTTTGTACCAGTTAGGAAAAGTATCAAAAGGATTCAGTAAAAATTTTAGATTTTTTGGATTAAAGTTTCATTTTATATGAATTTTTTATGAGTTTTCATAAAAAATTAATTTTGAGAGAAACTTAGCAAATTTTTCAGATTTTCTTAAATTTTTGGAAATATCTCCAAATTATACATAAAATCTATTCTTTGTGATTTTAAATTTGATGCAAAATCATTCCTCAAAAATCGGATCTTTAAAATTAGGGTTTTGCATTAGTTTACTCATATCTCACAAACTACTTGGATTTGTTGCAGAAATTTTTTTATGTATGTTTGTAAGACCATCAGGACTCTCCAGTAAAAATTTCAGATTTTTTGGATTGATTTTGCATTTTATATGAACTTTTTATGATTTTTCATGAAAAATTAATTTTTGAAGCAAATGAGCGAATTTTTTGGATTTTCTTACATTTTTGGAAATCTCTTGAAATTTTATAGGTTGTATTTTTTTATGATGAATCATATCTTTGAATTGGTCAACAAAACACATTGTTGAAGGCCCCTATTTCACAAAGTCTTTTGGATTTAAAATTTACCTAACTTGTGTGCTTGCAGGAAGGGGTGATTATTTCAAACAATCCAAACTACTAATAGATCTTTGTTGTAGGAACTTGGCAAGGGTTTTTGATCTTTATTGTATGCCTTGTTTTCATAGACTAGCAAACACTTCAATTGGTGCACTAAAATTGAACATTGTCTTTTGTGTCTTGAGCAATAGGCTCTTTTTGTTTAATCTTTAGAGGGCCTATTTCCCCGTGTGGTCATTCGGACTACTAGTAAGGAGAGAACGACCCAAGTGGTAGCAAAAGAAAAACCATCTTCTTCCTAACCACTATAAATAACTGTATTCATGGTGAAAACTATGAATAACGTGTGCTAATTAGTTCATACCGACACTATGTCTCCCCATAAACCCGTTTGATCAAATTTATTTGATCATTTGTAGGGCGTAACCCCTACCAGTTAGGAGCCTTCTGTATTTACAAAGCTGAAAGTGTTGCATGTATGGCCATATGAGCGGATGCCCTTACTAGCACCTTTTTGTTTTAGAAGCCAAAATCCTTCTAGTTGTTGGGGTAGGAGGTTGGACCTCTGGTAGCGGCCCACACACATACGGTTCTTAGTAGAGATACAAAGTTCTCCATGAGGAGTTTTCGTAGGGACTGATGCTTGGTTGCCCTGAGAAGTGAGTGACGAGGGTGGAGCCAATGGGGTCAAGCATCTAAGTATCCACTCTGAATAGCGTAGCCTCAGGGGAAACTCCATGTGGAATCAACAACTATTGTCCTGGCCAGCCATAAGAATTGTGCTTGACTTATTTTGAACAATCAAACATTCAAGACCAAACATCAAAACATTGTGTCTTTTGTGTCTTCAAGTGTATGCAAAACAAATTTTACATCAAACAACACACTTTTCTTGGAGTCATTTTGAGTCTAAACACTTGCAAACATTGAGGTCTCATCAACATTGTGTCCTCTTGTCATGAAAAATAGTCCAACATTCAAATTTGGTCACAACAACAACTTCACAAATAGGAAAAATTTTCAATCCAACAAACAAGAGCAATCAGTTTCAGAATTCTTGAGCTTCCTAAGTTATTTCTCTAGATTTTCATCTAGCATTTAACCTGTCTTTGGGTCTCACAAAGTCCATCATTGCTTTACACCTTACATTACATACACATTTGTCTAAACCTGAGTCAAAAGGTCACTTGCTTGTCCTCATCATACTTTGTCAACACACTACATACAACAACATTTTGCTAAGTGGTCCCTCATCAAGGTCTATCACCTTTGGGTCTCATTTGGTCTTACTTAGAGTCAAGATCAACTTACCTCATCAAGAGAAACTATCATCTCTTTGGAAGCCACACCTACTCTACTACATACATACTTGGTCTTACACTTTGGACATTGCAAGTACACCTCAGATTCATTTACATTCCATCCAACTCTTGGTCTTCCATACTCTTTCCATATTCATCTAGTCTCATACATCTTGGTCAATACCTAGTTCATGGTTGAAACCCATTCCCAAAAATCTAGGAGAGAAGCTAAAGAGGCTCAAGAATCTGCAAACATGAGTTCTTATGAGTATGACAATGATATCTTTTTCAATTCAGATCATACTACATTACCTGACATGGATGCCTATAGAAACATTCCAAATGTTGAGATCATGGACACTACAAACAACAATGATATACACAATGACAATATGGACAACTTCTTCATACATTTAGAAGAAGTGGAAGACACCATTATGAATCCTCATTTCAATAGATTGGTTAAGGAAATAATGAGGAGAGATAGACAATACTTTTTACAAGTGATGGCACAAAGTGGACCCAAGATCCCTCATGATTTTGACATGTCTCAAATAATGGAAAATCGACCTTTGCAACAACCTCACCCCAACATGGATCAAAGGAGGCCTAATAGAGGAGGCAATAGAGGACCACATATGGTGCTTGAATCACCATCATCTTTGTTTCAAAAACCAGAGGTCCCATACACACATGGTCAAGCATATGATACTCACATTCGTAGACCATTATGGAAGTCTTATGCAGAAAAATATGCTCAATCACATACCAATGCTAAGGATCAACCACCAAAGCAATTGGATATTCAAAGGCATGCTCAAAATTTGGACACAAGGAAACCCCGCGTCAAATTTGGGGGAAACACACTAGAACAAACTCATGAAATTCCTATAGAGTATGGTATACATGGACAAAGCAGATATGTCGTTCCTCAACATGACTCTATACCAGTGGTCGATATACGCAACATCACTATAGACCTCCTCCATATGAACATGTGTATGATCAATATCATCCATATATGCAACATGCTCCTCCTCCAATTGGTGCCTCAAGCATGGGGTATGGTCCAAGAAGTCGATCTCCACCTAAGAATAATTTGGAACAACAAATCAAGGACTTACAAAAGAAAATGGAGGACATAAATACACCAAAGCCAACTTACACAATGAGAGACATATGTCCTTATCCATTTGACAAAAGCATTCCAATGCCTCCATTTCCTACATACTTTGTGACACCTAAGTTTGATAAGTATAGAGGAAAAGGGGATCCTAAGGCACACATAAGACAGTTTTTCATAACTTGCATTGAGGTAGCAGTAGAAGAGACATATTTGATGAGATTATTCCCACAAAGCTTAGGTGATCAAGCTATGGAATGGTTCTCCCAACTCCCACCTGGAATTAAGTCTTGGGGTGACTTAGCAGAGGCATTTATCCAACATTTCTCATACAACATAGAGACAAACATATCGGTGACTACTTTATGCAACACCAAACAAAAGGATGGAGAATCTTTTTCATCATTTTTACAAAGATGGAGGAATCTAGCCAGCAGATGCTCTTGTGAAATTCCACAAAAATAAATGGTAGAGATGTTCACCTAGAATGTTAATAAAGACATTAGTTATGACCTAAGAAAATCTTGTTTGTCCACCTTCAAGGACGTCATTGAAAAAGGCTTAGTAATAGAAAAGGTCCTAATTGAACAAGGAGTAATTAAAATATTCAAAGAAAACAAAGATGACTTTAAAGGAAAAGACAAGCCAAGATTTTGGAATAAAAACAAGAACACAATCAATGATGGTGTTGTTGATTCCAATATAGTATGACCCAAAATCATTTTTTTTGGATCAAGCTCTACAAATAATCAAGTGAATACTCAAACAACTTCCAGATCATGAAGGAAGTACACCCCATTGGGAGAACCACTTGAGTCAGTTTTCAAAAAGCTAGTGGCAAACAAGATAATCACAATTCTAGATTTGCCTCCATATGATCCAAAGGTTAAACCAAATTGGTGGAAAGATGATGAGTATTGTGAATTTCATAAGAGCAAAGGTCATAAAATGAGAAATTGTCATCGACTGAAGAACATCATACAAGATCTCATTGATAGAGGTGACATTGAGATTGAAGGACACTCATCCAATCAAGAACATGAGATGTTTAAGGAACCATTCCCAAAACATGACAAGGGAAAAGCTAAAGCCACAGATGACCAAACCAACTATACTAGAGTGTCCTATAACTATGATTCAACTATCAATCACATTTCGATGGACAATTATGTCTTTACCATTATCATCAAGGACAAAACGCCTGAGAATTCTACCCAAAGACCCAAGATTGTCCTAAAAGGCATTGGATCTTCTTCCGAACCTACCTCTGAATGTAATGTCACTACGCGTCGAGGTAAATTCACTTTGCAAGGTGCTCCAGCTAAAAACACTGCTTCCTCATCAACCAAGCTTGAGTATGACCTTGTAGAATAGGTAGGGAAGACACCCGCACTTATCTCAATCCTTGAGCTCTTAAGCATATCCCCTGCACATAAAGCCATTCTTGACAAAAATTTGAGAGACACTTCCATCCCTACTGATCTGAACGTGGACCAGTTTCAAGCCATGGTGGGATACCTTTCTATTCCACACTCCCTTACATTCACAGAAGCTAACGATGCCTCTGTGAGCCAACTACATAATGCACCTTTACACATTGAAGCCTTCCTACACAAACATTGAATAAAACGAGTCCTGATAGATGGAGGAGTGGGTCTAAACATTTGTACATTGAGCACTATTAAACAATTGGGATATTCAGATAAAGCTGTGAATTCTACAAATAAAATTACCATCAAGGCATATGATGATGAAGAGCGTTCATCCAAGGGCACAGTCACCTTACCTCTTAGAGTTGGACTAGTTACAAAGGATGTGGTTTGCCAAGTCCTTGATATAGAGCTCACATACAACATATTGCTAGGATGTCCATGGATTCATGAGATGAGCATGGTCTCATCTACATATCATCGATGTATCAAGTTCCCTCACAATGGAGTTGAAGTGACCATCAAAGCTGACCCAAATCCATTCATATATTGCAACAATCTGCGACCTAGATCAGAAATAACAATCCCAGTCAATCGACAAGCTATTCCTTCTTCAGCATATGTGGATCCAGAATCCTTGAAAGCTTCTACGTCAAAACAAGCAGAGATCAAAGAAAAAATCAAGATTAAAGACATGGGATGTGGTGAGTATATCTTTCATGTTGATCAACTCCCACTATCTCCTAAGACATTCAGTCGACAGGAATAATCTACAACTAATTTGCAATGCCAAGGAATTGGGTGTGAACCACCTAGTGGTTTGGCTACTAAGTCTGAATGCAAATCTCCTCTAGTGGTGCAAGCAACTCTTGATATCAATAGTCCTAAGAGTGGTTCCAACGAAGAATCTATTGAGTATATCGCCAGGTCTCTTGAAAAATCACATAGCCTTACCATTTCATCCACTCATTCCATCTCCACTCCTCTCCCAAACTTGGATCAACAAGAATTACAAAAGACCTTACTCGTTGGGGATGAAAAATCAAGCTTTGAAAAGAAAAATCTAAAAGTCAAAAATAAAGAGAGGTCCTTTAGTCCAATTCAAAATCAAAAGCTATTGGACTCTACAAAAATCAAAGTCAAGGATAAAAATCCTATGAAAGAAAAAGAGCAAGAGATGATCTCCTCTAATATAAAAATAACTGGGGGCAAAAGTTCAAAAATTTCTACAATTGCAAGTCAAAAAGAAAACTTGTTGATCCTAAGTCTCCATCATGCTATCCTACTTTCACTTCTTTTTGCAATCATAAGCCTTCATAACTCATCCACTTGTTCCACACATCATTTCCCTTCTGGCGATATATCATGGACCTTTAATGGAGCTTCCTCGAAGGACTTTATTATCAAGGATGCCCAAACTTCTTCAGGTGACATGCATACGGGCCTGTGTAGTCCACACATTAGTAATTCTATCTCAGTTCTTTTATCAAGGAAGACAGTCACTCGAGCTACATATCATTCAGTCAAGGAACAATGCAGCTACAATCATAAGGTTAAGCCTCATACATTTGAGGTGGGTAACTTAATTCTCAAAGAAAATCCTAAAAATCAGCAAGACAGAGAGAAGAAGGGCAAGTTCGAACCAAATTGGCTTGGCACTTCCATCATTACAGTAGCATATGGATCTGGTGCATATTAGCTCTCAACTACAGAGGGTGAACCTTTAGAGGATCCTATCAACAGCATGCACCTTCGCGGGTTTTACACATAGCTCTTCCGAGTATCCTAATTCAAAAATACAAAAAATCCAAAAAAATAAAAAAATACAAAAAAATAAAAAAAATTCAAAAATACAAAAAAATAAAAAATAAATAAAATACAAAAAAATCAAAAAATCACAAAAAATAAATTGAAAAACAAAAAAACATTTTGTCCAATGGTGAAAACCACTTTAGTGGCGCCCTGGGCAAGTACCATGGTGAAAACTGGGTCACCAGCACCATGCGTAGAGACATTGCTCCTCCCTCCTTCAGGATTCCATTTCATCCTTCACTTTGCACACACTCACAGCCTATCCATCCATAATAAACTTACCCATTCCCATCATGGCTTGTTATTGATCTACCTAAGATTGGTTAGCCATTCATAATAAACATTCCTTTTCATCTTTTTCCATCCATAATAAATCAGCTCCTATCTGTGGCTAAGGCAAATCCTACGTCTAGTGATGGGTGTGGAACTAAGAGCATCACATGTTCCAAGGAGTACAGTTTCTTCTAGTTTTCTTCAGTCTATCTACACACAATCCACAATAAATTTTCTTCTTCTCCGCAATAAAGTATCAGTTTACGAGGAGACACAGCAGCAACAATGAGCTTCAACAAATCAAATCTTTCAACAAACTCAGACAACATTATGGTTCAATGTGATCTATCCTTTTTGTGAAAGTAAACATTGTGACCACAATCAAATAAGACTTATACAAGTGACAAGAGACACTAAACTTGAGGACTACAGTGGATGTTGGTGTCGAGTCTTGGTTTTATTTTGATTTTATCTTTTTGGTGACATGTCTTTTAGCTTTTCCAAGATATCTTTGACTAGAGATTTTTATCTCCTGGATGTCTTTGACTAGAAAGGCGAGGATGGGGTATCATCACCTATTTTTCTTTTGCTGTCTGTGGATTGTCTCTTAGTAATGCTATGACTTGTCCAAGGATATGAGGACACTGAGAGTCTAGTATGAACTAGGGCATTCCTTGTTTGCGACTGTCTTATCTCCATGCAAACAAGTACAATGACTTTTTGGGTCAAACATATGCCTTGATTTTCATAACCTACTTGCCATAATAAATCTCAATGATGATAACGCATAAGAAGCTCTTTCAATTTCATATCTTCTATCTTCCATCCCCCTTTCTTGATTGGCTTCCATCGTCCTTCTTGAGTCCATGTAGCCTGCTATCACACGACTGAGTATAATGACACACCAAAAATATTTGCATTTCATGTAGTTGCACCTGCATTACCACATATAAGCATTTCATACATGCATATAGATATCACAATTGCATCACGTCCTGCACACAACACATGTTAACACATTTTACATCCTTATCATATTCATCTGCATTTCATACATTCACATTTGCATTGGCATAACATATTAAAACATAAAAGAACAAAAAAAATATTGCATTTCATCATGTACATATTTGCATCCATATCATAACCATCACATAGAAACATACATCATGAAACATCTCATCACATAAGTACACATGCATATAGTTGCCGCAATGATGAATCATCTTATATATATCTCAAAATCATAAGTGTCATGATACAATGATGTCAAAATCATATGGCTACAATCATCTGCAGGTGTCTACGTCATCATATAAAATGGTACAAAACTGATACAGAGGAACCCACTAATCACTCCTCCTAGCACTGCTAGTAGTACCAGTCCTGTTGCTATCATGGTATCCCATGCCATGTGTCCCGCTCTCATCTCTAGTCTGGGATCCTGAAACACTCATCTCAGTGCATCCCTATCTCCATCTTAATCGTAAGGAACTAATTCCCCATCGATCGATATCCTCAGTATCCTGTATACATCCTCTAAGGTGACTGTCATCTCACCCATCGGCAAATGGAATGTGCAAGTCTCTGAGTGCCATCTCTTAGCCAGCGTAGTCAGCAACCCCATGTTCACCCGAAACTCAGGCACATACATAATATGTCGCAAACCCATACCCTTAATGGCAGCCCTGTCCTCGAATGTCAGCTCTGGTCGCAACCTCTGAGTCGACGGGAATCTCTCTCACGACTCCAGCATAGGCAAATACTCTTGCAGTCAACCAAATCAATCATGTCAGTCATAGTGGCATTCACTGTTCATCACAAAATGTTACTTTTTATCTAAGTGCGTATGATACACTCACTGTTCAACACAAAATGTTGCTTCTATTCTAGTGACACTCACTGTTCATCACAAAGTGTTGCTTTTTATCTTAGTGGTACTCCCTGTTCATCACAAAGTACTATGTTTTTTACACTCCCTGTTCATCACAAAGTGCTACTCATATTTGCACTCTTTGTTCATCACAAAGTGCTGCTCTCATATTAGTACTCCCTATTCATCACAAATTACTATGTCTTGGCACTCACTGTTCATCACAAAGTGCCTCGATCTATCATATCCTAGGGCCTCTGCTTGAGTGTTTCCTCTTGAGTAGTTTCCTAATTGGCAACGTATGTTCTATCATAGAATTGTCAATCCTAGCCCTATCTTCTATCCTGGTCTTCCCTAGAGGACCTGCTTGAGTGTATCCTCTCAGCAGCTTATCCAATCGACAGCGTATGTTCATCACAGAACTGCCGATTTGACCTTGGAGACATAAACGCGCCTTCATGACATAAATGTGCTTATAGACTGCATAAATGCGCCTGCTCTGCACAGACGCGCCTGAAATACATAGACGTGCCTATGCTCTGCACAGACGCGTCTTTCCTGCACAAACGTGCCCACATTTTACAAACATGCTTGAACAATGCAGACGCGCTCGCATTTGGCACAGACACTTTTCCTAGCATAGACACACCTGGCACAAACACAGACGTGCCTAGCCAACATAGATGCGCCTGGCACCTATGCAAACATGCCTACACATTTTTGGACATTTTTGAAATTTCCTAAACATGCATTTATTGCGCTACCTATGATGCATTTATGACAACATTTATTGCAAAAATGTACAAGGAGTTTTTGCGATACTTACCAGCTCTCCTGTATCTGTTGGCCTCTGAAATCGGTGAACGCGATCGAATCTGTGCACCAATGCCATCACTACTGATTGTTGCTGCTCTATTCTCTCTCTGCACTCTGATCTCTTGGATGTGTGGATGACAATGAGGATGTATTCCCCTCGTGGTCTATCTTATAGACTACCCTAGCCCTAGCCCTCATTCCCCGAGTCAGTCTTCTTTATCTCATGACTTTGTCACTCTATTTTATCTGGTCAGTCCATTCTAGCCTTTCTTTCTTATCGAGAGATTGTCTGCAATCTTTTCAGATATTTTCATCCAATCTCTCTAGGGGGCATATCATTCCCATCTTGGGGCAAATTTGTATCAGTTCATATTATCTTCTTTGAAACAACACGACAAGCCACATTGTCTCAAAGAGGGGCAAAATGTAGACACCTAAAATTGTCCAATCTAATTAAATAAATATCTTTGTTTATTTAATTATCTAAGCATAATTCTTCTATTAATTAAATAAATCTTTATTTATTTAATTATTTCATTTATCCTCTTCTAGCCTTATTTCTCATTTAAATAAATACATTTATTTATTTAAATTATCCCTTTTCCTAAATTAAATAAATATCTTATTTATTTAATTGATCCCACTTCCTCTATTAATTAAATAAATCTTTATTTATTTAATTAATTCATTAGCCTTTTCTACCCATTGTCTACCCCAACATTAATATCTCTAATTGAAATCTCAAACCGAGGTTTGGATATTCATATGGTAGAGTTTACTATTCTCATGGTCGGTGTTCATTTAGTTGTCAATCCAGGAATGTAAAACTTGAAATGGGTCTGCAAGATATATGCACTAAGCTCCTTGAATGATTATTCTCAATTACTGGAAGAAAGGTAGGAATAAAAATCAGAAAGACTAAATGAAAGCTTTTCAAAATTCTACTGAAATGAATTAATGGAAATAACAGGAATAACACTGTTCTGCCTTGGCTACAGGAACAGCCAAAGGATCTGTTTCCAGTGGCTGCAGGAACATCCCAGTCATGAACTTCTACTGCAACTAAGTAAAAATTAACTTCAATAATCATAAGCACGAGATCACTCACCAAGTGGGCCCCCTTGGATGAGTGATATCAAACTCTCAGTAAACAACTCTTAACAGATCAAAATAACATGTTTTTATTCATTTCTTCTTGAAAGATAATTACATATCCAAAAGATGAAAATCTAAATACGTGACAAAAACTGCTCAATCCTTTTCCATTCTGTCTAACACTCAGAAAAGAAGGGAGAGCTTATTAAATAGAAAAGACAAACTACAATGGATAACTACAATTATGCCCAGAAGAAAAGGCGGATTACTGCCAGATGAAGGGGATAACAGAGAGCTTGGCTGCAGGAACTGTGGATCTGTAACCGAACCACAGTCCTTTACACGCCAAAGAAATATTTTACAAATTAAACATGTACTAGAGTTAAACTCTCATGGTGAAGTACAACTACTCTGATTATGCCATAGATCGCACTCGCTTGAATCTCCTTCAATTTGACCTCCAGCTCTCTGGCATGATTCTCCAGTCCTTAGGCGCGAAAGAGAATTCTTCACTGCAACATCAATTATTACCTGCACTAAAACAGAAACAAAATACAAGGACATGCATATGTATCTTACTTTAACTAATACATTCATTAACACACATATGAAATCATCCTAAATAATCCGCATATCACAGAGACAAACCATTTGGCTACAGGAATAAATTGGCATGGCTGTAGGAAGAAATTGGCAAGGTTCAAACATGATTTCTTAAGTTCGGGTTTTAAAACATGGATTACATATAGTCAATGCACAATATTTTACTATCATAATGCAACCCAAAAGATACCAAAAACCTAAAAGTCCTAATAAAAACATGTCAATACACTGACTTATCATGCCCCCCAACTCTAAGGGGAAAATTTCTAACTTTTGCTGAGACTCTGAAATCACCCACAATGTTCTGTCCGGTTCCCTTGGAAGGCAAACTCTAGTAAAATCCCTTCATTTTCTCCAACCTAGACCATCTAGCTGTTTCTTCAACATTCACATCATAATTTTGTTCTAGTGGTTGGCATGCCAAAAGTGGCCACATTAGGATAGGAGGCTGAAAGATTAATGATAACCAATTATTGGATTTCTCCCTTCCTAGCTATATATATTTGGAGGCTCTTTATATAGCTACATGAAAATTTTGCAATGAATAGGGTTCTCCCAGTTTTAGATGATCTGGTAGATGATTCCAGCGTTGAGTTAGTCCCTCTAGTGCTGTTGTCCTGTGGGTTTGAACTAATTGCTCAAACGCTTGATATACTTCCTCTCTCATTGGAAGTACTATCTTTCTAACATCATCTCTTATTAATAACTTTTGCCAGTCATAATACAGAACTTTGGGTTCTTCTACTTCCCTCCTCAATGACAATGGACAGTCAAGTTCCAATTTTTCAAACTCCCTAGCTTGTGGTCCTATAATCATTTCATTTTGTATCCATGATATTAGAGCTCTGAGATGAATATCCCCAATGTATAACAAGGGATTCCATTCTCTGTCTTGGGGCATAGCATAATTATGTAAATATAATTCACATAACAGGTTCTTTACAGAATGTGGGGAGGTTTGAAAAGCATGATAGAATTCCTCTGGTGTTTCCAAGGATGGGCTAAGGTCCCTTACTATGCAGTTTAATCTGAAATTCAGATACCATTCTTTCAAGTGCACTGCATAAATTCTTGGGGGAGCTCTACACTGTTTTATCTCAGGAACCATACTATAGATTTCTTCTACCTTAGTCTCCAATTCTTTAATTCTATTATCTTTCTTCTCAATCTCTTTTTGTTGCTTATTAATTATTCCTTGCAACCTATCCTTCTCTATTTCCCATTGCCTAAAGAATGTTAAAGCAATTGACAAGCTAGTTAGGGATGAAGGAATTTTTATGGGTCCTACCTTAGACCGTGGAATTTCTTCAATAACTTCCTCATTCTGGATTGGCATATTTCCCATGTTTTCTTCAAGTTGTTGTGCAACATCATCAATTGTCTCCTCAGATTGCAATGCCACTAAAGCCAGATTTGCAAGCTTATCAATTACAATTTCTTCTTGAATTACTTCTTGGATTTCTTCACCTACAGGATTTTCCTAAATTTCATCTTCTATAGGGTTTTCTTGTATTTCCTTATCTGTAGCATTTTCTTCTTCTGAAGTGTCTACTGCAATGACCTCTACTTGCTTACTCATTGGTTGAGTTTTTTGTGTCCTTCTTCTTGTTCTCCTAACATACACTTTTGAAATAGACATAGGAGTTCTTGTTTTTGTCCGACGCCTCTTGGTTGTAGGAGGAATATGCACTTCCTGCGATCGAACAACAAATTCTTCACCTGACTCCTCCTTTTCTAATTCTTTTCCTTCCCTCTGCAAAACAAGTGAACCTCCTTGAAGAGAGGTAGAGGGTTGTCCTTCAGTTAGCCCTGCTTCAATATTTTCTTCTAAAATTATTGCAGCTCCTTCAGCAACTAACAAACCCTCTTCTTCACTAGAAAGATCTTCTGCAACTATCCCTTCTTGAACCAAAGGTTTATCTTCAACAGGGGCTTCATCTACCCTAAATTGCAGAATATCTTCAAACACACCCCATTCCATCTATGAAACATCTCTCAAGGACCATTGTACTAGCAACTTTACCAGTCCATGATGGCTAACAGAGCGATTGCCATATTTTTTAGTCTCCTTAGCACTTATAGAAATGAGATGATACAAGAAATTTGGGACATTAACTCACCTGTTATGATGCAGATGACTAAGTAGCTTGAAGTGAGGCGAGTGGAGATTTGAATACCGTCCTTCACAGGTGATATATTTCATAATATACAGAGCTACCTAAGGCCAGTGTGCTCACAAAGAAACCCTTCTAGTTCCTTGCCTATCTACCATTAAGGGTCTGTCTGTAGAAATTGTGAACTCTGCCCTAGCACTCCTTGCATCCTTCAATTCTAGAAAGAGTTCTCCTTCCTGTAGCAAACCTGTGACCTCTGCTATTCTTTGCTCTATAGCAATTACCCTCAACCCCTTAACTGTAGCTTCTCCTTCGTCAAAAGAATGCATAAATTCCATAGCTATTTCGTCATTGAAATCCCTAATCTTCAAGAAATACTCCAGCCAGCCATGGTTTTGGAAATAGTGCATACAGACAACATCCTGTAGCAACCCTTCATGTACAGTCGATTCATGGCGAATCAGATCACCTCCCATCTTTTACTCTGATACTTTCGCAACTTCACCAAAATGTTTGAAAGATTCCCAAAAGCTAAAATCTACATATCTAAAATTAGGCGACAGAACTTATTATTCACTCGTGTGAAATAATAATCATCATAAGTAATGCCAGTTAGGAAATCAATTTGAGATAATAATCTTACTAGGAAAAAGGACCATAAAGTACCCCCCCCCCCAACTTAACCTAGCATGTGTCCACACAGGTCGATAAGATGTCAAGTTTGAAGCGAATTAAAATAGGATTAAAGTCATAATGAACTAATAAATGCAAAATTAAAATAAAGTACAATATACATGTACCTGCAATTGGGCGAAAATGATGGCAAAATGAAATGAAGTGATAGATAAGAAAGTGGGATGAAATGTAGTGGATGGAACTTTATGTACGGAGAACAATATTTCACATGGAAATATCTGATTATGATATGGTAAATAAGTTCACTGCAAAAGCTGCAGGAACATCACCTTTATTAACATGCCCAAGTGCAACAGGAAGCTCATGAATTGTTACCGAACCATTATTAGTTGTTGTAGGAATATCACCAGTTGCTATAGGAACTTGTGTTTCTTTTTGAGGAGCAAACTGCTGCAGAAACTCTTCTCTAGTAGTCAGCTTGTGATAAAGGCATAGTCGGTGTCCATTCACTAAAAGTTTGAATCTAACAGCATCTATGGTGGACAACCGAACTGCTCCATTATGAAAAACTTCTTCTATTTTATAAGGACCCAACCACCTTGTTTGGAGTTTTCCCTGAGCATCCTTATATTTGGAATCATACAAGATTGCCCAGTCACCAACTTTGATTTCTTTTCTCTGATATACTTATCATGCCATCTAGCTCTTTGGTTTTGAATCAACTTTGTCTATTGAACAACTATTTTTCTCCATTCATCTAAAGCATTTAACTGTTGAATGCGTTCCTTTTGTGCTTCAGATAATGTCATATTCAGTTGTAGGGCTGTTCTCAAGGTTTTATGCTCAAATTCAATAGACATCATTATTGTTTTGCCATAGACCATCTCAAAAGGTGTAAATCCAATTGGTGTTTTTCAGGTTGTTCTATATGCCCAAATTGCCTCTGAAAGCCAATTAGACCAATCTTTCTTGTGGATAGACACTATTTTTGTAAGAATACCCTCAAGTTCTTTGTTGGTAACCTCTACTTGACCATTAGACTGTGGATGGTATGGAGTAGATTTCCTGTGTCTTATATTATATTCATTGACCAAAGCTTTTATCAATGTTGATGTAAATTGAGGTCCCTAATCTGAGACAGTTTCCCTAGGTACTCCATACCTTGTAAATATTTCCTCATATAGAAACTCAGCTACCTTATTATCTCTTGCATGTTGCATAGCTTTAGCTTCTACCCATTTTGTCACATAGTCTGTACATACCAAGATATAAGATTTGCCATTAGAAGGTGGATCAATGGGGCCAACAAAATCTAATCCCCATTTATCAAATGGTGTTATAGATATTTGAGGATATAGAGGCATTTCATCAAATTTTGTAGGTTTGCCCATTCTTTGACATCTATCACACTTCCTTGTGTACTGAGCTACATCCTTGTGTAGTGTAGGCCAATAGTAACTAGTATTGAGTATTTTCAATGTTGTCCTTTTGGCAGCAAAATGACCTCCGCATGGTTCATCATGACATGCATGCAAGATGTCATATGTTTCATCTTCTCTGACACATCTTCACATAACTTGATCAGGTCCAGTATAGAATAGACAATCAACAATCCATGAAAAATTAAAACTTTTTTCAACTAACAACCTTCTTTCCTTAGGAGAAAAAGAAATTGACATCTTAGTTGCAGCTAAATAGTTGGCAATATCACCATACCAAGGTGTATGAGCCTGTATGAGAAATAAATGCTCATCTAGAAAAGTGTCATCTATCATTGTAGAGTCTTCCTGCAATTGAAGACAAGAAATATAATCTGCAACAACATTAGACTTCCTTGGCTTATCAACAATTGTGATATCAAATTCCTGCATCAACAATAACCAGCGAGCCAATCTACCAGTGATTGATGGCTTATTTATAAGATATCTAATTGCAGTATGATCTGTATGCACAGATATTGGATACCCTATAATATAGTGTCTAAACTTGTTAAGGGCATATATGATAGCTAGCATTTCTTTTTCAGTAACTATATAATTCAATTCAGGTCCTTGCAAATTCTTGCTGATATAATATATGGCATTTTCCAACTTGTCAACTTTTTGTCCTAACACTGCTCCTATAGCATAATCAGATGCATCAATATGGATTCGAAATGGTAGAGACCAATTAGGTCCTTTAAGAACTGGTGCCTAAGTCAAAGCATGCTTAAGCTTTAAAAAAGCTTCATTGCATGTTGAGGTCCATTTAAATTCTGCATCTTTAGTATGCAGTGTATATAAGAGACTTGCAATTTTGCTGAAATCTTTAATGAACCTTCTGTAGTATCTAGCATGGCCAAGAAAACTTCTCACATCTTTCTACTTCACAGGGTCATTAATTTGCTGAATAACCTCAATTTTTGCTTGATCCACTTGTATACCTTGTACAGATATATGATGACCACGGACTATTCCTTCTTCCATCATTATAAAACACTTTTCACTATTTAGAGACAAGTTGTAGTTTTCACACCGCTACAAAACTTTCTTCAAATTATCCAATGCCTGATCAAATTCAGAACCATAGTTTGTAAAGTCATCCATGTAAATCTCCATTATGTCTTGAGAAATATCAGAAAAAATACTGATGACTGCCCTTTGAAAAGTGGTTGGAGCATTGCACAACCCAAAAGGAAGAACATAATATGCATAAGTGCCCCATGGACAAGTAAATGTCATTTTCTCCTGGTCCTCAAGGGCTATTTGTATTTGATTATAGCCACTGAATCCATCCAAAAATGAAAAATATTTTTTACCAGCAAGAGAATCCAATACCTGATCTACAAAGGGTAGTGGAAAATGATCCTTCCTTGTGGCTAAGTTCAAGGCTCTATAATCAACACATACTCTCCATTTGCCTCCTTTTTTAGGAATTATCACCAAAGGTGATACCCATTGACTGTCAGAAATAGGATAAATAAATCCAGCTTTCAACAATTTCTGTAATTCTTCTTTAACTATCTCTTTCAGGGCAGGATTGATTCTTCTTTGAGGTTGTCTAAGGGGACAACACTCATCCTTTATATAAATACAATGTGTACAAACTACTGGATCAATTCCATTCATATCCTTGTAATCCCATGCAAAGGCATTTCTATGGAGTTTTAGCAAGTCTACCAAGCTATCCTTTTGAATATCTGCTATATTCTTGTTGATGTTCAAATATTTATTCAATGCAACCTCTATCTTGATAGTAAGATCAATCTGATTTATATCAGAAACATGAGAATATGACAACTCCTGTGGCAACAAAGTGTGCAAAATATCAGTGGCTACAGGAAAGTCCAATCCTACAATATTCGGAACCAATTCCTTCAATTCTCTATCTTCTATTAATTCATTTGTTAGAACCTTATAAAGGATTGATTCCTCATCATATAACTGCATGAGTGGTACTCGATTAATCATCATAAGATGACTAATAGAGTCTATCTCTTCAGATTCCTCTCCCAAAATAGGCCAAACAGCCTGCTGCTGCTGCTCAAGCTGAGGTTGTGCAGGGGAATACAAAGCCAATGTTTTTGTGGAACTACCATTTGAGATAGTCATGTCTCCTGATCTACACCCAATATATGCATCTGTTGTGGCAAGCCATGGTCTTCCCAAAATGACTAGATATCCCCCCAATGTTACTTTTGGGGATAAAATCATAAAGTCTGCAAGGTATTCCCAGGAATCTAGTATGACCACTATATCTTCTATTATACCATCAGGTCTTACTGCAGAGCCATCAGCAAGTTGAAGAACTGTAGGTGTAGCCCTTAAACTATCTATCTCAAGATGTTTCATTACTTCCCTTGTCATTACATTAATGGTTGCTCCTAGATCAATTAAAACATTCTTTATTTGACTATCATTAATGACTATAGTCACAACAGGACTGCATGGATCAGAATATTTTGGAATAGCAACTTTTCCCAACATAATATCAGCGAATTGACCCATAACATGAACTATTTGTGGATCCTTTTTTCTTTCTGCCAAGCTTCTTTAGGCATGCCTCTCTCAATGCCTTGCCATATATTGGAACATCCTTTATTGCTTGGAGCAATGGAATTTTAACACAAATGTGCTTTAGTTGGTCAAGAATATCAAAGCTTTGTTGTTGTTCAGTTGAGACTTCTTTGTTAGACAATCTTTGGGGAAATGGTGGTAATATTTGATTCTGAGGTATTACATCATTAGGTTCAGAGGTTGGCTGCTCTTCTGGTACCTCAGTAATAACTAGCTGAGAGGGACTGGGCAAGGTTGTTCCAGATCGAAGGTGAATATCTTCTAGTGATAAAGAATAGGTTGGGTATTGGTTAGCATTAGCTGAATAAGCTTGTTGTTGTTGCTGAGATTTAATATTTGGATTAGGCAACAGTTGAGTAGGTAGTTGTGTTGGCTTTGGAGGTGGTGTTGTGGCTACAAGAGGTGGCATTAAAGCAAGAGGTTGTGGCTGTTGAGTAGGAGGTTGATATCCAGAAGATTGGGATGACCATAATGGGTTTCCCCTCCATTGAGAGTTAGGTTGCCAATTCTCTTGAAACTGGTTCCCTGCACCCTAAGGTGGATACCAGTTTCCTTGTGGCTACTGCCACTGGGGCATTTGATTAGCAAATTGCTTTCCTTGACCTTGTGATCCATACCAATGTGGATAATTACCAAAATTTTGAGAATACTATGGTTGCCATTGGTTATTTGGTGCATAAGAACTACCATTATAACCAGAAAAGGAAAGTGGATCAGGTGGCATACCTTGTCTCAGAAAATTTGGTCTTCTCTGAGCAACATAGAAGACTTGTTCATCCTCCCCTTGAATTGATTTGAAATCAGGTACTTCAACATTTGCAACCATTTTACATCTACAATCTTTCTTCCGCTGCTTACAATGAGGACAGAATTCTGCAAGGAATGCATCAACTTCCTCATGCTTCTTCTTAGCTGCCAATGTATCCAACTGAGTAGCCATATTATTTATAATGTCCTCTTTGAAATCTTTTAACAAATGACTAAGTTCCAACCTAGAAACTCCATTTCTAGATGATGATGATGGTGCTCCTGGCTTAAATCTCCTATTCTTCTTAGAAGTAGATCTGGAATACTTCTTGCAAATTTGTTCTATTTCAGCCAAAGTAGATTGTGTAATGTCACCCCCCCCACTGAGATCTAAGAAATTAGTGCATTCATCACTGATACCCCTCAAGAATATCAATTTGAGGGAATCTTCATTCAAGGTACTATGCTTGGACTTCTTGACACTAAACAAAAACCTTTCCAGATAATCCTCAAGGCTCTCATCTGCAGTTTGTGTCATCCTAAAGATGTCATCCTCATGTCGATCAGTGCAACTGTTTCATCTCATCCCATGTATTGATTGTGCTACTACCCAAACTCATAAACCATCTCAAGGATGACTCCTTCAAAGTGGCTGAAAAAATTTTGAGTCTATGGGCATCTGTGGTATAGTCAAAACTCCTACAGAGAACATCAAACTCAAACAGAAATGTATCAGGGTCCTCTATGACCAACCCATAGAACTTAGGTAGTGAAGATGTTGGAATGTTCTTGAGGTTAGCATTATCATGCTGGTCAGAGATGGGAAACTCAAATGTTGGACCAGGTGGTGGTGGTGGATTATTTCCACTAGGGGGTGGGTTCCCTTGCATTGGACTTGTGGGGGTTATTACAATAGGCAACTCTTCTTCTTGCGGACCAAAGAGGAGCTAAAGACTATCTCCTGTAAATTTAGACTCAGGGTGATTCAAATTTTGTGGAACTTGATACAACTCAGAAAAAGGGTTTATATCTAAAGAACTATCTTCTGCTTGGGTAGTATGAGTGGGTAAAAATCTACCTTTGACATCTCTTCTTTGATTATACATGCAAATTCATGAAATCCAAACAATTAACTAAAAACTAAAACAATCATAAAAGGCTCTTAGCTTGACACCATCCCTGGCAACGGCGCCAAAAATGTCTACCCCAACATTAATAACAATAATATCTCTAATTGAAATCTCAAACCAAGGTTTACTATTCTCATGGTTGGTGTTCATTTAGTTGTCAATCCAAGAACGTAAAACTTGAAATGGGTCTGCAAGATATATGCACTAAGCTCCTTGAATGATTATTCTCAATTACTGGAAGAAAGGTAGGAATAAAAATCAGAAAGACTAAATGAAAGCTTTCCAAAATTCTGCTAAAATGAATTAATGGAAATAATAGGAATAACACTGTTCTACCTTGGCTACAAGAACAGTCAAAGGATTTGTTTCCAGTGGCTGCAGGAACATCCCAGTCATGAACTTCTACTGCAACTAAGTAAAAACTAACTTCAATAATCATAAGCACGAGATCACTCACCAAGTGGGCCCCCTTGGATGAGTGATATCAAACTCTTAGTAAACAACTCTTAACAGATCAAAATAACATGTTTTTATTCATTTCTTCCTGAAAGATAATTACATATCCAAAAGATGAAAATCTAAATACGTGACAAAAACTGCTCAATCCTTTTCCATTCTGTCTAACACTCAGAAAAGAAGGGAGAGCTTATTAAATAGAAAATACAAACTAAAATGGATAACTACAATTACGCCCAGAAGAAAAGGTGGATTACTGCCAGATGAAGGGGATAACAGAGAGCTTGGCTGCAGGAACTATGGATCTGTAACCGAACCACGGTCCTTTGCACGCCAAAGAAACATTTTATAGATTAAACATGTACTGGAGTTAAACTCCCATGGTGAAGTACAACTACTCCGATTATGCCATAGATCACGCTCGCTTGAATCTCCTTCAATTTGACCTCCAGCTCTCTGGCGTGATTCTCCAGTCCTTAGGCACGGAAGAGAATTCTTCACTGCAACATCAATTATTACTTGCACTAAAATAGAAACAGAATACAAGGAAACGCATATGTATCTTACTTTAACTAATGCATTCATTAACTCACATATGAAATCATCCTAAATAATCCGCATATCACAGAGACAAACCATTTGGCTGCAGGAAGAAATTGGCATGGCTGCAGGAAGAAATTGGCAAGGTTCAAACATGATTTCTTAAGTTTGGTTTTTAAAACATGGATTACATATAGTCAATGCACAATATTTTACTATCATAATACAACCCAAAAGATACCAAAAACCTAAAAGTCCTGATAAAAACATGTCAATACACTGACTTATCACCCATGACACATCACTCATCTCTTAATTCATACACTACCTACCCTCTCATTATTTTATTATTTTCTTTACCTACCCTCTAATCATAGCCGACCTCTTTTACACCTCTAAATCTTATCCCTCCATTTCATATAGTGTCTTCTATATAAGGAGATGCTTCCTTCATTATCAAACCCTGGCTAATCAATTTATGCACTTGACTACACTACGCTTTTCATATGAGATCCTACTTGCAACCACATTTCCATTCTTTGTTGAGCTCTTGTGCACATAAAATTTGAGAGCAAATATATCAAGCAAGATCAATGGAGATAGGAAGAATGGAGATTCAAACCCCATTGGACATGTGATAGTATAATCTTTGTGATTTCATTTGATTTGCATTGTCTTAGGTAATCTTCATATGTTATGGTGGATCTTTCTTGATTGTTAGGCTAGGGTTTTGTGGTTGAATTCATTTAGTCTTTCATCATTGTTGTTTTCCATTTTCACCATATACACTCCTCCCTCTCAATCCAACGTGTCTAATTTTAATCTTTCTACCATAGCTACAATAAATAGTCTAGCCCAAATAGTGTCTTCCTTACAACAACAAATAGCTTCTATGAATCAATCTAAGCATAATGTGCCCACATTTGATGTAGCAAGCCCATTATCCAATGACATTGTTAGAGTTTCCCCTCCTAAACATGTAGAAGTCCCTCAATTGGAACTTTATAATGGAAAAGGTGATCCCTTAACACATGTTAAAATATTCCAAACTTTGCGTAGTGATTTTTCTCATGATCAAAGATTGTTAGAGAAATTTTTTACTATAACATTAAGGGATAGATCTTTGTAATGGTATTGCTCTTTGCCTCCTTATTCTATTGCTTTTTTTTAACAACTGGCTAATGCTTTTATTTAGTAATTTTATAATAACATTGGTCCTAATGTTACTATGATTGATTTGATGCATTGTAAACAAGGTTTTAAAGAAAAAGTGACTGATTTTATTGGCAGATATAAGCATTTGTATTCTCAAATTTCTTTTCCTATTCCTGATCAAGATATTTAAAATATTTTTATTGTTAATTTACAAAAAGATATTAGGGATAAAGTTCTCTTAACTGAGTTTACTTCCTTATTGTAGTTGTGTGCAGTACTTCACAATTATCAACTGACTATGAGTCAAGTGAAACAATCATCTCCTTCAATGGCTCCAAGTGATAAGGGTGATAGTGATCAACAACCATTTGTGAAATTCAAACTAAATAAAGGATTCATCGAATTCAATGACAACAATAACAATCAATCAATTGGTATCCACTACAAGTGTGTCTCCTTTATCTAAATACTTTAAAAGAGAAAAAGAATTTACTCCTTTGAATGAATCTGTGCATAGCATTATGTCTCAGTTAATACAATGAAATGTGTTAAAACTTCCCCAAATCAAACCAATTGATCCATCTAAGACAACTTTACCTTACTTTGATGCTAAATCCTTTTGTCAATACCATCGTCAACCTGGTCATGATATTGAAAAATATTTTTCATTGAGAAGTAGGATTCAAAAATTGATTCATAACAATACCATATCTATGGCAGGTGTGAATGATAAAGGAAACAAATTTGTAGCTCCTCCTAATCAAAATCTTTAGATTTTTCATCGAACCTTTACCATACCATTCCACTAATGTGATTGAGACTAATCATCTTTCTTTCTCTCCCAATTGTGTTGGTCTTGAATCTTGTAATGTGGGGAACCTTGTAGATCAACAAGAACCTCCTAAGCATTTATGAATCACATTTGATCCTAGCGAGACCATTAAAGCACTTAATGGCTTGTTATACATAAGTGAAAAAATCAAAGGTATATCTTTTAGAGGAGTTTAATTGATCCGGATTGCATGGTTAATGTGATAACTGAAGAATTTCTTTATACTTTGCAATTGCATCAAGTGAGATAAATGATATTGATGTGGTAGTTAGAGTCTTTGATGGCTTTTATTTTACTTCTATTGGTTCTATCACACTTCCTATTGATGTCAACACTAGATGTTTAGGTGTTCAATTTTCTATCATTCCTACATCCAAT
This sequence comes from Cryptomeria japonica, assembly GCF_030272615.1. Lineage (NCBI taxonomy): Eukaryota > Viridiplantae > Streptophyta > Pinopsida > Cupressales > Cupressaceae > Cryptomeria > Cryptomeria japonica. The sequence goes on from NC_081414.1 coordinate 734,166,912, forward strand.
CAATTTCATGTGAATTTGGGACATCCTTGGCTCTCTTCCATAAAAGTAATCGCTTCCATAGTTCATAAGTGTTTGAAATTTCCTCATAATGATAAAGTCATAACGGTTAATCATAGCATGTATCAACCTGTAGTAAGGAATGGAGATGTTTCTCTTGATTTCTTTTGGTCTGAATGATTTGAACCTCTTCAACCTAGAAGTGATGTTCTCTTTAGATCATATCAAAATTGCAAAAATGAGATGATTTTGTCATTGAGTAAACCTAGAAATCCGACACTTAGCATTCCTCTGGATTATCATATACTCCTTCTTGAGGATAATATTATTCTTCCTCCTAAGGAAAGAAACAATCTTCTTCCCCAAGAGGTACCTATTCATTTTCCTAAAGAGAAGAGTATCCTTTCTCCTAAGGAAAGTGGTGTTCTTTTTTCCTAAAGAAGAATCTATCCGTTCTCCTATGAATGAGTCTACTCTACCTCCCAAAGGTAAAAGAACTTCCTCTTAAGGATCAATCTATTCCTCATAAGGGTAGACATATCCCTCCTCCTCACGATGGACCCAGTCTCCTTCCTACACCTCACATTCGTCCTTTATATGGTGTGGTTCCTCCCCCTTCATCTTATAGAGAGAAATGGTCAGCCTCTCCCATTGTCCAACCTAAAAGTCCACAAGCCATTCATCCTTCCCTAAAAGAAGAGATGAAGCCTATACCTAATGAATCTAAACCTTCATCCAAAACTAGACAAAACCATTGTGCAAGAGAATGCCAATGGAAACGTCGTGTTAGATCTCGTGAAGTTGTTTCCAAAAACATTTCTTCTCCTAAAACACCAATTGTTGATATGATTCCATTTTCTCCTAAACAAGATGTTCAACCTAATTCTCCAAGATGAAAAATGCTTAAAACAAATGATGGTTCAAGTTCTATTCCTATTAAAGAGCTCCTATTCTTATAAATCTTGATGAAGAAATAGGTGAAAATTTTGTTAGTGATGAAAATGTCGATCCTAATATTTTTGATGATGAATATGAATATGTTGATGTTGACAAGGATTTATATGCAAAATTTTCAAAAGCATTAATCCTAGCTCCTAGCAACGGACAAAGTGACTCATCATTAGAGCAAGATACTTTTTTAGAACTTGTGATAACTCCATCTACTATGCTTGATGTGGCTCCTCTTATGTGTTGTCCACCTTCCCAAAATAATGATTAACAAGATTGGGGGAGGATGACATGCTCGATTAGCTTCATTAGCACCATAGATTCTCTCTCTCTCCTCTATTGCTTATTTGTGACATTCTTCTATTTGTTTCCCTATTCTTCTATTTGTTGTCCCTAGTATTGTCTACTTGAGGATGATGCAAGCATTGAGATCTCTTTTGGCTCTTCCATGTTGACTCAAAAGACACATGTGTTCCCTTCTTCCATGGTGGTTTCCTTTCTTTGGAGGATAAGGACAATTATATGCACATATATATATACATGATATACATGAGCTATCATAAAAAGCATACTGACTCCAAAGTTAGGTGAAACCACCTCATGTTTTGTGGTTTGTGTTCATTATTCTTTGATTTATCCTTTCTTGGGGGCTAAATTATTATGATAACATTCTTTTTTTTTTTTGGGTGTATCCTACCTTAAATAAATTGCTCCCGACAAGGCATGTGAAATCGCTTTAACATGGGGGCATACACTTCACTCATGATTCTCTATTTTGTCACTCAAAGTTAGGGAATTTTGTATTTGCTTTGTAATTTTTGGTGCTTTTTCTTTTCATTGCTTATATTAAGAGAACCTTACCAGTTGTAATCATGGTTCTCTCTTTCTCTCTCATGATCTTCCCTTTTACATTATAATTGAAGCTATAAGATCAAAAAGTCCACTAGGGGTTTGGTGTATCTTGCCTCTTTTACGTGGTGAAAGTATTTCAATATGAATTCCTTGTACTTTACCACAAGTATTTGCATAAGCTCATACTCCCACTAAAGTGGGGGCTAAATGTAGCATCCTAAAATTGCACCCCTTGCAATTCTTGACCACATTTAGGTTTCCGCCTTAGTGTTTGTTCCCCTTAGCCTGATTGAAGCCCTGATTATGCTCACACATGTCAAAAATTTCATTCAACTCAATGATGCACCCAACTTCCACCTTGATTCTACCCCAAATTAAGGTAAGACCAGGGTGTGGCGCCCATGTCCCCCTTAATGGGGACCTATCCTTGGACCCCTCCCCCTAACCTATCTCAAACTTGAAGTGGGAAAAGCCCCCCCCATGTCAGCTCATGTCGAAAAATTAGTCAATTAATTTGACAAGAAGTTACATAAGAGGATTTACCCTTTCATTTGGACAATCTATCAGGAACATACAAGAGGTCTTCAAGCATCCAAGAGATCAAGCATTCAAGAATTCAAGAGAAATTGAGCATTTTCAGTTTTCCTTCAAGATTTGGAGGAGCAATAGAGTCAATATTTCAAGCATTGAAGAGGAGATCATCATTCTAATTCATGAAGTCATAATTTCATGTGGAGGCAAACAAAACTTCACAAGAAGGTATAAGCATTTCATTTTCAGTCAATTCAACATCCCCTAAAAGAGGAGGATTTCTAATTTTAGTCATTTCAATTACATTATTTCAACCACTTGGTTAATTCGAAAACTAGGGTTTGACCTAAAGGAAAACCCCTATTCCCAACACATTTCCTTTTCTTTCTGTGTGTATGAAGTAGGTGTGCAGTTGTACCTTTGGAATTAAGCTTTATTTGTAGAGACAAAGAAACCTTTTTTGACGCGAGGAAAGTTCGAAGGACCAAGAGGGTGGGAGATCTGGTCTGAACATACGGTCCCTACTACTTTTGGTAGATTTTGCAGAGTAGCTCCAAATCATTTCAAACTTCTTAGATCTAGGTGCACAACGAAATCCTGAATCTGTAGCTCACTGGTTTCTCATATTTGTCTTCATTTCCAACACTTACTCTTAATTCAACTAGTCAACTTACAAAAGAGGATAAAACATATTCTATTTCAATCAATCCACTCAGTATTCAGTCCTAATCTGATTAGTGATTGAATATAGTGAATGTACCCCCTCTTTTGAATGTAAAGACATCTCTCCCCAAAGTGAAAATAGGTGATTTGGTGATTTCTCCTTCCACCTTGCAAATTGCCAAGTCACCAAATTTTCCCCTTTACAACCTCGAACAGATACTATTTTCCTATTCTATCAAAAATTGAAAAATGAGATAATATTAGCCTTGAATAAAACTAAAGTTCCTTCACTAATGGATGTTCCTCCTCTTCATCCTAGACCTAGAATTCTTCTTACTCCTATTCTTCCCCTATATGTTGTGGTCCCACCTCCTATATCATATGAAGGAAAACACCCAACATCTTATATCTCTCAACCTATTGAGGTTTCTTCCATTCCCGCCTAGCCCCTACAAGGGAAGAAAAGAATCCTATGTTGATTTATCTTCAACCCTTGCAAGTTTCAATTTGAACTAAAAGAAATCATCTAGTATGAGAGAACATTGATGAATAAATCATGTCAATGCTTGTGAAATTTTTTCCCAAACCAATTCCTCCTTGAAGACATCAATTATCACTTGATCTCATTTGTCCAACCTTTTCCTAACCCTAGGGAGGAAGTTCAACTTAATCCACCACATCAAAAGTTAAAGATGTCTATGCAAAATGATTATTCATTTTCTTTATGCGTTACAGGTCCTATTGTGATTAATTTAGATGATGATATTAATGTTGATGCTAATGCTAACAATGTTCATCCTAATGATTCTAATGACATGTATGAGGTTATTAACATTAATTATGAACTATCTTCACAATTTTCAAAAGTATTAACCCTATCTCCTAGTGGTAAACAAAATTACTCATTATTAGAGAATGGTCCTTGTTTGGAACTTGCAATAGCTTCATCTATCATACTCATTGTTGCTCCTCTTGATTCTTGTACACCACCCCTAAGTGATGTTACACAATATTGGGGGGTGGATGATTTGCTTGACTAGCTTCATTTTTGCAGTAGACTCTTATGTGTGCTTGCTTATATCTAATGTGCTTCCCTTGTCATGTGTTGTTTGATATGTATTTGTGTTATGTTAGGATATATTTGGAAGACCCTTGTTGCTTTGTTGGAATAAGGTAATAAAGAGGTCAAAAATTTTCATGGCATTCCTTTATTTATATCTCAATTCTTCTATATTTCATATCAATGTTACATTGCATGTGCTATTATTCATAAATGTATCTTCATGTTGTCTACTTGGGGATTATTTAAATAATTGAGATCTCTTTTTGGTCTCTACCTTTTTTACCCAAAAAGACACTTTTTTTTCATCTTATGTGCTCTTCTTCCATTGTTCTCGTAATTCCACTTCCTTTGAGGGATGAGGTCAACTCAATACAATCATACTTGGTATACATGAATTATCAAAAATGCACATTGAACCTAATTAGTGGATCCCTCGTGTGATTTCTCATTATGTTTGTGACCATTTCCCTTGATTTATCCTTTCTTGGGGGCATTTCATTATGGCAACGTGCTTGTCTTTCAAGATGCATGTATGCTACCTTAAAGCAATTGCTTCTATTGAGGCATATGCAATTGTTGTAACGTGGGCACATATACTCTACTCATTGTTTCACTTTGTGCACACACACAAGACTTGGTTTGTACACAAGTTTGATCACACACCATGACATGTTTGTTGCATGTTACAATACCCGTTTTGCGGTTAATCCAATTCATTTATTTAGATTACTTTACAAACTAAGCCATTTTCTTTATAATCTTTTGCACTAATTTTTCAATTCAAAATTTACCCTCTCAATATGACTCATAGTAAGTATAAGTTTTACTCAACCATAATAGTCATGATCTCTTTTCTCTTTATGTATTTCTCTCTTTTCTCTTTTGTCTTTTCTCTTCACCAAGGGACATAGCAACCTTTTTCCCACCTTAGTCACATTCAAATTCCTATCAAGGGTTTCCAATTTTCCTATCAAGCACTTGGAAGGATAGAGCATTAAATATTTTTCACCCTTGATACATTTTTTACCTTATCACGTGACTTGTGTGAACCTTCATAGTGAGGTTCATGAAAAAGGTTTATCAAATGCCTTTATTACCTTCTATTGAGCCCCTCCACCTTACTAAACTGCATCAAGGATTGGACATTTTCCTACCTCATGCCTTTGCTTCTTCCTTACCATCAGGCTTATGGATCCACTTGGAACTAGAACCTTGGTTTTAGGTTCTTAGGTTACCGTCAATAGACCTATTGCTTCTTTTGTCTATTATCAAGCTCTCCTTGTGATTCTTTCTTTAGTCATCTTTTTGTGCTAGGAATTAAGAGGCATTAATTGATAGAAGGGGTACAAACCTGAAGCACAAAAATATGTCTATTATCCACATTGAATATCTTAGATTAGTTAACACCAGTGGGTTAAAGGGGAAATGAAATATCAATAGTATCCATAATGAATAATAATTTGATTATACTACCATAACCCGTACCAAAATAACATATACCATCTCTCATGCCTACATATTATCTAGTGATAAATGTAAATGCAACTTGATATTGTCTTATCATTGTGAATTGATTCTCCTTCTACAACCAAGATAGTGTTTATGACATGGGTTTCCTAGAAGTCTTCAATCCAAAATTTAACACTATCTTTATAGGTAATAAGTTGTGATGTTACCTACATAAATGATCATCTTTCAACACTTTCCTCTTGACTTGCACTTAATTCAGAAGATTCTCTTCATCAACATTGGATCATTTTAATATATAATAGGATCTTTTCAACCATGAATTATCCTCTATATATGTTGTTTCAAAGAAGCCATATAATCATCGAATTCTCTCCAGCCTCAATGATAAGAATTTTTGCTTCATTTTTTGATGAACTTTCCTCTTTAGCATGTATATTATGTGAACACTCTTCTCTCTATAACCTTAATCACACAAGATATCCAAACACTCAAAAATGTGGTATCCTACTCCTGACATGTAAAGAAAGACCCTCCAAATCCCTTTCCATGAAATCATCTTCTATATCCACCTTGGTTAGAGATATATTCATGTTTCATCCTTAGTTTAACACCACTATTTTATATGCCTTCCTTGTGTGCAAGAGTTATCCTTCATACATTCTACTTGCTTAGCTTGTCTTTCCCCCTACCACTACCATGTGCACTCTCTTTTTGTAATTAAAATGATCTTATACCTTAAGCATGAGTTGGTAAGACTCTTTTCTAGATTGAATGGTAGGGAAACATATCTCATGCTAGATGAAGATGTGCAATCTATTCATATATCCTGATAATTTCTCAGCTTCATCTTATATGTGTCACTAATATGAATGTATATTTTGTATGAATATTTCATCTGATCCTCTATGTATGTGTAATATGCTTGAAAATTGGTTCACAAGTTAAGCTTATGTAAATAATATATTTCACAAACATCATATTAAAAGGAGAATACAATAAATAGATTCAACCTCAATTCTAGTAGGAAGAGGGTTGAATACTATTGGATTCTAGTTCCTTTTGATTGAGTTGAAAAAGCAATTGAAAAGATGTAATTTGGAGGCTAAGGATAGATGACATTAATCAACATACAAGAAGTCTCAAATAAGATGTGAAGCCATGGATGCAAACATAAAACAATGATATAGAAAGTAAACTATAACTAAATTTAGGACAGGGAAACACATGGCCAAGAGGGGTGGGGCGTCCTATTATTTTTTGGGCATTGTTCTCCAAGGCATCTTGGTCCTCTACAAAAGCCATGTTTGTTTTCCTTTGTGTCCTTTTCTTGATTCTTCATATGCATCTCCTGGATCTATCCCCTGCACACAAAAGAAAGGAAATTGATTTATGGATGGGGGTTTGCCTAATTCAAACCTCAAGTTTGGAATTAACCCTATAATTGAATTGAAATTAAAATGAAAATGCTTGAATGGTAATGATTGTTTGAATTGATTATACTTTCAATTGATGATGCAATATTCTTAGGATAAGTCCCCCATGTGTTGATGCAATAACATGATAAATCACATAAAATCTATCATGAAATTATAATAGAAACACAATTGAAGATGCCTTGATATAGTTTTCCACTCATTGAATCAAATCTTCTCTTGAAGCCCAATCGTAGATGTAAGAATGTTATAATGATGTGGTGATGAAATGAATTGAGAGGGTGCCTTATATAGGAATTTGAACATAATAAAATTTTACGTTTAGGCTGACTTAAAATTATTACATTTTCACATTGGGAAAAGTTTTGGATAGGGTAGGACTGACACATTATCCTCCCAAAATTTTAGTAAAAAAGCATCGGACTGAGATGCTTAGGATATCCCAGTCCCAATGATTCCAGCCCAACCTTTTAGGGATGTGAGATAATAGATTTTTAATGCCAAAAATAAGTTTGTGTGAAAATATACAATATTTAGATGGGGGAAACATGTCTTGAGATTTGAAATTGGGCATGATGTATAATTAATCAAGATAATAAAGATAAAGGGCACACCTAGAAATAAGGGTCCAAATTCTTGAGTGTGGTGATGTATTAAAGGGAAATGTGACTCATAATATGTTATTAAATATTAACTAATTACAATAAAGGTCCTATAATGCATAGAGGAATGGGAAATACTAAAATGGGTGCTAGGAGAGTGTGAAATTGGACACCCTTGTTTGGGTCAAAAAAGGGTAATCAAATTTTCTTGAAGAAGACTAGACAAAACATTATCTTGTTGTAATGAAACATGAGAAAACATGAATGCACTAGACAATGGGGGAGGAGATGTTGACAAGGGAAGAGGTTGGAAACCTAAATATTTGTTGGAAAGTTGTGATTTCTCAACGTCCTTCAAAAATTTGTTGCACATGCCCTAAAATATATCCATGTATATAATTAGATCTAGGCATTGAAACTTCAAGAGGAGAGGGTTCACTCTTACGTTGAATCAAATTGAAGTTTAAAGATCCCCAATCATTACCTAGACATGTGTTATAAGAATAAATTGGAATGGGCTTAGAAGAAGCTTGAACAAAGGACACATTAGGTTCCTTTGAGGCTTGAGTCATAAGATTAAAAAAAAATTATTCTCTAATAAAGGAGGATGTGAAGTATAATGACCCCCAATCATCCTCCAAGAGTACCTCTTCAAGTGAAGGATATAGTGTGCATTTGTTTGTATTGGATAAAGAATTGAATAAATTGGATAATATTGGGATTATGTATCCAAACAAATTTGTAAGTTTGTATTAGCTTCCAAAGTGTACATGTCATTTTCATAAATAAACTTTGACTTTGCAATGAAGAATAGAAGGAATTACTTGCACAAAATGAATCCAAGGTCTTCCTAGAAGAAGGTTATGTACACATAAACAAAATATAATATGGTTGGAAATTGGTTCACAAGTTTAGCTTATGTAAATAACCTATTCCATAAATATCACATTAAAAAGAGAATGAACTCAATAGATTCAATCTCAATTCTATTAGGAAGATAGTTGAATTCTAATTGGATTCTAATTCCTTTTTATTTCTCGTTGAAAATGCAATTGAAATGATGTAATTTGGAGGCTAAGTCTAGATGAGAGTAATCAACATGTACAAGAAATCCCAGAGCACATATGAAGCCACAGATACAAATATAAAACAAGGATGTAGAGGGGAACCTATAACTAAAGTTGGGACAAGTATACATTGGACCAAGAGGGGCTTGGAATCTTGGTCCTCCTGGAGCGCCCTGGTCCTCTATGGCATCCTAGTCCTCTGGGGCATCCTGGTCCTCTAGGGCATCTTGGTCCTCTACAAAAGCCAAGTCTATTTGCCTTCGTCTCCTTTACCTGATTCGTCGTTCATGGCTCTTAGATCTCTCACTTATAAATAAAAGAAGGAAAAAAATAGTGGAAAGGGTTTTTCCTAATTCAAACCCTGAGTTAATTCATTATTGGATTGAAATTGAAATGAAAATGCTTGATTGAATTGAATACACCTCCAATTGATGATGCAATATTCTTAGGATAATTCCTCCATGTGTTGATGCAATAACATGATAAATCATATAAATCTCTCATGAAATCATAACTAAAATATAATTGAAGATGACATGATATAAATTGATACTCCTCGAATCAAATCTTCTCTTGAATTGTTGCTCTTGAATGAAACCTGTAGATGTAAGAATGTCATAATGATGTGGTGATGAAATGAATTAAGAGGGATGCCTTATATAGGTATTTCATAATGATATCACCTTTAGGAAAACTTAGAATTATTACTTTTTGCATTGGGGAAATTTTTGGATAGGGAAGGACTAACATATTATCCTCCCAAAATTTGGGGAAAAAAGAATTGGACTGAGATGCCTGGAGTATCCCACTCCCAACAATTTTAGCTTGATCTTTGAGGGATACGAGATAATAGGATTCCAATGCTGAAAAAAGTTTGTGTGAAAATGTATAATGTTTAGATGGGTGAAATATGTGATTTGAAATAGGGCGGGATGTATAATAAAACAAGATAATAAAAGATAAATGACATGCCTAAAATAAGGGCCCAAATAAGAGTGTGATGATGTATTAAAGGTAAATATGACTCATAATATTGAGTTAAATATTAATTAATTATAATAAAGGTCCTATAATGCAAAGAGGAATGGGAAATGCTAAAATTAAAGGTGTCGCTACAATATGTATCTCGTTAGAGTTAATTTTAGAGGTTCTTGTGTAACTCCAACACATTGTTGGTAGAAAATTCCTCTTGATCTTGGCCACCATGCAATCCCACTAGAAGATATATCACTTCCCCAACTACATGTAAATTTTCTAGCATGCTCTTTTAACTTGTAGAATTATCAAATCTTCTCTCGCCTTTAATTTCTTTAAATTTAAAATATCCCTCTATCTCATCAATCTAGTAAATCTACTCTTATGGATTTAATATTCATAAGTATCTAGAGAGATCCAACATTAGATTTTTATTAGCCTTCAAGAATATAACAATGATTTATCCTTTATTGTAATTCTTACCTGATCACTATTTGCATCTCCATAACAATTAGGTATTTTCTTTGTGTAGTATTGATGGTCTCAAGATGAGTATGAATATATTACAATGCATTAGCCAAATCTACAATGTGGGTCACTTTGTTTCTTGCACCTCTTCTTCCTACTTTATGATCCATCTTCATCCTTTCACCTACAATACAACATGTTGCACAAAATTTTTATTAGTAGACTTCTTGTGAGATCACTTGTATGACTCAAAACATGAATATTTGATACTAGACTCTAGGTTAGAAATAGCCGATAGGTTGAATGAATAACTATATCATACTAAAGGAATCAAAATAGGGTGAGTGCAGCAAGATGGGGGACCAAAAACATGCCAATTTTATTTTTGACCCCCATCAAACCCTTTCGCACATGCCAAATAAGGTGTGCACCCTATTTGGCATGCACCAAATAGGCTTGGTGTGTTGAACCTAAGGTTTGGTCACGCCAAATTTGTTTGGTATGCACCAAATGGAATGGTATTTTGACAAGTGCATTTTCATTTAGATAAACACAAATTGTTTTTTTGTTTAACAAAAAATATAATATTTAAGTATATTTACATAAATATAACATCTTAATGTGTCATTTTTCTTTCTTATACTTCAAGTTATATTTTATGTATATATTGGCAGGATGTTTGAGAGTGGTTTCAGATCTCTAGTAGTTATAATGCAGATTCTAGTTTTTAGAGTATTCATATAAATTTCAAACTTAGTCAAATTTCAATAATAAACATGCTTGTATCAGCATTCTCTCTTTGGTCTCTCCCTCTATTTCCCTACATTCCCCCCCCCCCCTCTCTCTCTCTCTTGGGTATCTCCCTCTCTTTCCCCCCCTCCCTCTCTTACACTTGGGATTTCTCTCCCTCAACCCCCACCTTCCTCCCTCTCTTTCTTTCTCACTCTATCCATCATTCCCTCTCTTCATCTCTCTCGCTATCCCTTTTTGTCATTGATGGAAAGAACAACAAATACTAGGGAGAGAGAGAGAGAGATGGAGGGAGGAAGGGACTGCTCGATGGAAAGAAAGGAAAATACCAAGGATAGAAAGAGAGAGAGGATTGGGTTGAGAGAGAGAGAGAGGGCTTGATGGAAAGAGGGATATATCAAGAAGAGAGGGAGGGAAGGGTTGAGGCAAAGAGAGATCCAAAGTGAGAGAGATGAAGGGAGAAAGGTAGGGGTTGATGAAAAGAGAGGGAGAGAGAGAGAGGGGGTTGATGGAGAGAGAGAGAGAGAGGGGTTGATGGAAAGAGGGATATATCAGGAAGAGAGGGAGGGAGGGATTGAGGCAAAGAGAGATCCCAAGTGAGAGAGATGAAGGGAGAGAGATAAGAGAGATAGAGAGAGGTGGGGTTGATGAAAAGAGAGGGAGAGACCAAGGACAGAGCCCAAGTAAGAGAGAGAGGAAGGAAGGTAGGGGTTGAAGGAGGGAGGGATGGAGAGAGAGAGGGGGGAGGGAGGGAGGGGTTTATGGAAAGAGAAGGATATACTAGGAAGAGAGCCTAGAGAGAGCCTAAGTGAGAGAGGGGAAGGTAGGGGTTGATAAAAAAAAGGAGAGACTTGAGAGAGAGATAGCCCTACCTCTCTCTCTCTCAACCCTTCCCTTCATCCCTCCCTCTCTCTCACTTGGGCTCTCTCTGGTCTCTTACTCATTTTCCATCCCTTCCTCCCCCTTAGTCAGGCTCCCTCTCTCTCTTAATTTAGGCTTGGGAGGGAGATAGGGAGAGGGAAGAGAGACGATAGAGAAGGGAGATAGGGAAAGAGAGGGTGAGAGGGAGAGATACTTGAGAGAAAGAGAAAGAGAGGAGAGAGAGAGAGAGAGAGAGAGAGAGAGAGAGAGAGAGAGAGAGAAGGGATGGAAAGAGAGTAACAAACTAGAGAGAGAGTCCAAGTGCAAGAGAGGGAGGGAGGGAAAGAGAGGGAGAGACTAGAGAGAGAATCCAAGTGCAAGAGAGGGAGGGGGAATGCGGGAAAGAGACAACAAAGATAATGTTGATATGAGCATTTTGATTACTAAAATTTGACTGTCTGAAATTTATATGATCTCTAAACACTGGAATCTACATTATAACTCTTACAGATCTGAAACCACTCTCAAACACTTGGCCAATATATACATAAAATATAACTTTAAGTATAAGAAAGGAAAAAGACTAAAATAAAATGTGACTTATACTTTAAGAACTATATTTTATACTTATACTTAAATGTTATATTTTATGTATATATTGCATTGTCAAATAGAGAGAGGGATTGAATTTTTTTTAATGGAATACATTTGGTGTGTGCCTTATGTAGTGTGCACCATATTTGGCATGTGCCAAATGTAAAATTTGTATTTTTTAGATTTGGTGCATGCCAAATTTTGCATGTGCCATATTTAGCATGTGCCAAAGTCTTTGGGCTTCCAACCCAAAGGCTTGGATGCCCTTCTCACGCCTGAGATGTGTTTTCCAACAAACACTGAAAATTTTCTAACTTTTTTGTTTGTGCTCTCTGTCAAATTTGCCTAGGTTTCAATGCAAACAAAATAAACATCATACAATCATCAAACTCTCTCTTAGCTATCCAACTATATAATTCTTTTCAAATTTTGATAATGTTAAGGTCTTCATCTCTAATTTCTTTTGTTAGTGTGTCTATTTTTTGTCAAAAACAAACATGTGGTATTTTGGGAATAGATTTTTACTCGTTTAACAAATTTTGAAATAAATTATATTTTTAGAAATTAGACTCCATTCTAAACAATTTTAAAAAAGAAAAAGAAAAACTGAGTTTTATTAGTTTTCACAAATTTTTGGGGGGAGCACGCTCAAATTTCTATTTTTAAGGATGCATCCACTTCAAAAATTTGTAAAATTTCAAATATCATAAAAAAATTAGCCGAAAAATTCAGTATAAACTTCAATGTGTTAGCTACTTTCTCACTAGAGTGATTTGCAAAATCATAATTTTAAAAAGTTACCATTTTAGAGGCACCACATTTGATGCTATGTTATGTTTTTATGAAAAAAGCAAGACCAATAAATGTAGTGTCCCTTTTTGAAACCCTTAATCTCCACCATTTTCAAAACTAATTAGTAGTTTAGAAAGTATATTCAGAGCACTTCAACTTTTGTTCTTGTTGCATCTTTAAATATTCAGTGTACCTATCTTCAATTTCTCATCAAAGTTCAAACATTGCTAATTTTAGAAAAAAGTGGCATCTTAAGACCCCTTTTTGGTCGCCCCTCTTTGTGCACTTACCTAACAATGATAAATAAAATAGGAAGCAATTGAAACTAAATGAATTTGTAGAAGAAATGGAAAGGGTACAACGATCCACAAATATGTGAAACCCAAATTATCTATCTACCCAATCCTAGAGATATATGTGCAAAGAACCTACAACTACAATCAATCTCTAAGCTCTACCAAAAATTTAAACAACTAAGCTAACTTACTCAAATTATTATAATGTCTCATTATGTATCACATGTCACTTGCATTACTATGTAGGATAGGAGTTGGAAACTGAAATAAGTATGTGGTTAAAATGATAGCTTGACCAAAAACGTGCTATCTACCAAAGAACAATACAACCATTCCTTAACACATAGGAGTTGGAAACTGAAATAGGGTGCATGAGGGATCAATAATAGATCTTCAACATAAAATTTAAATTATGCTCAACAATATTTATAGGGACACATGAATAGAAAATAGAACATATAAGACACCAAAAACTATCCAATATAACATGACATGTATGGTTAATCTAGCACATAAGAAGCTACCACAACATAGAACATGCATAAGAGAAGCTTGTAAATGGGAAACTAAACATATTTTTTTTGGGTGATACAAGATTGTGTTGATCCAAAGATGTTCTTGCATCATTGGTACATGCGAGGAATTCACTTCCCAACATTCCTACTTGTCGTCAAATTGAAATATTTTTCAGACTTGACTCTGTGATCAATATTCCTAAAAGTGAATTCATAACATATCTTCTACTTTCCATCTATGTTGGATAATTTCTCATTCTAATAAACTCCTAGGCCATATAAATTACTAGAATTTAATTTTTTTTAAAGTTGATATTCCTTTTCAACTTTGAAAGTAGTGTTATTTTTCTCCCAAAGGTGTAAATTCTCTTTAACTAATAAATTTAATGCAGTTTCCTTTGTGTACTTATAGACACAAACCCAATCAAAAGTGTTTCTCTTGAGTCTCAACTTCTACTAGATTTTTCTCAACCACTAGAGAGCACCTAGTGTACCATGAGCTTGTCTCTTCCTGATGGAATTTCACATAACACTCCTCTTAGCTTGCCTAGGTAGAATTTCCCTCATAAATGGATTCATTTATCTCTATATCTTGTGGAGTTGGGAGTTGGTCTACATCCCCCTTTGGGAAATCCTCTAGGTAGTGATAGAGTGATATTAAAACCATGGTTATGGATATACCTCTAGGATGGGGTTTTCTTTTCCCCTTGGTTGAATATCATCCATGGACTACAAAAATGAGTGGGAGGCTCTTAAGTTGCCCAATGAGAATTTAGTAAGTGGTGTAGTGATGTGGCGATGATGTAGTAACAAGGTGGGAGCTCTAATTTTAAGAGTCACATTGGCAAGCTCACAAAAATTCCCAACAACCCATATTTAACACAAGAAAATTAGATAAAATGAAACATTATTTACTACAAGTCACTTGTAGCAATGCATGAACCAACATGTAGTAAAAAAAAATAAAACCTTATGCAAAATACTACTTTCAACATGTACTAACACTTACTCACAAGACACAAATCTCATTCTATTTTTGTTCAAGCATGTTCACACTACAATAATAATAATTCACTATTATTGCTAGAAGTAAAAATATATCACAAGGAAAAATCTCATGGTTGCTAGAAGTAACACCATCAATCACTAGGTTGACCTAGCAAATGTTAATAGTGAAATCAAGATAACCAATTAAGACCTTATCTAATGGTGCAACTCCTTTCCACATATGGATCCAAACATAATGAATACAAGTAATTTTTCTACCATACACACATAAGTAACAATAATCGTTACACCAATCATCATCATAAAAACACACAATGATAGCTTGAGCATCAAATAAAACAATTCTCATTCATTATAATAACTACAGATATATGAGTATGTTATTTTTCTTCTTTTTGATAACCATACAAATGAAATCCTATTATCATGGCTAGAAATACAAAGTTACATACTTTTAATTCAATTAGTAATAATACAAAATAAGATTTTATGACTTGCCCTAATTTAATCTAGTTCTCTACAACATTTATCTTTCTTGCATATGGGACACCCATCTTATCCACTATAGCATTTTGAGAGAAAAAAATCCTCTTTACTTCCTTGTTAGGTAGTTCATTTCTTTTATTCACATGACGACAAAAAATGTCTTCACAAAAAGATGCCCTCGCTTCAAATTCTTCTTATCATCTTGTTGTTCCCCTTCCCTTCCCATACCTCTATACCTCTATTAATTTTATTCTCATGTGAACCAAAATATCCTTTTTCAAATTGTCTTCCCTACGACATGAAACACGTCTCTCCTTTTTTAAAATGGTGGATTCCTCCTTCTTTAAATTTCAACCTTTTCTCTATTAGTTAACCTTCTTTCCTTTGTGCTCCTATTTTGATATTTCAAGCTTCATTCTTTCCTTCTTTTGGTGCATCTTCCTCTCTTCTAACAATGTCCCTCTTTTCAAATTTTAGATTCTCTTACATTCCTTACCAACATGCCCATCTTTTTAAAATTTTAATCATCTATAACATAATTATGAGCCTAAGATTAGCTCTCAACAAATTAAACATTTAGACTTGGGTCTAGAATAAATTTGAACCTTTATATATATATATATATATATATATATATATATATATATATATATATATATATATATATATAACTCATGGTGTCAACTCAGCATTGTCATCTACATAGCAGTAGTGGGTGCTAATGGAACTAGATTAGTAGATTAGTATAAGACTTATAACTCATGGTGTCAACTCAGCATTGTCATCAACATAGCAGTACTGGGTGCTAATGGAGCTAGATTAGTAGATTAGTATAAGACTTTAGTATGATAGATATTTATAATATCTACAATAAAAGGTGGCCCCACTACTATATGTATGATTTAAAATGTTATATTTCTTATAAAATATTAAATAGTAAAGATTAAAAAATTAAAGTGTATATAACAGCATTAGTATTAAGTAGTGTAGATGGGTTAACATTAAGAAGTTATTTATTTATTTATATATATATATATATTATTACGACCTTTCCCACAACGATGTTGGTCGGAAGTCAATTTCTTTTGTGGATGAGATTTTACTTTTCCATCAAAACTTGATAGGGTTTTATCACGTGTGCTCGGATTAAAAGTGTTGTACGAACGGGTGTTCATGTTTGAAATTAAATAAAAAATTTTGAAGGAAAAAGTGGAATAGAATAACCTGGTTTTAGTGTAATAATCATGCATTCTATGTTTATAATCATGTGTGTAATAATCATGTGTTTATAATCTATTTTATAATGCATTCTATGTTTCTTTCTTTTGTGGAGGCCGATAACTATTGACTCCTATTACTTTTACATTGAAGAAAAGTTCAATCCAATTTTTTTATCTTTGTTTTATTTCTTTTGTGAATGAGATATTTTCATTATCGCATGATGTATTGGCTGTTGTGGATTACCTCATCAAAGTGTGATTTGGAACGGGTACACCCGATTATATAGATCATCTACAAAATCAATATATTTGTTCTGTAGTAGATTTATTACAAGAGCAGTTACGATTCGCCCTAATTGATTTCAGAGAAGCAATTGAAAAAACTATATTATCTGCATCAACCAATTCTAAAAAGAGAATAACTAATAAATTGGAAACGTTAATTCCATTAACGGAAACTTTTCAAGATTTTTTTGGTTTACACCCTTTATCACAATTTTTGGATCAAACTAATCCATTGGCAGAAATAGTTCATAGTCAAAAAGTGAGCTCTTTGGGCCCTCGGATCCTAGGAACAATAATGCCTTGGAATAAGCATGTGTAATCTAATGGAACAGAGCGATTCGATAGGAATCTATCCCTAGAGCTAACATCATGTAACCTAATTGAGACATAGTAGAATAAGCCAAGCCTCTTTTAAGATCTTTTTGAGCGAGAGCCATAGTAGCTCCCAATAGAGCTGTTATTCCCCCTATCCAAGAGATAAGATACATTATTAAAGGTGGAGCTTTAAAAAGAGGAAAAAATTGAGCTACAAGAAAAATTCTTGCTGCTACCATAGTAGCGACATGTATAAGAGCTGAAATAGGAGTAGGCCCTTCCATAGCATCAGGTAACCATACATGAAGTGGGAATTGTGCAGATATGGCTACTGGATCTAAAAATAAGAGAAAAGCACATGAAGTAACAAAAAACGAACCAACCCCATCAATGGCAGTCAATTCATTTAATTTTTCAGACAAATATTGAAATTCGAAACTACCTGTTACCCAAAAAAAACCTAGGATTCCTAATAAGAGTCCAAAATCCCCTGCACGGTTAGTTAAATGGATTCAATTTCAATCAATCTGTTGTTGATAGTCAAGGTTGTGTAATTAACACTTGGGCTGATATCATTAATCGTGCTAACCTTGGTATGGAAGTGATACACGAGCGTAATGCTCACAACTTCCCTCTGGATCTAGTTGTTGTTGAAGCTAATTCTAAGACGACTAATTACTCAATCCGATGAATTGTTAGCATCTTTCAATCCTTGAAAAGCAAAAAAGAAAGTAGTACCAAAACCGAAAGGTTTGGTACTGCTTTTTTCCGTCTAATTTTTCCGTCATAAAACTATAAGTTATTGCGAGCAGAGCACAATAACTTTTTATTGTGCATCCAGCAAGAATTGAACCTGCGACTTCCCAATTATGAGTTGGGTGCTTTAACCATTCAGCCATGGATGCATAATAATAATAATAAGTATAGGCTCAGATCTTAAATTGGATACCCAAAACTATTGTTTTCAACAAACAAATAAAGAAATGTAACGAACTTGTTCGAGAGTTGTATTGAAGGTTATTTATCTTGCAATGCATCACTTTGATGTCCGATCAGTTATATATATAAATAAATAAATAACTTGTTAATGTCAACCCATCTCCACTACTTAATGCTAATGCTGTTATATACACTTTAATTTTTTAATCTTTACTATTTAATATTTTATAAGAAATCATACATATAGTAGTGGGGCAACCTTTTATTGTAGATATTATAAATATCTATCATACTAAAGTCTTATACTAATCTACTAATCTAGTTCCATTAGCACCCACTAGTGCTATGTTGATGACAATGTTGCGTTGACACCATGAGTGACGAGCACATCATGAAGCAAAATTAAACGTGGACGAGTATAACTTAACACACCGACTCGTCTAGATTTTCTAGATGGGATAATACTTCATCATATTTCCACATAGTGCAAAATTAAACGTGGACGAGTATAAATTAACACACCCACCAAAGGAAAGACGTCAAGCCTTTATCATAAGTGACGTACATTTGAAAGGTTAAAAAAGGTCCAGCTTAAACCTAAAATATGAGATTTAATGGTTAATTTTAAAAACAAGCTAACCATTACAAAATTTAGGATTAAGGTTCAATTGGTGAGAAAGTTGTATAAAATAATTTGTTGTGTTTTAATTTAAATTAGTAAAAAAAATTTATTTATATATGATTACATAATTTCAATACTAGTATTTTAGTAGTTCGTCTTAATTTCCAATGGTTTTAATTAACAATTATTTTATTTTATTTTTACATCCAAGATGAGATCATACGTGTAAATAGGTCTACTAAATAGAACAATGTTTGTAACCTCATCCTTCCAATTCAAAGATATGTGTATGTTTTCTTGAGCTTGTTATTTCAAAATTATGATTGTTTCTTGTGAGCTTGTAAGCCTAATGTTCTATATTGAGTGCTTAAGAATGTATGTTTAAAGACAAACCCTAAGACGGTAATCATCATCAAGTAAGAATAGTGTCAGTCCAATTGCTCTTGATTGTTTTCTCTTGATCGGTTTTTATGAAACCTACAAAATTGTTTAAATTAAGCTTAAGGTAGTTTCATACTTCTATATAACACATCCCAAGGGTACTTCCCAATACCACATTATGTCCACAATAGGTACAAGAAAAGGTGGCGTTTACTAAAATAAATTTCAATAGAGAATGGAACCATACAAGGGAAAGCATCCATAGAATAAACTTTACTCATATGTTCATCTTAATCAATCTCCAAGTTACATAATAGAACCGAAGTTTGATTTTATATCAATAAATTTTCAAATTTCCAAAGTTGATCATCAAGTAATCATATAGCCAAATCTTCATTATTGACACATCTAAATTGACAAAGTTAAATATTGTTAGAATACATTTTGTTTTATTTATTACTTATTATTTCATTATTCAAAAATTAAAAATTAACTTAAGATATTGGTTTCTTACTCTACAATAATATTTTTCAAACTTCATAGTTGAATTTGATTTTGAATTATTTCCAAAATTTTGAATTTTAATATAAAATTTAAAACATTAAGCATAAAAAAGTAAACGTTTGATTATGAAAACATCAAAATTGGCCACTCAAAAGATTATTCCTCCCTATTGCACTCTTAGAAAAACTTGACCCACATATACAAAAAATTGCAACCTAGTTAGGGGTAAATTTGCAATATAAAGGAAAATCACTGCCACAATTGACTACATAATTTATTATCCCTAGATTGTCATGCAAACTTTTTGAATGTCTTGAGATGGTTTAATGCTCGTAGCATCTGCTTCTTCCCACTTCAAATCATTTACAAACAGCTCCTTCCCCTTATCTCCATCTCACCCCATCTAAATAGAAAGTGGACTTGCTCTTTTCTCTAGTCCAAATGGAATAAGCTCAACCTTCAAATTTGGAAGTCCAAAGCTTATGCGTAGTCCCAACCCATAGCTTGGAAAGTTCTCCATCTCCATGTTAAAGCTACCTATCGGTAACTTCCTTAAATTGTTTACCCTCTACCCACTTGTCCCTTTTGTGCCAAATTAGAATCTATAAAACATGCTTTCTAGTTCTACGCTCATGCTCATAATCTATGGCACTCTTTAATGACTACCTTACTTACCTTATTCCCTCAAGCATGGTCTTGGAAATCAGCTCTCCTTGGTGCTTCTCCATAATTCGATATTCTATCCCCCACTTGCAAACATGTAATTATTAATTTGTTTTGAAACTCCATTGCAATGTTTTTTCATCTAAAACCATCCTTCCATTGTAGATAGAAATTCAAATGATTTGTGCATATTTGTTTCTCCAAATAGTGAACCTGCAAACAATTTAGCCTAACATTTCACTTGATGGCCAAAATTTAGAATCTTCATCAACAACTGCACACAATTATTGAGAGCAATAGAGATTCGACTAATTGGCACTCTCTCAAGACTAAAGAACTCCAAGCATGGAGATGTTCTTATGAAATTTTGTTTTTTGTTGTTACTTATGAAGTTGCTACATATTTCTACTACCACTTGATACTTTTTCTAGCTTATCATGTACTTATTGTTGTCACCTTTTCTAGTTGCTCATGTATCTATTGTTCTTATCTCAGCCACTAATTTTATGTATGTATATCTCAGATTTCATGTATCTACTCCTCTTATTTGTTATAACTGTTAATTGTCATCTATTGTTCATGTTTTAGCTATTATAACTTTTTAAGTGTTTCTCAATTATATTCATTTTCAATGGCAATCCCCTCCTAAACACAAAATACCACCTAGTAATCCATCTCACTAGCAATTCCTATACGTATATGTGACTAGGTAGAGTTACAAAACGAGAATGAAAATGCAAATTTGACCGACAAAATCAACTGCACAATACAATTCGAATTTGTCCTTTTACAATAGCTCCTATACCTAGTGTGAACCGTGGACATTCAACTGGAAATCTTGAGGAGAAAAGAGGCTGGTAGCTTGATACATGTGTTTGAATAAATTAAATCAAGTATATTAAAAAAATGGACTTTTTAATTCGACACATTGATTTGGTGACTTCAGCAAATTTTGCTGTGTACAGCATACTGACTTCGATGTTATTTTAGTATATTTTTTGGTCTATACTGAAGAAAAGAGGTGGGTCATAATACAAGATTATTCTTTTGCTGCCGGATCTTTTGATACTGTATTGTTTAGTCACTTCACGTTTCTTCTTGGTCTATGTCAGCATATGGAGACCTTATCTTCTTGTGAGAATCTTGTAATCACAATGTGGAACTCCCTTGATAAATACTCCATTTTGCATCAATTCTTCACACTGGTAATCTGAGCATTCATCATGGCAAAGAAGGGCTCTTGTAGTTTGTTCATACTGTTTTTTGCTGTCCTCTTTCTTAGTCTCTGCAAATGCCAAGGTTTCGATCGAAATCTTGAAAGAAAACCCATCAAAGAGAAAATGTATGCAGGTTTCTTTGATTTACACAAGGGCAATCTGCAAGTAAACATTACCAACTGGGGAGCTACTCTGGTCTCCCTTAAGACCCCTGATAAAAATGGTACTTCTAACTCCCTAAGCATTGCATTTGTTTTGAATCCTTTTCTTTCACTGCAGAAATGCACCTGATCATCTTAATTATATGTGTATGTAGGGCATATAGCAGATATACTTCTTGGCTATGACTCTTTGGCCTCATACATGGTAAGGATATATTTTTGACATTTTAATTTTATTGCAGTCATGGATCTGTACCATGTACAGTTTTATCATGTGGTTGCATTTCTGTGCAGAAAATGAGCCCCAGTAGGCCTTACATGGGTGCTATTATGGGCCGTGTAGCCAACAGGATTAAGAATGCACAGTTTACCCTTGATGGGAA
The DNA here is from genome assembly GCF_030272615.1 of Cryptomeria japonica. Taxonomy (NCBI): domain Eukaryota; kingdom Viridiplantae; phylum Streptophyta; class Pinopsida; order Cupressales; family Cupressaceae; genus Cryptomeria; species Cryptomeria japonica. Next base: position 734,188,973 of record NC_081414.1, read on the forward strand.
GACATACCGTTTGTATGCCAATGATGGGAATAATTCACTCCATGGTAAATCCCTGTTCTGCCCTGTTTTGTCTAGTTCTATTCCTATGATTTGAGCTTCTGGTTTTGACTCTAACTTTCCATCAAGAAGATCTGATTCGAAACATTATGAGAAAAAAGAACAAAGTCAAAACCTAAAGCTCAAACTATATCAATATCGACTGTGGAAAGCTAATGTCTATTATAGTTCTATTCCTAACTAGACTGAAGATGCTTCTAGCATTTGAGCTTATTGACTAAAAATTGTCTTTAAGACTGAAGATGCTTCTAGCATTTGAGCTTATTGACTAAAAAATGTCTTTAAGATAGTTAAGAATTTGAGAGATTTGGTAGTTTTTTTGCAATGCACTCTAACAGAGTTCATAATTTGCAGGAGGAAGGAGAGGCTTTGATAATGTGTTGTGGGATGTAGTGGAAAAGAAGGGTGGAAGCAAACCATCTATTAAGTTTGTTTATCACAGCTATGATGGTGAAGAAGGTAAGAATGGAATGGTTGATTATATAGGCCACCTTGGTGGATAGGAGTAGGAGCTTTCATAGTGTATCTACTTGTTCAGATGGTTGAAATGAGTGTTTTGTTTTACAATTAATTTTTAATATTTGACAGAGAAAGGCTTCTAGGGAAGATCTGTTATTAAATACAACTTGCAACATCATCCAAGATCTGGATCACACTAACTTAATGGTTTTAGTAAATGGTGGTTATAGATTCAAGATTGATTATTTCTTTTTCAAAAGGACTTTACATCTATTGATTAAATGATTTGAGAGCTTTAAAACTCCTTTTATAAGATTTTTTTGATTCTTCTTAATTTATGTGCCTGTAACTTGCCAAAACCCATATGCCCATTGATTATAATAAAGTTGTGGTTCTCCAGTTTCAGATTAGATTTTTGTTTATTTTGGAGAGTCTGCAGATTGTCGCTACAAAATAAGTCCCTGGGTAGGTTTACCTTGTAAGCTGGGAAATACTTTAAATCTAGTTATCAGTAAAGAAAAGCTGGTTTCTGATATAAGCATTGTTTTAAATTTTCATATCAGTAAAGACAAGTTGGTTTCTGATAGAAGCATTGTACTAAAATTCATATCAATAAAGACATGTGGATCTCTGATGTGACTATTTTTTTAAATTTATATATGAGTAAAGGCAAGTGGGTTTTCTGATATGGCTATTCTTATAAATTTACTCTAACAGTACAAACAAGTGAGTTTCTAATATGGCCATTGTTTTTGTCACTGCAACAGGGTATCCTGGTGATCTAGATGTATATGCCACATATACTATAAGCCGTGATATGGAATTGACACTACTAATGGAAGCAATCCCAAGGAACAAGGCCACTCCTGTAAACCTAGTAAATCATGCTTACTGGAACCTTGCAGGGCAAGACAGTGGAAAAGACATACTTGACCATACTGTAAGAATATGGGCTTCACGTTATACTCCTGCAGACAAGTCACTGATTCCTACAGGACAGATCTTGCCTGTAAAAGGAACTGCTTTTGACTTAAGAAAAGAGACTGTTGTTGGGAGCAGAATTAATAAGGTCCCAAGCTTTGAAACTCCACCTGGGTTTGATATCAATTATGTTCTTGACAAACCCAAATCAACGAAGGGACTAACAATTGCTGCAAGAGCCAAGGATCCATGGAGTTCAAGAGTGCTTGAAGTGTGGACAAATGCACCAGGCATGCAGTTCTACACTTGTAATAATCTCAAGGAACAAGAGGGCAAAGGAGGTGTTATATACAAGCCACATTGTGCATTAAGCTTTGAGACACAGGCATTTCCTAATTCTGTAAACCAGCCAAATTTCCCTTCTGTGATTGTGCAACCAGGACAGGTTTACAGTCACACCATGCTCTTGAAATTTTCAGTTGATAAGTAGTCAACAATCAGGCTTGGTTTTATGGCCTGACAATCAATGGGGGAGTGCATGAAAACCCTAGAGGACATCAGTAGTATTACTTTTCAAATGTCTCTAATGGGATAGTATTAAATAAAGAACGATGTTTAATTGCTCATCTGAGGCCTGGGAGTCTTTTTTTGTTTTAATTTACATTAGTAGGGATAAGCTAATTATTAAGTTTAATTATCAAGCTTGTTGAATTCTGATGCAAAGGCCAGGCAGTCAAAGGAACGATTTTTGCATTTGATTTCTATACAACTATTTTGTCAACGATAAATACAAAGAATAATAGGTAGAGTCAACAGAATAAATAGAGTTTGTTCCAATTCTCTTTGTTTAAACTCAGCATTCTTTAAATTGATAAACATTCTATTTAAACATCGCAATTTTTAATGGTTGAATAGTCGCTATCAGTTTTACACTTCATCCTTATCAAAAAAAAAATATAAAAAGTCTCATTTTGATCAAAATTTATCTTTAATCATTAAATTAAATATCATCTAATATTGAGCATATCTTTGACTTTGAAACTAAGTATTATTTCAGGATAGCAATGTGGATATGAATTTGGAAGCAATGGCCAACACAATCAAAGATTACGATGGGTTGAAGAATAATGGCATTATGCACTTGTTTTCTATATGTCTATTTTGTTCAACGATAAGTACAAAGAATAGTATGCAGAGTCAACAAATTAAATAGAGTTGGTTCCAACTCTATTTGCATAAACGTTGCATTCTTTAAATTTGATGGCATTCTATTTAAACATCATGCTCTTCAATGGTTGAATAGTCACTATCAATTTTACATTTCATTCTTATCAAAAAAAAATTAGTCTCATTTTTATTGGTCAAAATTTACCTTTAATCATTAAACTAATTATTTAATATTGACCAAATCTTACCTTTGGTCTTGAAACTAGGTATTATTTTGAGTTGTATTGATGAATTGGATATACTTCTCTAAATAAATAAATGGGATTTCCCCATCCCTTTTACATTGAGTGATCATATTCACAATGAGGAAAAACACAATGAAACGAAATTTTCACAAATGTTTTCATACACATATCCAACTCATTAATATGGATTGGAAAAAATCGCCTCTAGTAATTTTTATTAAAATTATATTTATATATTTTTTGTTTAAAGGTTTATCTTAATTGATTATTATGATATGGTATTTTATATATTATTATATTTATTTTTAATATTAAACTATATTTATGTAATGGTGAAATTTGTTTACTACAACTAATTTTTGTTTGATTGTGTTTACTTTGAAGCAATGTCTTAGTATATAATTAAGTGATATATGACACATTTTTGTATTGAGTCACATAGCTTCGATCCTATCTATCCTTTATCTACTCTTTGCATTACATTTATATGCATTTGGCCTTATCATTGCTCCATTTGCACATGCTTCCACACATACACCTCATTATTAAAAAGAAATCACATACAATCATTCTCTACATCAAAATTTGTATTCTATTACCCTAGGTTATTCTTACAATGTGCAAGATGGATCTCACATTGTACATATCTAAACTTAAATTTTAAATTATTAAAATTCAAAATCGTTAACTTCTATTATTTTTCACTAATTATTGGGAGTTGACTTGTTATATGTTTATGCAACAATTTATTATGTATAGGTATTTAAAGGAATTTACTTAGACATAATTGAGATCTTAACATTATTTAGTAATCATTTGAACTCCTTGAGCAAACAAGAAGTATTCATCATAGAAAACCTTCAAATGGAGTGCTAAAAAGAATATGTCTAGCTTGGAAATTACATCCTTTGACATTTATAGATTACAAAATAAACATACATTGAGTAAAATTAATCTAGATCCACAAAATCAACTGAAAAAAGTTATAGTTCTACATAGGAATCTAAGTGGCACACAAAATGAGGATACATGTTTTGGAGGTCAAGTCATCAAAATCTACAATGCATCAAATTTATTCATTGATGTGGGTTTTAGAGCTTAACACCCTAATCTAGTACATTTACTTTTTTTTAAATAACATTAATTACTTAATGTATCATTCACAACTGATCATTAATTAATCTATGTTGATTTATTGTAATTCCAAAGTTTTAATACAAACAAATGAGGAAAAAATACAACAAACCAACTTTTTCATATGGTTGGTATCCAAAATTGATGTCAGGGCTTCTGGGGTCCTTCTATGTGTACTCTATGTTGAAGTAGTGAGGAGTGTGTTTCTCACCTCTTCTTTCAGTGCTCCTTCTCCAGGATGATTTGACACTTTTGGTGGGGTATTTGGAACTAGGCTTGCTGGCATGTTTCCTCTTTGGCTAAATTTTGGGCCCACCTGGGTTAGCTCCCAATTAAGACTTATATTCTCCAAGTTGCTTGGGTTGTTGGTCCCACTTTCATTATTTGGCATTATTTGGTTGGAATGGAATCGTAGGATTTTTCATGATGCTAGGATGGTTGTTCAGCATTTGTCGTGGAAAATTATTCATTCACTTCATGAGACAATCTTGGAAAAGTGTGACCTTGCTAGAGGTGTGGATCTCGAGGATGTTGATATCTCTAATCGGATCGATTTTTCTCTTCAAGTAGGTGCTCCTTCTAGAAGGAGGTGCTCTTTCTAGAAGGAGGTGTGTTAGGCAGATCATGAGAAGTAGTTGTTGACATCCTTTGCGACAAATTACTAGGGAGGGTCATTGGTTTCCTCCTTCTCAAAGAGTTTTGAAACTTAACATTGATGGTTCATCTTGGGGAAAACCTAGTCATGCTCGTATTGGTGGGGTAGGTCGTGATAGCTCTAGAGGTATTTAGTTTATTTTTTCAATTTATAAGGGTATTCATACCAAAAATTTAATGGAGGTTCAATTGGCATTTTGTATGCGGTGGAGCATAGTTATGTTCTTGGTTGGAAAAGGATGATTTATGAATCAAATTCTTAGGTGGTGGTGACTTTGTTGAATGAGTGGTAGTTAGATGAGGTTAGTCGGAACTTAGTTGTGGTGATTAGACAGATTCTTCGATTGTGTTTCTCCTTTTTTTTGTCACAATCCTAGGGAGTGGAATGGAATTGTAGATTTTTTGGCCAAATGGGCTTCTGATCATATGTAAGGTTGGAATATAGTGGATTGAGGGAAATTATCTCTAGAGATGTCTCATTTATTGGATTACTTAGTGGAACTGACACAGTTAAGTAATTTTTTCTTTGTTGGGCATGTGACCTTTCTTGACTTGTATCTCTTTCGCTGATTTAATAAATATTTACCCCTCTTTTAGTCTTAATTATTTTCTTGTTAACAATGCACAACTAAAAATGGTGTAATGTTTGCACATACACACAAGTATTGTTGTCTCACATGTCTATACTAACACAAACACCAAAGACATGGAAAAGATGACATTATTTTAATCTACAAAAGGTGGAATGCATTGCAGTGCAACGCAACTATGTACACAACAATGAAAAACAAAACATTCACATATTAATATATAGATTCTCCCTCCTCCAAGGCAGGGCTCTAATAGAATAACCCTGAAGAAAATGGCATCCAACTTTGATGTTACAAGGCCGTTGGAAAGATATTTTGACACTATGTAGCCCTTGGCACCTACAACATTCTCGATTTATGCATAACCCTCTATAGATTTTGTGAGACTAGAATTGACAATTTTGACCCTATGATTTCACACTTTTTAATGATATTTTATTGCCTAGCAATTCTTATTTTAACATTCTATAAGTATTTTAATTAGATGTCTAATATTTATTTTTCAATTTATCTCTATCCCTCTCTATTTCTCTCTCTATCATGTAGGTTATATAATCCATATGCAGTATGCATTGTATCATGTTATGTAACACACTCACATTACATAATACCCTAATGATATATAACATAAGCGTGTTATAAAATATGTTTGTGTTATAGTTTGACAATTATCAATCGAAAATGTCATAATATTATGAACATTTACATAACATGCTTGCGCTACTTTCCAAAAAATCTACTTGACCAATTTTCATCTTCAAATTTGGGACACTTACCCAATTTCAAAATTTGAAAAATATAATTTAAGCATTTTAAAACCAGATATATTCTTTAAAAAAAATGGGAAAGCGAGAATAAACAATAAATATAACTATGTAATTTACCTGAACACACTATACAATGTCTTAAATTATTTAAAACACGTAAACTTTGAAGAATGTGTTCATAGAACATACAACTAGTTATTCTTTATTCAATAAATGTGTATTCTCAATAACCTATGTCATTTCTCGAGGAGCAAAGATGAAGATACTACTATGTTGTTAGGATGTAACATATGTTGGGGGCAACACATAGTGCCACCTATATGGTTATCAATTAAAAAAAATCAGTAGTGACCAATTTTATTTTATTTTATATCAAGATGTGATTTATGATTGGAGGTACATCTTTTTTATGTTAAGTTTTAATTTAAAATCATAATTTTAACTCAAAATGAATGGATCAATTAGAAAATTGAAATATAGCAATTTAATTGAAAATAAAATCATTGTGAAATCTAAATATTAATAAATAATAATAAGATTTTTAACAGTATTCTTCCCATAAAAACAAGTGTTGCACAAGAGCGAAGTTCCTTTCTAAGAGTGCAAGAACCATGTTGTTTTTGTTTTTATGTTTGTTTTGTTGTGATTATCCCCTTGGAGGATAGTATAAAGGCTTGGTTAACCGGATGGTGATGATTTGCTGTTTTTGGATTCCATTTTGTGAGAGTTTTCACGTCAAAGTTTCAGATCACACTGGATGATCCATCATCAGGATGTAAGCGTGCATAAGGAGAAAAAAAATGATTATAAAGATAATAAAAAATATATAAGACAAATACAGAATTCCTCCTCTTTTCCAAAACATACCTATTTGCATTGAAAATGAAGAACTACTTAAGACACAAATAGAAACCCAATAAAATCAAAATAAATAACACCTAAATTCCTACAACAAAAGAAAACAATTACAGCTATACCCAAAATCCAGAAATGATATCACACATAAAAAATAAGCAAAAACATCCAACTAAACCTGCAAACCACATTGCAGCCCATTCTGAGGTATTATGATTTTGCTAGCTAGAGGATGCAAACTCCTACAGTCCCATTTATGAAAACAAAATAAAATTCTATTAAGCCAAGTCAAAATACTGAGCCATCAAACTCAGTCTATTGCATACAATAACTCCAATGCTAAAGGCCTGGTTAACCAAATGGTTACAACCAACCACTTCAAAAAAATGCTTCCCACATGGTTTTACTTTTCATAAAAAATGCATTAGATCAATCCCCATGGGCTACTCCAAAACGTTACAAAATGCCCTAATCTGTCCCTTCCCTCCAATAACATTATGAAAAAAAATTGTATCAGATACTTACCACACCAACATTAGCCTTGCCAGGATGTGTCTCAGACAAATAATCTTCTGTAACACCAAGATTAGGGTTTTTTAGAGCAGGCTCTAAACTTTTCCATTATTATATTATCAAAGCCCAAGACGCGCTTTCTGGGTATTCGAACGTAGCACCTATGAGATGAAGAAACTCACTCAAACTATGGCAAGTGACTTACCTGAAGATTCTGCACAAATTGTGTCGTTGTGTCAAAAATGTCAATGAGAAAAAATTGTGCAGAGTTTGCGGGAAAAATGTGCGAAACCCTACCATAGCAGAAACTGTTAAAAATGAGATGAACCGAAACCAACTTCCTGCAGTTGCCGCTTCAATCCATTGAGAGTAAAAGGGATTTTAGGGCTGTTGAAATCCGATTTGATTTAAAGATCAAATTAATCTAAAGCTATAAATGCAATCAAATCGATTAGACAGCTTGAAAAGGAATGTATCCCGGAGATTAAATCAGATCTGTAGCCATAAATGAATTCAGAACTGTTGAGTGTAGATTTCAGGCTGCACTTTAAAACAATCCAAATTTGCCGAGCAGCAATATGCTGTAATTTACCGAGCAGAAAGATGGCTGTCCAGAGCTTTCTGGCAGGGGAAGGCTCTGGGCTAATTAATAAAAATTAACTCATTTGCTTTAAAAAACACCTAGTTGAAAGAGTCAAATACAAGATAATTAGTTTGATTTTCTATTTATTTAGTTATTTTACAATTTATCTTCGTCAATGTCCGCACATGTTGACCTTATCTGTTGGGTATCCATTTAATCATTCAATGAAAGCACAATGTGAAACTCTATGTATAAATCCTCCATTGTCCATCGATACTCTGCATTGTCAATCTGGCCAGTCGTCATGGCAAAGAAGGGTTCTTGTAGTTTGTCGATATTGTGTTTTGCAGTCCTCTTTCTTAGCCTCTGCAAATGCCAAGGTTTGGATGGAACTCTCGGGAGAAAGCCCATCAAGGGAAAAAAATCTGTAGGTTTCTTTGAGTTACACAAGGGCAATCTGCACATCAACCTTACCAACTGGGGAGCTACTCTAGTCTCCCTCATGACTCCTGATAAAAATGGTATTTTTAGCTCCCTAAACATTCCATTTGCTTTTAACTCCTTTTTTCTTCATTGGATTGCATTGCAGAAATGTACCTGATTATCTTGATTACATCTACTTGCAGGGCATCTAGCAGATGTACTTCTTGGATATGATTATTTGGCCTCATATCAAGTATATATTTTTTGACATTTCAATTTATTTCAGTCATGGATCTGTACCATGTACAGGTTTATCAAATGGTTGTATTTCTGTGCAGAACATAAGCTCCAGTAGACCTCATTTTGGTGCCACTATAGGCCGGGTAGCTAACAGGATTAAGAATGCACAGTTCACACTTGATGGGAAGACATATCATTTGGTTGCCAATGATGGGAATAATTCAATTCATGGTAAATGCTCTCGCTGCCTGCTCTGCTCTGTCTACATCTTTTCTTAACTAGATTAAAGATGCTTCTAGGCTTTGAAATTGAGAAACTAAATTAGTCTTCAGTTATCTAAACAGGTGGAGAGATTTGGTAGTTATTGGCAATGCACTCTAACAGAGCTCATGAAATGCAGGAGGAAGGATAGGTTTTGACAATGTGTTGTGGGAAGTCAAGGAAATCAAGGGTGGAAGCAAACCATCTATTAAGCTTGCTTATCACAGCTTTGATGGTGAAGAAGGTAAGAATGGAATGGCTGATTATTTATGTCTGATTGGTCAATAGGAGCAGGAGAGCCACTCTCATAGTGTATACACTTGTTTGGATGTTTGATATGGGTGTCTAGTTTTACAATAAAATTTATAGGATCTGACAGAATAAGGCTTCTAGAAAAGATCTGTGATTAAATTCAACATTCAACAACCATCCAAGATTTGGATCTCACTAACTTGATGATGGTTCTAACTGGTGTCACTTTGGTGGATGGGCATTATAAATTTACTCATTAATACAGATAAGTGGGTTTTTAATGCAACCATTGTTTTTGTTGCTGCAACAGGATTTCCTGGTGATCTAGATGTATTTGCCACATATACTATAAGCAATGATATGGAGTTGAGAATAGATATGGAGGCAGTACCAAGGAACAAGGCCACTCCTGTAAGCCTGATCAATCATGCTTACTGGAACCTTGCAGGGCATGACAGTGGAAGGGACATACTTGACCATTCTGTAAAAATATGGGGTTCACATTATACTCCCACAGACAAGGTCCTGATTCCTACAGGCCAGATCTTGCCTGTAAAAGGAACTCCTTTGGACTTAAGGAAAGAGACTGTTATCAAGAGCAGAATTAATAAGGTCCCAAGCAATGAGGTTCCTCCTGGGTTTGATCACAATTATGTTCTTGATAGTCCCAAGTCAAAGAAGGGGCCAAGAGTTGCAGCAAGAGCCAAGGATCCATGGAGTTCAAGAGTGCTTGAAGTGTGGACAAGTGCACCTGGATTGCAGTTCTACACAAGCAATAATCTCAAGGACACAGTGGGCAAAGGAGGCGTGATATACAAGCCACATTCTTCATTCTGCTTTGAGAGTCAGGCATTTCCTAATTCTGTAAATCAGCCAAACTTTCCATCTGTGATTGTGCATCCAGGCCAGGTTTACAAGCACACCATGGTGATCAAATTTTCAGTTGATCTGTAGTCAACAATTAGGCTTGGTTTCATGGCCTGACAATCAAAGGGCATAGAATCCACACAGACCATTTGAATCGCTTTAAAATGTCTTTAATGGGTAGTACTAAATAAAGAAAGATGGTTAATTGGTGGTCTGAAATCTCCGAGTCTGGTCTTTATTTTATGAAATAGTGGTGATAATTTAATTGTTAAGCTTGTTGAACTCCAACTCAACGACCAGGCGGTCGAAGAAAACGATGGCCAAAGCACAATATGCACATGCAATTAAGTTTTGCATTTGTCTGCTATGAATTCAATATTTCAAAGATAACAAATAAATTATCGTTCAACGTGGAGAGATAGCAAAGACTTTTCACCTGAAGTTTAGTAATGGACAAAAGGTAAGTTTTTTCATGGTTTTATAGGGGAGAGGGGCTTAAATGTGAAACCTAATTTTGCGTTTTTACTTGTCCAGTCTTCTACTAAAAAAAATTGTTTTCAAGTTTACGTGGTCAAATATGATGTCACATCAGCATGTATTTTTGTGAAGGTGTCCAAAATAGTCCAAAATTGTGATAAGCTCAATAAGTGTGCACTAAGTCATGTTTACTTGTGTCTGGCATCACATGATTTGTTACATTTTGAATTTTAGAGGTACTTTTTTGGAGATAAGCATTGAAATGACATTTTTAGGGCACCACTATTGGTCTCATTTTGTCCAACTATAGTAGCATGTATTAGTACCCATATCACTTATTGGTGCCTTTCCTCCAATCATTTAATAAAAAATTGTTATGATGAGTACAAAATGCTCACGGATCACTATATGCAATAAAATTTACAAATAATTTTTTATAAATATATTTATGAATAATTTTTTATTTTTTTTTAATAGGTTAGTTGTTTCTAAGGTTAATAGGAAGATAAAAAACTAGAAGATATTTTTTTTTAAAGAGGCAATCTTGATTTTATAGATGCATGATATGTATTTTGGGACAACTTTTGTAACTTTGTATTTGGGGGCTCCTAACATTTGAGACACAAAACTAATAATGAAAGAGAATATTAGTATGTATAGCTTTGGTATGCACTTAAAGTTTTTCATAACATAATGATTATAGGAGGTTTATCTGATGTTAAAAATGTCATTAAAAAATGTCTTAGTTAGTGTAGACACCTAAAATTGGCATCATCCTCATACCACGTTTAACATCTTCTAATTCCATGTTAACACCATATCATCATCAAATATTAATTAGTTTAATAATTTGACAATTTAATTAATTAAGCTAATTTTTTTATTCATACAAAATAATTATTTTCACCAATTAACAAAATAACTTAATAAGCCCTCAAAAATCTCTAGTAGTTTCCTTTTGGTTTGCTTTTGCTCTCGTGTGTTGGTTTTTTGCTTTTGTGTTTTTTGAGTTTTCGTTGGTGGTTGGCTTTGATTATCTTTATTGCAATGTATTAACTTTTGTTAAAGCGTTTTAGGTCCTTCAAAACTCATTTTACCCTTAATCAAAAACTAAATAACTTTTATTATTCAATTAATTATGTCTTTTAATCTATATTTTTTTTCAAAATAATCTATTAATTCCAATTTCTTTATTATCTACTGTAGTATCATAAATTGTAACCCAACAATTTCACACTTAATTTTGGGCCCTTACTTTAGTGTGCCTTCTTCTAGGTCATTTTGAGACTATTTTTGCCTTATCTTATCCAAACTATTGTCATATGCTAATGAGGTGACATAATCCTATGTCTTGGGCTTGTGCGCTCTACAACCACCTTTAGTTTGCTCTTTATTGGGTGGCACCTAGTCCCTCCAAAAGAGGCCCAAACTCAAACATGTTCAACTATTGATTCCTTCCATTTGTGAGTTGATCCCAATACTTTGATATGATTGTTGGAAGTCGACCTAAATGTGGAAATATCTTGAAACCCTATATAAAGACATCATCTCTATTTCATTTTATCGTGCTAGCAATTTCATTCAAGAGCAATTATTCATGTCTCTAAGAGAAGATTTGAGTATAAGGAGCATCAAGCTATAGGAACTTCTTTTCAAGTATATTTTCATGATTGATTTTGTTATGATTTATCATGTTATTGCATCAGCACTTGGATGAGCTATCTAAGAGCGTTGCATCATCACCATTATCAATCCAAAGGTATAATGTCGTCAATTCAACATTTCCTTTTTTATTTAGCCTCTACCCCACTAGGGGTAAGCTCCATTTCATCTATCATTGTTGTTGTGGAATTATAAACCCCTACTCAGAGTTTGACTTAATAAAGCCCCTATACAACACAACAATTTCTCTTTGTGTGTGTGCAAGTTATAGATCTGACTATCAAAAGTGGTAGAATTATACAAGGCAAACTAAGACACTGAGTTTTAGACTTCAAATAGGCAAAAACCCTAGGACTAATCCAATTAGTGGCATACTTTGATGCTTTTTGATTAAATTTTGGAGGAAGTTATCTACAAAACCCCCTAATCCAAGATTTGAAGCTTCCATTAATTGAGACACTTGTAGGGCTGAGGCGCCTATCTTCATAGTCTAACATTTTTAGGCTTATATTTAGTGATAGGCTCCTCTTTGAATCTCATCTCTAGATTAGTACTTTTGGGTTGACTTTCAATTGTATATTTATTTGTTTATGTTGTGTATTGTTAATTTTACACTATTTTACCTATTCATTTCTTATTCACATCACATCAAATCAAACAAAAAAAGAGGAAATAATCATACACAACATCCAACTCTCCTTTAGGAATGATGTTGGATATTGTTGGCTATTTCCTTTAATGAATGATATGGATTTGGGATCAAGTAATTTACATCTCTAGGCTAGAATCCCATTTTGATAAAATTCATCTACAAAATATATTAAAATTTTTAAAAGTCACATGATCAACTTAAAGTTATTTAGATTCATTGAATCTAGAAAATCTCATAGAAGTCAAACATCTAAGAAATCCCCATCACTCATTTCCAAACATCTTCAAATTTCAAAATTCACATAAAGTTGGCCCTAAAAGTAACCCTAGCATCCATCATTTAATAAATTTATTTCAATCATTCTCTTTTATCTATTTGCAATCAATCTTAGTCATTCATTCTTTCACTTTCTCTAGACATTGTAATGTGGTGTAAATAGGGTTCACTAGTCTAAACATGCAAACTAGGAATCAAATTCATTCACATCAACTTACATTAAAGAATAATCAATATGTCCAACTTCAAACCCTTGGGAGAGATGGGCACAATGATTGAGTTATTCTTCTTTGACTTTTGATATGCTTTGATAAGACAAAATGAGAAATGCATAAACTAGGTATAAAGATGTAAATTTGACAGTAATCAACATGAATAGTAAACTACAAAATATATATGCAAAATCTAAAGACAAATCTAGAAATGAGACTCAAAAAGGAACTCGAGTCTACAATTTGAGCTTGACAGTGTTGAACACTATATCTAGGAGCCATTGTCCTAAAGGTGTCTAATGTAAATTTTGTGAATATATTTCAGATCAAGATGCCCTATAGATTTTCTCCCTAAAATTTCATTGAAAAAGAGTTGGAAATTGTAGCTAAGCTACAACATCCAAGGTTTTGTTCTTCTTCAAAATTTGAATATGTTCATCTTAGTATACACATATAAATGAGAGAAAAGGGTAAATATCATTTCAATTTAGATTTAGCCTCTACCCTACCAAGGGCACACTCTCTTTTCTAATCAATCATTTTTGAAATAGAGGATAATACCTACTTGAGGTTTGACTTAGGCAAGCCCCTATACAACACAACCATTATTTTCCTCTTTTTGTGTGCAGGTAACTGATTTGATGATAGAGTTGCTGACTTGCAGCTCGTGTAGACCAGGACATACGATTCTATATTTTGAACAGGTAAGAACTTTTGGACTAAGAAACATGGCTCCATTGACTAGTTCACTCTTTTGCTAAAATTTTGGGAGAATGATCTATAGGGAATCTTGATCTAGGATCTGAACATAAAAGGTAATGAAGACACCCCAAAATGTAGGGCACCTAGCTCTCTTGATTGACATTTTTAGGCTCATATTTCAATGAAAGGTTCCTTTTTGCATCTCATTTCTAGATCTGAGCTTACATTTTGATTTATAGTTTTGTATCTTTTTGTTTATGATGATTATTGTCAATTTTACATCCTTTTACCTAATTCTTGTATTTTCATATATAAATCATTATCCAATCATCAACAATCAAAAGGGGAATAATCAATCGCATTGCTCAGCTCTCCTATAGGACTAAAGTTGATCCTAATTGGTTGTTCCCTGATGAAAAAGTTTGGAAATAGTTCTTAGTTTTCATTCTTAGGCTAGACTCTATTTTCCTACATTTCAGTTGCTAACTTAACTTTCAATTGCAACTTGTAACCTCTGACTTTTAAGTACCCAGTACATATTCATTTTACTTGTACTAAGAAGGTTTGGCTTTACTTTCATCAAATAAATTAGTTAGAGGGAAGGTGATTATTTTTTCTTTAAGCAATTTGTGAAACATTGCCTCCATGGATTCTCTTAGTGGTATATTAGAACTTTTTATTTCTTATTTTGGTTGACCCCTATGTATGATAAAACTCAAGTAGTTTAGTTTTGTATAGCCTAGATGCTCTTGGAATTTATTAATCTGTTACAAACCATGTTCTTATTTTTGCTAAAAATTTTAGGTTTATCAATGGAGTTTTAATCTCTTGAGAACACATTCACAAGTCCATTGGGGTCATCCCACATAAGTCGGTTAATTTTCTACTTATGAAAAAGAATTGTTGGTAAGTGAAAAAAAAATTTGTGAACCCCTTCAAACCAAGGGGACAATTCATTCGAACACCCTTTTTGCCTTTGTTCGAACCACCCCTTTGAGAAAAGGGCCTATCTACAGAGCCTTTGCTCAAAGGTATGATGACCCATTATTTTATTAATAAAAATATAAGTTTTTTCAAAGGGCCCTTTGAATCAACCCATTATTTGTTTACTTTTTTAAAATAAAATGTTTTTAAGTATCAAATGATAATTTTATTTGTCATTTGAACAATGACTATTTGAGAAAACCCTGGGTGAATTGAGTAGATTATAGTAGTGAAGCCATGTAAACTCAACCCACCATACCACATTAGCTTCTACCTGCCACATCAATTCTTCTAGGTTCCATTCTATTGTCTTTTCTATTTCTTAGGGTTAAAATTAACCATAAATATAACTAGATATAAAATAGTGAATCACAAACTCTAAATCCAATTAAACTAACTCCTAAATGACAATGAAATACATCAAATCAATTGAACATTAAATAATAATATAAACTCCCTCAATTGATCCAAATAAGCTTCCATTGCTCTTCTCCAAATTGTGTGATAGGTGGCTCTCAGGTGTTGCACCAGGATTCCTGCATATGATAGACACAATTATTTTGAAGATAGTGATTCTTTGATTCTAGGAAAAATGACGTGAAATGAGGTTGAATTTATATATTTTTGAGACAAATTGGGTGAGAAATTGAATTGAAGTGCTAATTGATAGTTAGCTTATTTGATCGATCAATTAAAACCTTTTGATTGATCTGTTAAGTGGATTGATTGGAGAGATAACTCAATTGATTGACTAGTCAACTAGATAGATTAGCTAGATGACTGAATTGATTGAAGAGAAGACTGAATTGATTGAAGAGAAGATTGATTAGATTGAAGAGAAGACTGGCTATATTGAATAGTTAGAAAAAGGTGATTTGGAGTGAAAAGGGGAGATTGGAGAGTTAACTAAGTTAACTAATTAGTTAAATGATTTGATCAATCAGTCATGATTTTCAACATGTGTTGTAGGATTTTGAATTGAAATTCAATTTCATCTTATTTGAATTTGAATTTTGATTTTTGAATGATGAAATTGAAATGCACATTAATTTGAAGTTTGATGAAATTCAAATTTGGTGAAATGTGAATTTGGGAGAAATTAAATTAGATGAAATTAGTTGAAATCTTCATTTGAGGATTTGGAGGAATGAATGAATGAATTAAATAATTTGAATAAAATTATTCAATCATTAGAAATGAAATGAATTAAATAATAAAAAATTATTTAATTAAGGAATAAATTATAATTAATTAAATAATTAATATTTGAGAAAGAGGCTAAATGATGAATGATTAAAGGATAGAAATTGAATAATTAGTAATGTGGAAGGTGATGATTGAATTAATTTAGAAGAATAAGATTAATCATATTAATTAAATAATTAAATAATTTTGATGAATAGGCCTTCTCTATTAATTAAAAATATTAAAGTACATATTCACAAAAAAAGGCCGAGGGATACAAGATCACCCCACGAGAGTCACTCGGCCAGCGGCCGAAAACAAAAAAACAAGATATTCATCAAAAACTTCCTCAGGCTGCCAAAGCAGTGGTAGCTGAGGGAGGAGGATCGGGATCATCTTTTTTTCCCCATACATCAGCGGGGCTAGGAGTCGGGTCCGACATAGACCACCCATCTTTAGGATCTTTTTCTATTTCTCCTTCCTCTTGGCTGGGAGGCGAGATCGCTAGATTCAGGTGAGGAAACTTTGAAGTGGTGGTAGAGGGCCACCCAGAATCATTAGCAGCAAGAGAAAAAGTCACATAAGCAGCAAAGGGCCACCCCGAGGTAGAACCCTGATGCGGCGGAGAAGCTGAGCGACATCACCAAGCATCATCTCTCCTGCTCGAGGGGTAGCGGGGAGGCTGGGACCACAGGGTCTGAGAGTGGTGGGCAGAGGAGCTGTGACCGCGGCGACGACCATGGGACGAAGTACGGTCGACAAAGACAAAGTCTGGCAGTACTCGGACAATCGCACAAGGGGCATTGCCCCAGTGCTGGAGGATTTCCTGAAGGTGGGCCACCTCCAAGGCCACCTTGTCAGCTTGTACCTGAATCCACATTAAAGCATTGTTACAAATGCATGCTTTAGCATAAAGCAAAACATTAATATCTAAATAGCTGTGAGAAAAAATAACAGCATTTCTATCCTTCCAAAGAGTGTATAGAATCTCCATTCTAAAAGCATGCCATATCTGGGAGAATTTATAGAGGATTCTAGGTGAATCACCCAGAAGAGCCATGTGCTAGGAAAATGGCTCAGGCCGAAAAGGCCGAAAGAAGTCATGAATCCAACTCCAATACTGTTGAGCTCTTCTACAGAACCAAAAGATGTACATAAAAGTTTCTGGGTGACCACAAAAAGGGCATCGGGGATTAGGAACTCCCAAATGCTTGAGTCTGGAACCCAAAGGCAATCCTTGAAAAAGAACACACCAAGCAAAGTGTGCAATCTTGGGTTCAGTGATGGCCAACTAGACAACAAAAAACCTGAATCTCCAGGAAGTCTGAGAAGACTGCAAGTGTCACCGCTGATTGAGGGTATGAACCATAGGCAAATGAGGAACCAACCAGAGATAACCAGAGATAACCATTTTGGGTTTGTAGTTGGTGAAAGGAGTCCAAGGATACCACTTCCAGTCTTTCCACCAAGGTCTGACAAACCAAATACCGAGAAGTAAATTTGAGGGAAGAGCCGAGACTAGAAGGTCGTAAGTCTGTCGATCTGGCCGAGACAAATGAAACTGGACTTGGAGGTCCTCCCAAGACTGGAGGCTCATAGAAGTTCTAGAAAATAGATCCTTAGGTGTTCTAATGCCGCGTTTGTGAAAGCACAGAGCACTGGCACCTTGGATTTTGGCCAGAGGTAACCCTTGCACCTGAAAAAGAGGTGACCACTAGAGGTTGTGTTGATTCATGGATAAGTCATCCCAAAAGCCATCGCCGGCCCATCGAAGCCAAGGATTGATAGCTTCCCAAGCACGCCATATACTTTTGAACACAAAAATATCCTGTATCTGAATAGGGTCATTCATAGTGAGTAGGGTTTGCAAGCCAATCCCCTTCCAAGCTGGCCTTTTGGAAGGAAAGCTTGAAGAAATGAAATGTCGGAGAAGAATTTTCTAAGCCTCATTGCTAGATAAGGCTCTGATAACCCACTTAGCACATAAGGCCAGCCCTTGGTTCTAGGTAGAAATAAGGTCGAGCCCTCTGGATTCCTTGGGAAGACAACAATATTTCCAAGCAACCCTATGAAAACCATGATGGTCAGACCTAGAGGCCCAGAGAAAGGCCCGCAGAAGTCTTTCCAATTTCATGTAAGAGGCATTAGAAGGAGACCAACATGAAGAGTAGTAGACATGGGTGACAACCAACACTTTGAAGCAAACTTGGAATTTACCAGCCAAAGTGAGAGGCTTAGTGATCCAGTAGGCAAGCTTTTCTCGATTCTGGCTAAGACTGCATTCCAAAGATCCTAAGGAGAAGCTTGGAAGCCAAAAGGAATACCCAGAAAGTGAAATATTTCACCATGTTGAAGCCATTTTGAGTCATAATGAAGGATCCAAGGTGGGGCGGGAAGAAAAGAATGCCTATAACATTTCATTGTGTGCCATTGAATAGCCGAACCAGAAGCCAAGAAAAAAGTGTTTAGACACTGAAGAGTGGCCTGCACGTTATCTTCGTCCTCAATGAGAGTGAGAAAGGAATCATCTGCAAAGTGGCCATTGAAAAGTTGAGAAGGTGACTCGGGTAGAGAGATACCACAGAAACGCCCAACAACAATAGCATTAGCAAGTAAGTAACCAAATCCTTCTGCTGCAAGAACATATAAAGCAGGAGCTAGAGGACAACCTTGGTGAATGGATCTGAAAAGGCTAAAAGCCTCAAACTATAGACCATTAATGGTGATGCAAGACGAGGCATCTCCGAATAACATCAGAACAGACTAAATGAATCGGGGACCAAAATCAAGGGTTTTGAGCATAGCCAAGATAAAAGGCCACTCAATGTGATCATATGCTTTAGTGAAGTCAATCTTGAGAAATATTGCCCGCTGTTGAGAGTGTCTAGCCCAGTCCATCCCTTCCCAAACAATAATAATATTATCTATAATAAACCTAGATTTAATAAATCCAGTCTGTTACAGACGGACAATAAGTGACAGGAGATGGCGAATCTTGAGAGCCAAAGCTTTGGCAATGATCTTATAGGAGACATTAAGCAAGGTAATAGGCCATCAATTGCAAATGTCCTCTGGGTCCCCAGCCTTAGGGATAAACTTGATGTTTCCTTGGTTAATCATTTTTCCCAAGGAGCGGGAATGAAAAGCTTCCAGATAAACCTTATGAAGATTAGGACTAACACAAGGCCAAAGAGCTTTGTAGAATTCATAGGGGAAGCCATCACAACCCGGGGCTTTGTCATCTGCCATAGAAAAAGTGGCTTCCTTGAGATCATCAATGGTTAGTAAGAGATCACAAAAGGCTTGTTGAGAGTCGGAGAGACGTTTGGGAACAATGGCTAAGCAGTCTTGCAAGGCTTGGGTTCTAGTCAGAGAATCTCTGACCAGGTGTTGATCTCATTTGTTGGTGTTATGCCTATGCTTGAAGAAGATGATGGAACAATTTGGGTGTTGATTTCATTAGCTGGTGACATGCTTGTTTCTGTCACCACATTGGCATGTGAAAATGGCTCACATACAATCATTGATAAATCATTCTCTACAGTATGATCTGGATTGGTGATTTCATTGATAAGGGGTTCATGAATGACTTGTGTAGAGGGATTGGGATCATGAGGGGGACTAGGAGAAATGGTAAGTTCATTTGAGAGGGAATCTTGTGAGGAACATGGAGGATTATGGCATGGAGATGAAGAGATGGAGGGATCTTGATCTTGATCTGGAGAAATAAAGAGATCTTGATCAGGATATGAAGGTGAAGGAATACTTTGATCTTGACTTGAGAAGGGATTATTAGGAAGGATGGAAGGGATTTCCTGATCTTTCTTAGGAGGTGGATGTTGGATGGGACTTGAAAGAATATGTTTCTCTTGAGATAAAAGGGTGCTATTATGAATGGAATAGAAAAGAATGAGGGGATCATCATAAGATTTTTGGTCGATGTGATTTTGATCAAAAATTGGGTAGGATGGAAGGGTTTGATCTTGATCTTGATTTATTTCATGACTAATTTCTTCTGATTTTGGATTATCCTCTTAATACGGAGAAGGATTTTGGATATGAATGGGAGATTTTTGGAAGGTTTCAACGCTTTGGCTTGATGAGAAATGACCTTGAATGAGACTCTCTGAATCATGACTTGGGTTAGATTGGATTTTTATTATGGATAACCCTTGGGAGATTGCGTTATTGGATAGAGATTGTGTGAACTATTCTTGTGTGACTTTAAGGGATGATGAAATGATGGATAGATAAAGTTGAGTTGGAATTTGGTTGAAAGGGGTTTTAATGTTGGGTTGATATGATTGATATGATTGATATGTTGGGTTGAAAGAAAAAGAAGGTTGACCTGACTCTAATGTTGGTTGAAGTGAAGTAGGAATGATTTTGTTGGAGAATGAAGGTTGGGATGTTTGAATAGTCTCACAAGAGAAGGAATGCTGGCATGATAATGATTCCCTTTTGATTAGAGGTACCATCACTAATACATTTGGCCTCAAATTTCAATGAGCATTTCCGACTATCTATGGGATTTCTTTTGCTTTGTCAGATTGATTTGTTTTTTTTTCAAAAATTGCCCTATGTTCATTGGAATTCCGACACTAATACATTTACTCTAGAATTCCGACTGAGGTTTCCGACAGAGAAGGTATATTGTGACCAAATTTGATTTTTTTTTTATAAATGCCCGAATTCGTCAGAATTCCAACGATAATTTCACATTTGGTTTCGACGGAGAAGGCATTAGGAATGATTTTTTTTTTTTTAAGTGCCCGTGTTCGTCGAAATTTCGACGACAACGAGCATTACTTCAAAAAAAAGAAACACCGCATTTCATTTTAACCCAAAGCTATAATCCCATGCAAGTAGAGCTCTATCACTTCCTGCATGCGATCTCCTCCACCCAATCCTAAATCAAACTACCTACCTATGAAAAGCAGAGCTCTATTATTCCCACCCAACCCAACATTCGAGCTTCACTGCGGCGGTACATTCCAACTTTGACAACATTTCACACAATTTAACAACTAAAAGGTTAGGGAGCTCTACTTCATATGAATTTTGCATATGAATTTTCATTTTGGGGTAGCACATTATCGATTTAACATTGATAATATTGATAAATGCATATGAATTTTGGACCTACTGCAAGGGAACTTTATGCCACGCTATCAACAACTAGATTATCTATGAAGATCATGATTATCGATAGCTAGATTAACCTTGATCATGCTAACAAAATATGGAAGTTTAACCTTAACAATAAAATGTTGAAGAAAACCCTTAAGTCTTGTTGAAGCTCCCATACATCATATCAGGAATAATCCTAAAAAGGACTTCTTTCCTTACATTCCCATGAGTATACTAGACCTAATAGACATACTAGCATGCATAATTCCTCTGAAACATAACATTAATTTGCAAGGGCTTCAAGAATGATAGCCAGATAATTGCTAATTTCTACTACTTTCACCGCAAAAGTCACCGAGAGCCAGCCATCTTCTGCATCCAGCATCCTTTGGAAGGGGGCTAAATTTCTGTTGATGACCCCAATTCGGTACACCTCCCATGCATCTTCTACAGGGTTTTCTTTCTTTCCTTATCTGCCTTTAATTGGACGTGCTCCTCTTCCGAATCTAATGAGACGTAATTTCTCAAGTTGAAATATAGACCCAACAGGCTTACCCAACTACTTAAATCCAAGTTCAAGATTTTGTTAGCAATGACTTGCCCATCCATAGAGCGAATAAACCCATCTATCTTTTGGATACATGCCTCCTTTGAATCCACAACATTGACCATTGGGCAGAGCATAATTTCATAGATGAAACCATCACACCAATGTCTACCACCACCCAAGATGGAGGTCACCAGTCTCCATACCGCATCTCCTGCCCTATCATCGATATGAAACAACCTCCTACACTGCATTTGAAAACTTTCCTCTCTACACATGCAACTCAGACTGAAATAATGAACCATTTCTGTGACACTTAGTTGAATATTGCATGCCTCCTCTCTACAAACACAATGGCCTTTTTATAATGATAAATCATGAAACTACTAGGCCACAATTCTGGAATCAATTAGACCATTCCAATTCCTCTCAATTGAATATTGTCCTTGATATCTTCCTGCAATATGCGCATAATCTTTCTGCAGTGCCAGCTATGTACCTTCGTTTGTTTTATTTCTCATACTCATCCTTCTCTCCTATCGAGATTGGTTTACCGAGATCCTTAGTACAAACCGAGGTGAAATTTCACGTTTTTTAACCTATTCCTGCTCTGATGTTCTGATTTGCACGATCCTTATCACATCTTACTATCCTTAAGGCTCTGCACTCTGTACCTCATGAATGATTTCTTCTTTTTCATATCTTGACTCGATACTGCTAAAGATTTAGCGAATGTATTTCTTTTGGAGTCTGTATGAGAGAGATTGGGAAAATATGCAAATAACGATAAACCATTGGACTTTATCGGGTAATTGAGAAAAGAAGAATTGGAGTGGTACATGAAGAACTATCCTCAACACTCAGTCACTTGGGATGTAGTAAAAAAAGAAAAAATTTAGCAAACTTTGGCACCCTAGAAATTCCAACTAAAAGTGTTAGTAGGATGCAAAACTTAACACAAGGAGACAATTAATCAGTTAAAAGCTATAACAAGAAATTTAAGGAAGTATATAGAAAACTGGAGTAACCTTTAAGTGAAAAATAGAAAATAGAATAGGTCATACACGTATTACATAGAGATATTTGAGAAAGATTGGATGGAAGTACCTAACAAATATGTTTATTCGATTGCCATGGCATACCAGATTGAAGCTCAAACATGGAAAAGACTGAAGAAAGATAGGAATGCTAAAATCCTTGAAGATTTACAACTAAAAGTACATAAATTAGTAGTATAACAAGTAAACAAGGTCCGTGAACCTAAAAAGCCTTAGAAAATTTGGTATACATATTGTAACAAGTAAGGGCGTATCTAAAATGAACGCCCCAAGGACAGATCAAAGAAGACACTAGCTATAATGAAACTAGCATGACCCAATTCTATGTGTTGTGTTATTTATCAAGAATGAAATATACATCTAATAGAAGATTGTCTGAAGAAAAACCTCCAATCTAAAATAGAGGAAATCAATATTGTCATAATCACAACTATGCTGTGGATAAGAAAAACAATGTTGGATACTATATCCCACACTGGTAAGATAACCAAAATTCATACTGCATGTTGAATAATTAACAACAAAGTTAGCACGGCGACAATAGACAATCTAATTATAGAGGAGGTACATGAAGAGATTGAAGCAATAGAAGAACAAGTGATGCAAATTGTTTTCAATGTGGAAAAGTGGGACATCATGCATTTATATGTTGGGCGAAGAAGAAAGAGAAATGTGATTTTTGCGAGAAAGACACTCAATATATATTTTCATATGAAAATGCAAGGATATTCTTTCAAAAACTAGCTAGTCAACCTACCCAAAGTGATGAGTTACAAAGAGAAGCAAGAGTGATTTGAAGATGCTACAACAAGGAATTAGAGGACGCCATAGAATGGATATGGGGTCCTTGGATACTTCTATGGAAGAGTACTCCAGAGGAAAACCAGTCATGGAGAATAAGAAGAAAAAGAAAACAAGATGCGAGAAGAAAGCACATGTTCTAACTAGACAAGGTACTGATACTAGAAAGAATAAGAAGAAATAAATGGTAGAGGAAGGTTATGAAGAAGATTATAGTCTAGAAGAAGAAGAAGATGATGAAGAACCAAAATATTTTTAGTCAAATAAAAAACAACATGAGAGAGTGGTAGAGCAGGCTAAATAATCAATAATTCGACAATACCATGAAGAGGAGGGTTGTTTCACTAAGGAAGAAGCTAAAATGCTTTAAGAACTAGCAGCCCTTGCCAAACAAAAGGCCTTGGTGCTTAAATTAAAACAATGGGGAAAGTATTGGAATAAGAAGAAACAAGTGAACCAGTTATTTGAGGACTGGAATTGGAAGAATGGTTGAAAGTAATTAGAACCCAACCCACCACCTCAGAGTTAAGGAGTATGTAAGTTAGTCAAGTGGTTGAATAAATAGACCAAATTTGTAGAAAATAGATGTTACAAGGTTCACAAGGATGAAGAAGAGGCAAATCCAAAAAAAGATATTAAGGCAGGAAAAAGAGAATGGCAATTACAAGTAAAGAAGGATTCTAAAAATCACTATTATAATTAACCACTTAATCTATGAGAAGAAAACATAGCTATATCAGATAGCCGAAAAATGGCAACAATAGGAGACTATTAGGAAAGAACTAGTTGTAGTATCGATAATTGAATTATTGACACAATTTATGGAGCTATTCCCCTAAACTTTCATGGAGATGAAGGGAATTAAGGAAGTAGGTACTATGCAAATACAAGTAAAGGAGAGCACTAAACCACATAGGAAAAGACCATACTGTGTAAACCCTAACATGAAGAAAAGGGTGAAAATAGAGCTAAACAAAGCTATCCAAAGAAAGATTTATTATTACCCGTGTTGACTACTTAGCCAAATTGGTAGAAAATAAACCAGCAAAGATTATATTGCATATACTGCTACTAAATTCTTATACAATAATATCATTACCAAATTTGAGTGCTCCTTAAGTATCACAAGTCATGAGGGAAAGCATTTTGTCAATAAAATAATGTTGTCTTTGATTATATTTGGCATAATAAAAGGTGAGTTTCAATAATGTTGTCTTTGATTATATTTGGCATCTAAACTCATTGGTAAGTTCTTATGTAGCAGTGTTTTGATTTTTTTTAGTTTGTCTATCCATTTGGAATGCACCAAAATAGTTTTAAAAAGATCTTTGAAAGATGTATAAAAGTATATAGTTTCATAGAGTTCCCAAAAATTATTATTCTATTATTTTTGAAATGTGATAATGAGCATGTGAATTACTTGAAATATATAATTATTGAATAAAGTTGAAACCTTAATTTCAAATTTAATGAAGCTATTGATACAAAAGACATTAAATTATTTATTATGGTTATTTTTTTGATAGTTTATAAAAAAAATCATTTCAAAAAGTAAAGTAAATATAGTAGTTAATGACATATGCCTAGAGGCCCCACTGTCCGCATACCAAGCATTCCTAGGAATGTGCTGGTATAAAGACAATATACCATTGAGGAATCTTTATCAAACTTACAATTGGGGTAACCAGTGTCTGTACAATAATGATTTTTGTTTTATTTCCAAGTTAAATAACCCCTCCAATGGGTGGAAAATCTTGTGTACATATGCGTTTTTATACCTTATGCTTTGTATGGTTCCATGATGCAATCTACATGTGCAAAGTGTGTTGGAGAGACTGGTTTTTGTGTCTCAGTCTGATAAGACAATGAGATGATGAGTTTTGGGTGGTGTCAATGCAAGAATCGGGCTTTGGAAGAGTTGGTGGAAGTCTATAAGGGGGTGTGAAGACATCACAAATATGTCCCAAGGGTTGGCAATGCCAAATACCCAAGCCAAAGAATGAAGATGATGACTGGCCTAATGACAGTGCTTTAGACTGCAACAATGCAGTAGTGGGTTGAAATAATCCAAGTGGAAAGGGGTGTAAGAAAGGGGTTTGTGTGTGTTTGGTGTCAAGAAAGAGATTAGAAGGGGTTCACAATCTTTGTGATAAGAATTTGGAGTATTGGGAAGGGGGTTTGTCCCTTGACAGTGTGACTATCCCAAGCATACATGACTGTCTTAATAGGACAATGTTGCAGCAGTAGGATACTTTGTGACCTCTATGGTGGTTGGGAGGGTAAATCAGGGTGCTTGGCTATGAAAAAGAGTTCCCTTGAAGTTGTCATGCAGTACCTTGGAGTGGTATGCACCCATTTGACATTGGGAGTTGTGTTTAAATCACCACAAAGCCATTAGATATGTTTTGAGATGAAAAAGAAGAGTTAAATGGTTTTGGTTCAATTTGCATAATTTCTATGTTCAAGTAATTTAATTTGGTATATTATACTGGAACATGATTTCATAACTAACATTTTAACTTCTATATAACTAGTTCTATAGCCCAATTTTTTTGCCTTTGAAGAAAGACCATGTCAGACAATATCAGTGAACAACAAAATAAGGAGACAATTGCTAGATTGTGGTCTAACTTGAAAATAAAAGGTGATGGAAAATGTTATTGTCCCTACAAAATTTGTAAGGGGTTAAAGACTAGAAGACTTCAAATCAAAACACCTAAGAAACATTGTAGATTGCATGTTCACATTGAAGGTGGACATGATTATCATCCATTGGTAAGTTTTTTATTATACCATTTTTAATAATTTATATACATAAGAAATCACTTGATGATGAGATCATGATCATGGTTTATTTATGTTTATCAATTTTATATAGGTCGAGCACCTCGGAGCACATGATATGGATCAACACAACCCAAAGAATATGGTTTTTGAAGTGGAGGAACATGGAGGTGTGAATATCGAAGCTGAAGATAATGATCCCATGGAAGAGGATGATCATGAACCACAAAACACAATCGAAGATGATGGTTCAAATACATTGATCCATGACACATTTAGTACTGGTGCAACTAATCATGATGATGAAGATGACCTTGATGTTGTTCATGATGTCCCTTTACTTGAGAAGGCATTTGAGGCCCTTTACGAATGTATTGTTGTTGATGAACTTGAAGGTTATGAATGGTTTATCCAACATAACAATCTCACATATATTAAGGTATGTCATATATATCATTATAGTTAATAAATGGTGAATCATGTACCATTAATATTCTTTATATTAACAAATTTTATTTTTTTGTTGTAGATTGATAGGTGAGTTTTTGTTACCACCATTAAATATTCTACCTCGCTCATACCGATAATTATCTACCATTATGAAATATATTTGAATGGAGTATCAAGGAATAGATGCTTGTCCCAATCATCATATAATATATCACAAATAACATAAATTTTGAACTGAATGCCTTGAATACCATATCAGTAGATATAATAATGATAAAATTCCCTTATATTTTGCACAATCGTTGTATGTTGAAGTTCATTTAGGCCTCAAATTCAACTACTATGATCTACTATAATATTTTGGTCAAGGGTCATGGTAGAGTTGTCGATAGGATGCCTTAGTGTTGAGAAGATCAAGAAGCTCCAACTTATAGGCCTTGGTTAGTGAGATGTAACCTACTATCTTCCTAGTTGTGGTCCTCATAGTAGACCACATTGTCGTTGCTTCCTAAAGGAAAGCAATTGACAATGTGTTAATATTGTAGCTACTAGGATATCTTTTGATTGTGAGGGTTATATTTGATGAGACATCCATGATCAAGATCATTTACATGTGATATTGATGATCCTTATGTTGTTGCAGATCTCTCTTCACTTGTAGATATGGAGGGTCTTATAGAAGACACGCTAGGAACTATGACAACTTGTTTCTCTAAGGACTTATTAGAGGCATATGATGTTGGCAACAACAATGAAGGAAGACTAAGAGGAGGGGGGATGAATCAGTCTTCACCGAATCTACAAACTTAATCATAATTATAAATCTAATAAATTGCAGTAACAACAAAGATAAGAAAATTAAAAGCACAACACACAACACCAAGATTTTGACATGGAAAACCTGGTTAAGGGAAAAAACACAGTGGGAGACTACCCACAATAAGATGATATTTTGTAGTAGTATGTAAACATATTACAATGGGGAATGCACATAAATTCAGGCAAACTACCTAGAGATCACTGCTTGAAAGATAATGACCTGGAAGGCTACAACCCTCAGGGAAGTCTCATTGACTTACAACAAGTTTCAGACTACAATTCGGAAGAAATGAAATGAAAGAATAACATCTCCAAATGCTTGATTACAGTTCCAATTAAGCACAAATGTCTTCTTAGAAACATGAATCTCTCCTCAATCACAATTCCAAAGGATGAATCCTTGTTCACACATAAAACTCTCTAATAAAGTAGACACAACCTTGATACACAAATTACATGGCAATATCACCTATATATACAAATCATCAACCTTGACAACAAGGTCAGCTAAATCCTCAACTCATAATTATAAAATTACATCACACGATACAAAGATCGACCATCAGATCAATATAATTATTTATATGAAATAAAATGGACCTAATTCAAATTCCCAAACACACAACTCCACCTGAAATCACACCAAGATCAACCGCAACATGCTACACCACCAAAAATACCACATAACACAAAGAACATCACCAGTTCATGGAAGCCACCAAAAAATCGCACAACGATCAACATGGATCATAAAAAAAATAGGAAACAATTAGGAAACACCAGTAAACATGTTAGAATCATCAAAAATAGCTGCGCCAACACCACTTATCAAATCTTCATCTGTCAAAGTCTGAAACTCAAGAATATAGCCAATCAACAACTGTCACGAAGAAAGGTAACTTGTGGAGCACCGAATCATGATCCATCTAAAATGAAGATATAAAATGCCATCACAAATAGTATCCCAATATATCAGCATAAGATCTGATCACACCGAAATATATCGAAGGACTGAACTCTGGAAAGCACCAATACATCAAAACAAAACTGCAAACCAGATCATAAGATCTTCTCAATCTACAAACATCGGAGTAAATCACAATAATATGTTGACATCAATGACAACAACATATCCTAGCAGCAACAATGTCTAAAAATCTCCAACAATCTCCCCCTTTGGCATTGATGGCAACATATGAATGTGGAAAATAGTCAATGCAAAGAAAGAAGATATCTCTAGAAAACTCCCCCTTAGATCAAGACATGTAAAGTATTTTTTCAGATGATCTCTCTCCCTTTTTGAAAACAATGTGAAAGATCTCAAAAAATAAAACCAAACTTACTCTCCCCAAAAACAAAAAAATGAATTTTAGGAATCTCTCCCTAAAACACAGACTACTCCACCAGAGGAGCAATACCAACTCATCAATCTAGATAGAAAGATAAGGCTTTGAGGTCCACCAGATTGATGCAACTCAATGCATCTAGTTCTCATCAGGAGGGGTAGATACCCCTAACTTGTATCTTAAATAGACAAATGTATTTGCAGGCAAAGGCTTAGTGAAAATATCAACAATTTGTTCCTTTGTAGATACATACTCTAGCTTCACTTTTTCTTCACTGACTTGCTCTCTCAAGTAATGATATTTGATTGACACATGTTTAGTCCTTGAATGTTGCACCAAATTATTTGACATGTCAATAGCACTAGAATTATCATAGTATATGATAGTAGGTTCATCATAGATAACTCTAATATCTTTCAATATTTGCTTCATCCAAACTACTTGAGTGCAATTACTAGTAGCAACAATGTACTCAACTTCAACAATAGATAAGGATATTGAATCTTATTTCTTACTAGCCCATAAAACCAACTTCTTTCCCAAAAAGAATGCTCCACTGGTAGTTCTCTTCTGCTCATGAACATCACCAGCCCAATCAACATCAATGTAAGCACATAGCATGAAATCATCATTCCTCGGATACTACAAACCATAATCCACAATCCCCTTCAGGCATTTGAATATCCTCTTAACAATAGTTACATGACTCTCTTTTGAATCAGCTTGATATCTAGTAGCCATGCACACAACATGCATAATATCCAGTCTAGTCTTAGTAAGATATAACAGTCCACCAACCATAGATCTGTACAAACTCTGATTAGCTTTTGAAGATTCATCATTTTTAGACATTTTGCAACTAGTTACCATAAAAGTTCCAATAGGTTTGGAGTCATCTAACCCAAACTTATTCTACAATTCCTTTGCATACTTAGTTTGAGATATAAATATACCTATTCCAGTCTATGAAATTTGCAAACCTAAGAAAAATGTCATCTCACCAATCATGGACATCTCAAATTCTTTTTGCATATCACCGAAAAACTTCATGCTCAAGTCATCATCTCCTCCAAAGATAATATCATCAACAAAGACTTCAACAACCAAGATATTGTCATTCTCAATCTTAAAGCATAAATTACTATCAGCAACACCTTTATTAAATCCCAATTTCAACAAATATTTATCTAATCTGGCATACCAGGCTCTAGGGGCTTGCTTCAATCAATAAAGAGCTTTCTTCAGTTTACATACCATGTCTCCATCATCTGATAATGAGAATCCATCTGATATACCTTGAAATCTTTATAAGCAGCATATGCAAGCAACAGTCTAACAACTTCAAGTCTAGCCACCAGAGCAAAAGTCTCCTCATAATCAATTCCATCTTTTTGTGAATATCCTTTGCAAATCAGTCTAGCTTGATTTTTGACAACTTCACCTGCTTCATTCAATTTATTCTTGACTACCCATTTAGTACCAATAACATATTATCCTTAGGTCTACGCACAATTTACCAAGTGTTGTTCTTTTCAGTATGATCTAATTCTTCTTCCATAGATCTTATCCAATTTTCATCTTTATAGGCTTCAACAATATCTTTAGATTCAATTTTACAAATCAAACACACTTCTTTAGCATCTAACCTTCTTCTAGACGTCACACCTTTATTTTTATCATCAATAATCTAATTTTCTGAATGAACGAATCTTACATACCTCAGAGTCTTCTAATTGTTCTGATTTTCAAGTTCCTGCACCTCTTTATTGACAACAACAACATCCAGATTAATTTTCTCTACCAAATTATTCTGCTTTGGCGCTTCAGTCTGAATAGGGTTTAAAATAATATGGCGACCATCATCATATCCACATGCTCTAGTCTCTTTTACAAGGTTCTCATCCACCTTCACATTTGTACTTTCCACTATCTTTCTCAGTCTTTTGTTGTAGCACCGGTAGGCTTTTCTCTTTGTAGAATATCCCAAGAAAATTCCTTCATCACTTCTAGCATCAAACTTCCCTATAGCCTTGTAGACACCTAAAATTGTCATGTCTAATTAAATAAATATCTTTATTTATTTAATTACTTTAGCCTAATTCTTCTATTAATTAAATAAATCTTTATTTATTTAATTAATTCATTTATCCTCTTCTAGCCTTATTTCTCATTTAAATAAATACATTTATTAATTTAAATTATCCTTTTTCCTAAATTAAATAAATATCTTATTTATTTAGTTGATCCCACTTCTTCTATTAATTAAATGAATCTTTATTTAACTAATTAATTCATTAACCTCTTCCACCCATGACACATGTCATTCATCTCTTAATTCCTACACTACCTACCCTCTAATCATAGCCGACCACTTATTTTTTACACCTCTCAATCTTATCCCTCCATTTCATATAGTGTCTTCTATATAAGGAGATACTTCCTTCATTATCAAACCCTGACTACTCGACGATTACTCGACTACACTACGCCTTTGAACTTTCATATGCGATCCTACTTGCAACCACACTTCCGTTCTTTGTTGAACTTTTGTGCACATATAAAATCTGAGAGCAAATATATCAAGCAAGATCAATGGAGATAGGAAGAATGGAGATCCAAACCCTATTGGACATGCGATGGTATAATCTTTGTGATTTCATTTGATTTGCATTGTCTTAGGTAATCTTCATATGTTATGGTTGATCTTTGTTGTTGTTAGGCTAGGGTTTTGTGGTTGAATTCATTTAGTCTCTCACTATTGTTGTTATCCATTTTCACCATAAACATTTTGGCGCGCCTAGTGGGACTCTTGTCCCTTTTGCATTTAACATCTTTTGTTGCAGATTTTGTGTTTTTGAAGTTGCAGATCTGACATTTCCGACAACATTTTGATATTTTTGCATCTGCGTACTTTCGGTTCACGTTTTTTATTTTCTGTCGCGTCTATGACATCCGGAATCACGTCTGTGCCTTTGATAGTATTTTATTTTTTTGCAGATTCTAGGGGCGCGTCTATGTTCTCTAGTCACGTCTGTGAAGTCTTCAGGCGCCTCTGTGTTCAGGAACCGCGTCTGCATGCGGGAACCACATTTGTGTCAAATTTAACCGCATTTGCGAATTTATTTAGCCTTTGTGTTTCTAATAACCGCATCTGTGTGCAGTGGTTACATTTTGGTTTCTTTGATTTGGTTTTTCGTCATTCGATTTCAGATCTGGTTTATTTTGAGCTAACATTTTTAGATCTAGCTAACGAAATTGGTGTAGCTTGTCTTGAAAGCAAAATCGTTTTGTTGAAGGCCCCTATTTCACAAAGTCTTTTGGATCTAAAATTTACCTAACTTGTGTGTTTGCAGGAAGGGGTGATCATTTGAAACAATCCAAACTACTAATAGATCTTTGTTGCGAGACCTTGGCAAGGGTTTTTGATCTTTATTTTGTGCCTTGTTTTAATAGACTAGAAAACACTTCAATTGGTGCACTAAAATTGAACCATTGTCTTTTGTGCCTTGAGCAATAGGCTCTTTTTGTTTAATCTTTAGAGGTTCTGTCTCCCCGTGTGGTCATTAGGACTACTAGTGAGGAGAGAACGACCCAAATGGTAGCGAGGAAAACCCACCTCTTCCGAACCACTATAAACAATTGTATCCATGGTGAAAACTATGGATAACATGTGTTGATTAGTTCATACCGACACTATGTCTCCTCATAAACCCGTTTGATCAAATTTATTTGATCAGTTGTAGGGCATAACCCCTACTGGTTGGGAGCCTTCTATATTTATAGAGCTGAAAGTGCTGCGTGTATGGCCACACGAGCGGATGCCCTTACTAGTACCTTTTTGTTTTAGAAGCCAAAATCCTTCTAGTTGTTGGGGCAGGAGGTCGGACCTCTGGAGCGGCCCACACACATATGGTTCTTAGTAGAGATACAAAGTTCGCCACGAGGAGTTTTCGTGGGGACTAATGCTTGGCTACCCCGAAAAGTGAGTGCCGAGGGTGGAGCCAGTGGGGTCAAGCATCTAAGTATCCACTCTGAATAGCATAGCCTCATGTGGGAATCAACAACTATTATCCTAGCCAACCATAAGAATTGTGCTTGTCTTATTTTGAACAATCAAACATTCAAGACCAAACATCAAAACATTGTGTCTTTTGTGTCCTCAAGTGTATGCAAAAACAATTTTACACCAAACAACACACTTTCTTTTGAGTCATTTTGAGTCTAAACACTTGCAAACATTGAGTCTTCATCAACACTGTGTCCTCTTGTCATGAAAAAATAGTCAAACATTCAGATTTGGTCACAATAAGCAACTTCACACATTGGAAAAATTGCACAAAATTTCTAGAAATGCATTTGTGTTTGACAGAACCACGTTTGTGTCATCTAAACGTGTCTATGAAGGGCAGAAACGCGTATGTGTCTTTTGAGCAACTTTGCATTTATAACATCTCATAAATGCATCTGTGTCTGACAGAATAGCGTCCGTGTCATTTAAGCATGTCTGTGAAGTATATAGGCACGTCTATGTTTAGGATTAAAAAACTTTCATAATTCAGCAAACAAGAACAGTCAGTTTCAGACTTATTGAGCTTCCTAAGTTATCTCTTTGGGTTTTCATCTAGCATTCAACCTGTCTTTGGGTCTCACAATTTTCATTATTTCTTTACACCTTACATTGCATTCACATTTGTCTAAACTTGAGTCAAAAGGCCACTTGCTTGTCCTCATCATACTTTGTCAACACATTACATACAACCACATTTTACTAAGTGGTCCCTCATCAAGGTCTATCACCTTTGGGTCTCATTTGGTCTTACTTAGAGTCAAGGTCAACTTACCTCATCAAGAGAAACTATCATCTCTTTGGAAGCCACACCTACTCTACTACATACATACTTGGTCTTACACTTTGGACATTGTAAGTACAGCTCAGATTCATTTACATTCCATCCAACTCTTGGTATTCCATATTCTTTCCATCTTTCATCTAGTCTCACATATCTTGGTCAATACCTAGTTCATGGTTGAAACCCATTCCCAAAAATCTAGGAGAGAAACTAAAGAGGCTCAAGAGTCCGCAAATATGAGTGTCTATGAGTATGACAATGATGTCTTTTTCAATTTTGATCGTACCACATTACTTGACATGGATGCTTATAGAAACATTCCAAATGTTGAGAACATGGACACTACAAACAACAATGATACACACAATGACAATATGGACAATATTTCAGTACATTCAGCAGAAGTGGAAGACTCCATTATGGATCCCTGTTTCAATCGATTGGTTGAGGAAATAATGAGGAGAGATAGACAATACTTCTTACAAGTGATGGCACAAAGTGGAGTCAATATTCCTCATGATTTTGACATGTCTCAAATAATAGAAAATCGACCTTTGCAACAACCTCACCTCAACATGGATCAAAGGAGGCTTAATAGTGGAGGCAATAGAGGACCACATATGGTGCCTGAATCACCATCATCTTTGTTTCAAAAACCAAAGGTCCCATACGCACATGGTCAAGCATATGATACTCACCTTCGCAGACCATTATGGAAGTCTTATGCAGAAAAGTATGATCAATCACATACCAATGCTAAGGACCAACCACCAAAGCAATTAGATATCCAAAGGCATGATCAAAATTTGGACACAAGGAAACCCCGCATCAAATTTGGGGGCAACACACTAGAACAAACTCATGACATTCTTGAAGAGTATGGTATACATGGACAAAGCAGATATTCCATTCCTCACCATGACTCTATACCAAGTGGTCCATATACGCAGCATCATTATAGACCTCCTCTATATGAACATGTGTATGATCAATATCATCCATATATGCAACATGCTCCTCCTCCACTTGGTGGTTCAGGCATGGGGTATGGTCCAAGAAGTCGGTCTCCACCTAAGAATAATTTGGAACAACAAATCAGGGACTTACAAAAGAAAATGGAGGACATAAATACACTGAAGCCAACTTACACAGTGAGAGACATGTGTCCTTATCAATTTGACAAGAGCATTCCAATGCCTCCATTTCCTACACACTTTGTGATGCCTAAGTTTGATAAGTATAGAGGAAAAGGGGATCCTAAGGCACACATAAGACAGTTTTTCATAGCTTGCATTGAGATAGCAGCAGAAGAGACATATTTGATGAGATTATTCCCACGAAGCTTAGGTGATCAAGCTATGGAATGGTTCTCCCAACTTACACCTGGTATTAAGTCATGGGGTGACTTAGCAGAGGCATTTATCCAACATTTTTCATACAACATAGAGATAGACATATCAGTCACTACCTTGTGCAACACCAAACAAAAGGATGGAGAATCTTTTACATCATTTTTACAAAGATGGAGAAATTTAGCCAGCAGATGCTCTTGTGAAATTCCACAAAAACAAATGGTAGAAATGTTCACCCAGAATGTTAACAAAGATATTGGTTGACTTGAGAAAATCTTGTTTGTCCACCATCAAGGACGTCATTGAAAAAGGCTTAGCAACAGAGAGGGTCCTAATTGAGCAAGGAGTCATCAAAATATTCAAAGAAAACAAAGATGACTTTAAAGGAAAAGATAAGCCAAGATTTTGGAATAAAAACAAGAACACAGTCAATGATGGTGTTGTTGATTCCAATATAGTGCGACCCAAAATCATTTTTTCTGGATCAAGCTCTACAAACAATCAGGTGAATACTCAAACAACTTCCAAGTCACGAAGGAAGTACACCCCATTGGGAGAACCACTAGAATTAGTTTTCAAGAAGCTAGTGGCAAACAAGATAATAATGATTCTAGATTTGCCTCCATATGAACCAAAGGTTAAACCAAATTGGTGGAATGATGATGAGTATTGTGAATTTCATAGAAGCAAAGGTCATAAGATAGGAAATTGTCATCGACTAAAGAACATCATACATGATCTTATTGATAGAGGTGACATTGAGATTGAAGGACACTCATCCAATCAAGAACATGAGATGTTTAAAGAACCATTCCCAAAACATGACAAGGGAAAAGCTAAAGCCACAAATGACCAAACCAACTATACTAGAGCATCCTATAATTATGATTCAACTATAAATCACATTTCGATGGATAATTATGTCTCTACCATTATCATCAAGGACAAAATGCTTGAGACTTTTACCCAAAGACCCAAGATTGTCCTAAAAGGCATTGGATCTTCTTCCGAACCCACCTTTGAATGTAATTTTACAACTCATCAAGGTAAATTCACTTTGCAAGGTGCTCCAGTCAAAAGCACCGCTTCTTCATCAACCAAACTTAAGTATGACCTTGTAGAACAATTGAGGAAGACACCCACGCTCATATCCATCCTTGAGCTCTTACGCATATCTCCCACACATAAAGCTATTCCTGACAAAATATTGAGAGACACCTCTGTCCCTACTGATCTGAACATGGACCAATTTTAAGCCATGGTGGGATACCTTTCCATTCCACACTCCCTTTCATTCACAGAAGTCGATGACACCTCCGTAAGTCAGCCACATAATGCACCACTACACATTTAAGCCTTCATACACAAACATCAAATAAAACGAGTCCTGATAGATGGAAGGGTAGGTCTAAACATTTGTACATTAAGTACTATTAAACAATTGGGATATTCAGATAAAGCTGTGAATTCTACAAACAAAATTACCATCAAGGCATATGATGATGAAGAGCGTTCATCCAAGGGCACAGTCACCTTGCCTCTCAGAGTGGGGCCGGTTACAAAGGATGTGGTTTGTCAAGTCCTAGACCTCGATCTCACATATAATATATTACTAGGACGTTCTTGGATTCATGAAATGAGGGCAGTCCCATCTACATATCACCAATGCATTAAGTTTCCTCACAACGGAGTCGAAATAACAGTTAATGGTGATCCTAATACATTCATATATTGCAATAACTTGAGACCAAAAACTGAGACGA
Source organism: Cryptomeria japonica (assembly GCF_030272615.1). Classification (NCBI taxonomy): domain Eukaryota; kingdom Viridiplantae; phylum Streptophyta; class Pinopsida; order Cupressales; family Cupressaceae; genus Cryptomeria; species Cryptomeria japonica. The sequence continues at coordinate 734,226,011 of NC_081414.1, forward strand.
TCATTCCAAGTAATAGGGAAGCTGTCCCTTCTTCTACATATATTGATCCTGAATCATTAAAACCTTCAACATCAAAACAAGGTGATCTTAAAGGGAAATATCAGGACAAGGGCATGGGTGAATACACTTTGAATCAGACCATGTGCTTACAACAATTTATGAGTTCACCAAAAGAATATGGACGACAACATCCTTCTCAACGGATATCCATCATTACATTGAAATGGGATCCTACTATTTTCCAAAAGTGGGGTGAAGTGGAAGAAGAAGACTTATACAAAATGCTTTACAAAGACCCTGAAAATGATACACAAGATCACATCAGCATACCATGTGAAAAATATGGCAAAGGGTTCAAGATCCTACAAAAATTTGGGTATGATGGCAAAAGCCCTCTTGGCTTAAGAAAGGAAGGCATCATTGAACCTTTACAACCTAAATTGACATTCAAAAAGGAGCACTCGAAAGGACTTGGTTTCATGACTTCCAAGGTCAACACTCAAACGGCAGGAGAAGCATTACAAATCAAAGCTGTCAAAATTCAACAAGAGAATCTCTATCCCACAGACTCCAATGAATGGGAATGGGATTCAGACAAATCCTCCAGTGACTCTGAACTCACCAAGACATTCAGAGAATCAAGTGAACCTACAGAAGAAGAGGAATTTTATAGAAAATTCAAAGTTGGTCAAGAAACAACCCCTGAGGATCCCACACAATCCTTGCCTCTAGGTTCTAGGTCGAAATCACATAGAATGAGAACACCTGTCCCAAAATGCGCTACTAGTAATGACAATTTGGATTCATTCACGATCGAGACAGATGAGGAGAGTGCCAACGATGACCTCGATGACTACCTCGACATACTTGAATATTGTTGGATTTTGCCAAGATCAAGAAGTCATTGAAATGTACAAGATAGAGACATAATATGGGACAAGAATAAACTGTATTCTCATCAATAGAAAATGATCAACAATTGTTGTTCCATACAATGTAGATGAGCCTGCTTATATAGGCAAGGCTAGGGATATGTATGAGCACACAAACATGACATGTGGCTCAATAAGAAACAAGGGTAGGTAGGAAATAGGTGTGGGTAGGTAGGAGAAATAATATAATATTCCACATGAGGTGGATCACCCACCGAAGGTGGAATTATCACTCCACAATAAGTGGATATGATAGTGTAATAACAAGATCAACACCATAAGAGGTGGAATTTCTCCTACAAACACTATCCCAATGTGGCACAAACACCCAAGTGTCTCATATCCAAACTACTATGAAATGCATTATCCTAAGTAAACTTAAGTAAGTGTAATAATATCCATGATGAATAATTATTTACACCAACACCCCCCCTTAAGTGCAACTTAGGGGAATGCACTTAAGTCTACAATGCAACTAAGCAATGCAAGATGGGTCCCCGCTACGAGGCCATGTTAGGTACCCATGCACAAATGCAAATGCATGCAAACCAATGCAATGAAATCTCTCACAAAGTGGGGAAAGAGAGAAAAACCCAATGGGAAAAAACCCTCCCCCAAAAGAGAGATGAAAGCTATACAAGAGAACTCTCAAAGAAGAATGTGAGGAACAAAACCCAATGTGAGGAAAAGGTCCCCCCCATACGAGAGAAGAAGAGAAGTCAAACTGTGATCATCCCTTAATGAAGAATCTGCACCAATGATAGAAGCTCGATGTATGAAGAAACTGCTCCACGAACGTCGAACAACATTCCTCCCCTTAGGAAGAAACAAAACCAAAGGTGTATCCATGAAGTCTCCCCAATCATGAAGGGAAGATGAATGAAGAAAACTCATGATGAAAGGAATCTCTGAAAACTGCTCAAGTGTCCCCATGTCGATGCTGAAAGATACCCCTTCCAAAGATGGTAAACTGTTCCATACTGCTGAAAAAGGAACTCCAACATCTAGTGAAGATGGATGTAGAACAATGTCCAAAGACTCATGTGTCTCCTCAAAGAATAAAGAGACCTCCTCCAACTGCTGTACATAAGTATCCACAATCATGTCAACCTCGAAAGAATGATCATGTAGAGAATGAACAAGAGGGTCAGAGTGTGCCCTCGCAACAATCGAAGAAGGATCATCTTCATCAAAGAGAAGATGAATGTCATCAATGATGTCTCCCAAATCTGCAATGTAGGATTCCACAAACAAACCTGCAATGCCTGTCATGTAATCATCCCATGAATCTGAAGCTGGAAGACAATGTATATCCTGCTGCACTGAATCACATGAAGGCAAAACTGTCGCACTATCTGAATCATCAGGTACAATATGAGGAGATGTGATATCAATATGAGGAGATGAAATAGAAGACTCAAGAACTGGGTTACATGTGAGAATCCCCATGTTCAAGTGTCCAAAGTTCTCCTCAAAATCTGAATCATCACAATAAGTATGATCATCATGTGTAGAATCATCAAATGTGAAATCATCATCATCAACAAAATCTGAAAAGGAGTATAACCGAGATGCATGATCAACCACCCCAGTTGCAATGATAGCTCTAGTCTCCATGTCTCTAATAAAAACTGAGTCAGGTGTGAACTCCACAACTCTCTTAGTTGCGCCATGTGTGATTTGATAGATAGAAAGGAGATTGTTTGTCAAGTGGGGTACACACAACACATCATTGAAGGAGTTATCCCCAATGTCAATAGATCCTTTCCCAATCACATCCATGTATGTATGATTGCCCATCAAAATATGTGGCATGGTGCAAGGCTCAAATGTAGAGAACATAGACTGTGAAGATGCCATATGATGAGAAGCCCCTGAATCTAGAAGCCATCTCTCTGAAGTATGATTTGTTGTAGCACATAGAGCTTTTCCTTTTCTTGTTCCAAAAGAGTGAGTTTTTCCACTTGTAGAAGCCATGAATGCTTGCCCTTTTCCTTTTGAATGTGAGGAAGTGGAAGTTGATGAATCATCCTTCTTGTAGACTTTAGGCAAATCAATGTTATGCTTTTTGATGATATGTGTGAGCTCATCAATCTTCTTAGTATGGCAACGATGCTCATCATGACCAATCTTTTTACAATAAGCACAAGTAGGTCTCTCTCTCTTTGGTGAATTATCTTTCTTGGAAGAAGATGAATCTCCTTGTTGTGGAGAAGATGATGCTTTGTCTTTAGGCTTTGATTGCCATTTCTTCTTGTTTGAGTTGTCCTTTCCTTGATTTCCTTTGTTTCCTTGAGTTGCCACTAATGCTTGAGACTTAGAAGAAGCCTTAAGAATGCCCATGCTTATCAACTTAGTTTGTTCCATCATCAACATTTCATTGAAAGCATCAAATGTAGGCATTTTGTAGCTTGAACCCATTGTCATCCTATGAGTTTGGAAACTAGAAACAAATGCTGCATATTCTTGTGGAAGCTTCCCTATCAAGTTGAATATCAATTGAGTATCCTTCTTATCAATGCCACAATCTTTGAGTTGTGCCCTCAACTCATTTGCCTTAGTGACATAATCTTGTATAGTATCAAAGTTCTTGGGATCTAACATGGTGAGATCACTATCAATTTGATATCCCCTAATCTCATCAACTTGACCATACAAGTCTTGAAACTTTTGCCAAGCATCCTTGATTAGAGTACATTTCTCAATATGAAAAATGAGATCCTTTGATACATACTTTCTTAAGGTACCAATTGCCATGATATTTTTAGTGAGCCAATCTAAGTGACCAACTGGATCAGCCTTAGGATCAGCTGGAGCAACAATAGTTCCATCAATGTAATGAGTGAGTCCTTTTTCCATAAGTTTACTCCATGCATCAATTTTCCAAGTAGCATAATTATGTGGAGTTAAGAGAGGAAACTTAGAAGAACCCATAGCAGCAAAAAGGAAAGAACACAAGAGCACAAAAGCACAAGAGACACCCCCCAAATTCAATCAATCAAAGTACCCCCCCAAAAGTGATGATTTTGGCACTTTATACTTAGTGCGATTACAATGAGCCACTTGCAAAACAAGGCAAAGTGGGCTTATGATGCAAATTTTACAACTTCTCAATTGAGATACAAGAGACTTCAATCAATAGTGCAATGAATCTAACTGAGATTCAAGCAAATATACAAGTACCAAGATAACCAAAAAAGGCCTAAATCTGAAAGCACAATTTCTACTTACAATGACATCAATCTGATAGCATCATGTGAAAGTAGACAAAAAAATACGCACTTTCAAAAAAAACGGCACCTAAAAAGGAGGTCGGATGACCCCAAACGAAGCCTCTGAAGTTGCAAAAACTGGGATTACTCAGGGACAGTCACCAAAAACTGCATTTTCTGAAAAATACGTGCATCAAAATCAAAAAATTCTTTTACCACTGCGGAGAGCACGAAATTCTAGCCCATTTCAAAAAAAATTGCACCCAAAAAGGAGCAAAAATGAGCAAGTTATGGCCATTTGAAGTTGAACTGCAAAATCAAAAATGCAAATGAGAGGGGGTCAAAAAATTTTCAAACCCTGCTGATGTGGCGCTGATGTCAGCAAAACACTGTGTTAAATTTGACGGCCGTATGACCGTCGCCAAAACTTCGCTGCCTGGCTGACTGGGCGTCCGTACTGTACGGACGGCTGACTCGGCATGTTGGGTGTACGGTCCGTACTGTACGGAATATGCGACGTGGCAAGGTGATGTGGCGGTCCGTACGATGATGCGTGGCAGACGGAAAATCCACGTGGCGGATGAGGTGGTCGAGGAATCTGGACGAGCTGTGCTGACGTGGCACCTGCAGTCTGTGTGGCTGTCTGCGTGGCGGAGCCCGGGCGGGGTGTAGCGGCGCTGCTGCAGGGAGGAAGCGCAGGGAGCGGCGCCACCAGAGGCCGCAGCGGGGCTTCGCTGCGGAGACGGAGGCGGGCGTCGCTAGCAAAGAACCTGCAGTGGCCGCTCGCGGTGTCGGGCGGAGGGAGCGTCTGCAAACAGGAGCTCGGGCGGAGCTACTTCGGCGCGGAGAACGAGCGACGGCGCACGGCACAGTACGGGAAGGCAGAAAGGTACGTTGCACAGTGCCTGCAAACCTGCGCAGGCAGGTACGAGGGGTACGGGGGTCTGCGGACCCCCGAACCAAAAATTTTGATTTTTCTCTTTTTTTTTTGATTTTTTTTTTCAATTTTTTTTGCTCTTTTCAAATTATTTTCGATTTTTTTTTTATTTTTCCGATTTTTTCGAAAACAATTTTTCAGAATAAAATTTTTATTTTTTTTTGAAAAATATATCAATATTCGAAAAATCCGTATGATAAGCAAAATTGGGGAAAAAAATTTTCCTCACCAAAATAGGCCAACTTTATAACCAAAATTCATGGAAATGGCCTTCCGAACGCAATGGAGAGGTCGGATCTGGTCTAGGACGCCTCCAAATGACGATGCTCCTCAGATCTGCCTCTTAACGTCACAATAATGCCTTTTCAAGACGAATCAATGAGACTCCAATAGCTCTGATACCATGTTGGATTTTGCCAAGATCAAGAAGTCATTGAAATGTACAAGATAGAGACATAATATGGGACAAGAATAAACTATATTCTCATCAATAGAAAATGATCAACAATTGTTGTTGCATACAATGTAGATGAGCCTGCTTATATAGGCAAGGCTAGGGATATGTATGAGCACACAAACATGACATGTGGCTCAATAAGAAACAAGGGTAGGTAGGAAATAGGTGTGGGTAGGTAGGAGAAATAATATAATATTCCACATGAGGTGGATCACCCACCGAAGGTGGAATTATCACTCCACAATAAGTGGATATGATAGTGTAATAACAAGATCAACACCATAAGAGGTGGAATTTTTCCTACACACACTATCCCAATGTGGCACAAACACCCAAGTGTCTCATATCCAAACTACTATGAAATGCATTATCCTAAGTAAACTTAAGTAGGTGTAATAATATCCATGATGAATAATTATTTACACCAACAAATATAACTACATCTTCACTCTTAGCCCTGCTAACTTCAAAAACATCAAAGGCCTTCCCCTTGTTCACCACCAACTTATTGACTGGGACCATGAAGGACCTGCACAGTTTGATACATTCCAAAATGATGAAGCCTTTATTGACTATCTTGGCATATGAGATGATCTTCCCCCTGGGGACCATAAAGCAGGATACACTATAGAACTCAACAATGTGGCATATTCTGGTGAGGGTATTGGGCCTTCCAGTCGCAAAAACATAAAAATAAAAACAAATCAAGGGTCTTATGGTGAAAACCATGTTGTGGCGTTGTTTGACCCCAAAAAAGTAAAAAGAAAGGACGTATCTGAGGGCGAAAACCTCTCTGAGGCACCCGAAGATGGAAGGCTCGACATTCTCCCAGCATCATATGAAGAAAAATCATCTATGTTGGTAGAGGAGACCATCAAAATAAACATTGGTATAGAAGAAATTCCACATAACATATTCCTAGCTCAATCTTTGACAGAGACAGAAAGGTCAAAGTTCATAAGTTTCTTCATAGAGCGACAAATTAATTTTGCATGGTCATACGTTGATATGCCTAGATTAGATCCGGATTTGGTAATGCATCATTTGACAGTCAAACCGGGGGCAAAACTAGTGAAATAGAAATTAAGAAAGATGCATCCACAAGTGGCATTATTAGTCAAAGCAGAGCTTGAGAAATTATTGGATGTCGGATTCATACACCCAATTGATTATCCTGAATGGATCTCCAACTTAGTGCCTGTCAGTAAACTAGATCGTAGCATCAAAATATGTACAGATTTCAGAGACATCAACAAAGCTTGTCCTAAGGATGACTTTCCATTACCAAATATTGACTTGATCGTCGATCTCACAGGAGGTCATGTGATGTTATCTTTGATGAATGGATTCTCTGGTTATAACTAAATAAAAATCACATCCGAGGATCAGCACAAAATGACATTTACTTGTCCTTGGGGAACTTTCTGCTGGAATGTCATGCCCTTTGGGCTAAAAAATGTAGGCGCTACATATCAAAGAGCCATGACTACTATCTTTCATGATCTCATGCACGTTACTGTGGAAGATTACGTTGATGACCTCTTGGGCAAATCAATAGACAAAGATACACATTGGGACATACTTTCAGTCGTCTTTGATCGGTTGGAAAAATATAAAGTAAGATTAAACCCCAAGAAATGTGTCTTTGGAGTAACCTTCGAGAAGCTCCTGGGATTCATTGTCTCAAAAAGAGGAATCGAAGCCGATCTAGCAAAAGTCAAGCCCATCCTAGAGATACAACCACCAAGAAATATCAGTCCACTTCGATCTTTGCAAGGGAGACTTCAGTCCATAAGAAGATTCATAGCACAATTTGCAGATAAATGTAATCCTTTTCAGCACTTGCTACATAAAAACATCAAATTCAAATGGGATGATAATTGTCAATAGGCCTTCCAGATACTCAAAGATTACCTTTTGAATCCGCCAGTTTTGATGCCACTAGTTTCAGATCAACCTCTACTACTATACATATCAGCTACTTCAACAGCACTGGGGGCACTCTTAGCACAATAGGTTGTTGAGGGCAAAGAGAAGGCAATATACTACATCAGTCGCACATTGGTGGGATATGAGCTAAACTACACACCAATTGAGCATACATGTCTCGTTGTGGTCTTTGCTTCGCAAAAATTATGACATTACATGCTAACTCATAAAACTAAGTTGGTTGCAAGAATCGATCCATTGAAATATCTTCTCAATAAAGCAACACTTACTGGGCGACTAGCCAAATGGGTGATGCTCCTGAGTGAATTCGACATTGAGTATGTGGACATAAAAGCAATAAAAGGACAAGCTATTGTAGATCAGTTAACAGATGCTCCCATGATAGATGATGTTCCTCTAACTTCAAAATTTCCAGATGAATACATCTTAACAGTGTCACATGCAAAGCCCTGGCAGCTATACTTTGACGGCTCATACACACAACATGGGGCAGGAGTTGGTATCCTCTTCATAACTCCTCAAGGGGATTCTATACCAAAATCATATCGATTATCATTTCCCTGCACTAAGCAGAATATGAGGCGTTAACAACTGGATTACGGATTGCAGTTCAGTGGAAGATCCAGGAACTTTAGGTTTTTGGGGACTCTCAACTTATAATTCGTCAAGCAACTGATGATTACCAAATAAAGGATGAGGAATTAATGCCTTACAAAAGAATGGTGGATGACCTGAAACAACATTTCATGAAGTTAGACTTTTTAGACTTTGAGCAGATACCAAGAGAGCAAAATCGAGCCACGGATGCCATGGCTACAATTGCTTCACTAATCGATCTACCACAAAATAAGACCCACTATGAGTTCTTGGTGGATAACCTTTTGGTTCCCTCATATGATCTCACTCCTATTGAGATGATATGTGTCATCGGTCCTGAGTCCCAGATATATGGTTCCATTTTCACATACCTTTGTGACAATACCCTTCCTCATGACCTATCCAATAACCAACGTCGCACTTTCATTCGCCAATCTTCTCGATGCGTCATTTTAGCCGATATCCTATACCGTCGAGGTCTAGATGGCACTCTTCTTAGATGTTTAGAAAGAGATGAAGCTCAGATTGCGTTACGTGAAGTGCATGAAGGGATATGTGGTCCACATTCTAGTGGTCCTACCTTAGCCAAGAAACTCATCCGGACTGGATATTACTGGCCCAATATGGAAAATGACTCATATTAGTTTGTCAAGAAATGTAAGCAGTGTCAACTTCATGGAAACCTCATTCATGCGCCATCATAAGAAATTCAACCAATCGCGACTCCTTGGCCCTTTTGTCAATGGGGACTCGATCTCATAGGCAAGATTCACTCTCCTTCCTCCAATGGTCATAAATTCATCATCACTACCACAGAGTATTTCACAAAATGGATCAAAGTTGTGCCTCTCACACAAGTCACTGGAAAACAAATTGCTACATTCATTCTCAACTATATCATTTGTCGATACGGTATTCCTGTTTACATCATCACTGATAACGGGCGTCCCTTCAAAAATCAGGATGTTCGTGAACTTTGTGACCGCTTCCATATTACCCATCATTTTTCCACACCTTATTACCCCCAAGGTAATGGTCAAGTTGAGGCGTCTAATAAAACAATCCTTAAAATCCTAAAAAAGACAGTCAACAACGCTGGTCGTAATTGGCATATCCAACTTAATCCCGCACTTTGGGCTTACCGCACAAGCGTCCACACACCTACAGGAGCTACACCCTATTCACTTGTCTACGACACTGAAGCTATCTTGCCTATTGAGATCGAGTTACCCTCTTTATGAGTCTCCTTGCAAAACATTATCAATGACGAAGACTATAGGGTCTCTCGCTTACAAGAACTTGAACTATTGGATGAACGAAGACAAACTGCTTTTAATCATCTCAAGGCTTATCAACAATGAATGAGTCACAACTACAATCATAAATTCAAGTCTCGTACATTTGAGGTAGGTGACTTGGTTCTCAGAGAAAATCCTAAAAATCAGCACGACAGAGAAAAGAAGGGCAAGTTCGAATCAAACTGGGTTTGGTCCTTACATCATCACAACAACATATGGATCTAGTGCATATCAGCTCTCAACTCCAGATGGCGAACCTTTGGAGGATCCTATCAATAACATGCACCTTCGCAGGGTTTACACATAGCTCTTCAGAGTATCCTAATTTAAAAATACAAAAAAAATAAAAATACAAAAAAATAAAAAAAAATACAAAAATACAAAAAAAAATACAAAAATACAAAAATAAAAAATAAAAAATAAAAAAAATTCAAAAATACAAAAAAATAAAAAAAAATAAAAAATACAAAAAAAATCATAAAAAAAAAAAAATCGTTACTTGGTGAAAACCTAGCAAGCAGGCGCCTTGTGACACAAAAAAAATAAATTGAAAAACATAAAAACATTTTGTTCAACGGTGAAAACCACTTCCGTGGCGCCCTGGGCAAGTACCATGGTGAAAACCGGGTCACCAACGCTGTGCATAGAGACATTGCTCCTCCCTCCTTCAAGATTCCATTTCATACTTTCACTTTGCACACACTCACAACCTACCCATCAATAATAAACTTACTTGTTCCCATCATGGCTTGTCATTGATCTACCTAAGATTGGTTATCCATTCATAATCAACATTCCTTTTCACCCCTTTCCATCCATAATAAATCAACTCCTATATGTGGCTAAGGAAAATCCTACGTCTAGTAATGGGTGTGGAACTGAGAGCATCACATGTTTCGAGGAGTACAGTTTCTTCCACTTTTCTTCAGTCTATCCACGCACAATCCGCAATAAAGCAACACTTGCATCGCCAATCCGCAATAAAATTTCATTTTCTCTGCAATAAAGTATCGGTTTCATAGATTCAGTCAGTTTCATATGAGACACAACAGCAACAATGGGCTTCAACAAATCAAATCTTTCAACAGACTCAGACAACATTATGGTTCAATGCAATTTATCCTTTTGTGAAAGTAAGCATGGTGACCACAATCAAATAAGACTTATACAAGTGACAAGAGACACTAAACTTGAGGACTACAGTGGATGTTGGTGTCGAGTCTTGGTTTTCTTTTGATTTTATCTGTTGGTGACATGTCTTTTAGCTTTTCCAAGATGTCTCTGACTAGAGATTTTATCTCTAGGATGTCTTTGACTAGAAAGGTGAGGATGGGGTATCGTCACCTATTTTTCTTTGTTGTCTATGGATTGTCTCTTAGTAATGCTATGACTTGTTCAAGGATATGAGGAGACTGTGAGTCTAGTGTGAACTGGAGCATTCCTTGTTTACAACTATCTTATCTCCATGCAAAGGGGTACAATGACTTTCTGGGTCGAACATATGCCTAGATTGTCATAACCTACTTGCCATAATAAAGCTCAATGATGATAATGCACAAGAAGCTCTTTCACTTTCATATCTTCTATCTTTCCATCCCCATTTCTTGATTGACTTCCATCATCCTTCTTGAGTTCGTGTAGCCTGCTATCACATGACTAAAGATAATGACACACCAAAAACATTTGCATTTCATGTAGTTTGCACCTGCATTACCACATATTAAGCATTCCATACATACATATAGATATCACAATTGCATCACATCCTGCACACAACACATGTTAGCACATCTTACATTCTCATCATATAAATAGTTATTCACATTATCATATTCATCTACATTTCATACATTCACATTTGCATTGACATAACATATAAGACATAAAAGAACAAAAATATTGCATTCCATCATGTATGTATTTGCATTCATATCATAAGCATCACATAAGAACATCTCATCACATAGATACACATGCGTATAGCTGCCACAAGAAATCATCTCATATATATATAATCATAAGTGTCATGATACAATGATGTCAAAATCATATTGCTACAATCACCCGAAGGTGTCTACATCATCATACAAAATGGTATAAAACTGATACATAGGGAGCCCTCTAAGGCTATGATGAACTCCCTCCCTTGGAGCCACTTGGCCTCGATGGAGTCTGAGCCCTAGAAGGACTCGCCCCAGGATCATCCCTCCTGCCCCCTCTATCTGGTGGTGGGGGAGGACCCATAACCCCACCACTGGACGCCTGTCTTCTGTCCCTCCCTCCAATGGCCGTCGTTGTCCGCAATGGTCTCAGAAGCTCCTAGCCCGCTGCTCTGGTGGCACAGCCCCATAGTATAGGTCTCTCCAGTAGCCTATCTCCTCCTCGACTCGCAGAACATAAGCATAACCAACTCCTATATCCTTTGTTTCCTGCCTCCCTGCCCTCAGTGTCGTCTCAACCTCTATATAACGCTGGATAGCCTGATCCCTCTCTCACTCAGTATCCTGCACTGTCTCCTGAGTCTAGCTATCTCCCGCTCGAGATACTGGATCTCATCTGCCTGTCCCTGACAGATCTCTCTCAACTCCAGTAGCTCATCTTGCTCCTCCTCCTCTCCCCCTGTACTTGTGCCTGCCCCTGTACCTGTGGCTGCTCATGTGGCTGCCCCTGCCCTTGTCCTCATCCCTGTCCCTGCACCTGCCTGGGACCCTGTGTTGTTGGCACCTGTAATGGTAAACCACCTTAGCCTCTCACCACCCGAGCCTGTCTCTCCTCTGCACCCTCTCTTCGCAGAGCCACTCTCCTCTCCCCTATCACATCGCGCCTCCTCTATCGGCCTCTACCCCCACCATATCCATCATCATCCTCACCCCCCCGCCATCTCCATCTATCTACTCACCTAGATCTGTCAGTCGAGGAAATGGATACTCAACCCAATATGTAGTATACTCTGCATCCATCCCTGCATCCTCTATCTCTAGCCACATATCCCAAGGCAAGGGAGTCATCTCTACCAGCTACATCACTCCCTGATCATATGATAGTAATGGCCTAAAGTGTGCCTGATCCCTCACTGTCCGAGCATACATCCCGGAACCCCGTGGCATCCGTTGAATCCTGCCAAACTGCTTGCCTACTCTATCCACCAAGTGCCTCTCCAGTACATAGGGTGTCCGCCCAATTAGATATCTACTCCTAAAGGTGCATGGCAACTCCACTACGTCATCCTCCCACTCCTCACACTCTCGGTACGACCTCCATACCACAGTGTCAATCTCATTAATGACCTTGCGCCAGTGCTCCAGTCTCTCGATCCACGGCTGTAATGTAATCATATCATATAGATGCACAAAACTGCGTCCATGGCCCCTGCCTCTGAAATGTATCGATCGGGTCACCGACAGATACTCATACGCCCATACCTGTAATAAAGTCACTCCGCAGCCCAATCCTACGGATCCATGGTATACAAACTGATGGAGCTCATAGTACAAATGTGCTAGCACGCACGGTACCCAGGCATATCTGGTATGCTGTGTCACTAGTGTCTCCAATGTACTCCCCCAACCCACAGCCAGTCCTCGTGTCACCCTATCTGGACACAGGAACCCACTGATCACTCCTCCCAACACCGCTGGTAGTGCCAATCCTGTCGCTGTCATGGTATCCTAGGTGACATGTCCTGCCCTCATCTCCAGCCCCGGATCCTAGAACACTCATCTCAGTGCATCCTTGTCTCCCTCTTGATCGTAGGGAATCAACTCCCTATCGATCGGTATCCTCAGTATCTTATACACATCCTCTAAGGTGATTGTCATCTCACCCATCGACAAATGGAAAGTGCAAGTCTCAGAGTGCCATCTCTCAGCAAGTGCAGTTAGCAAACCCATGTTTGCTCGAAACTCAGGCACATACAGAATGAATCACAGACCCATAACCTCAATCGCGGCACTATCCTTAAATGTCAGCTCTGGTTGTAACCTCTGAGTTGATGGGAATCTCTCCCGTGACTCCAGCATAGGTAGGTACTCCTATAGTCAAGAAAATCAATCATGTCAATCAAAGTGACACTCACTGTTCATCACAAAGTGTTGCTTCTATTCTAGTGACATTCATTGTTCATCACAAAGTGTTGCTATTTATCCTAGTGGTACTCCCTGTTCATCACAAAGTACTAAGTGTTTTTGCACTCCCTGTTCATCACAAAGTGCTGCTCATATTTTGTACTCCCTATTCATCACAAAGTATTATGTCTTGGTACTCACCATTCATCACAAAGTGCCTCGATCTATCCTATCCTAGGGCCTTTGCTTGAGTGTATCCTCTTGAGTAGTTTCCTCATTGGCAATGTATGTTCTATCACAGAATTGTCAATCCTAGCCCTATCTACTATCCTAGTCTTCCTTAGAGGACCTGTTTGAGTGTATCCTCTCAGCAGCTTATCCAATCGACAGCGTATGTTCATCATAGAACTGTCGATTTGACCTAGAAGACATAAATGCACCTTCATGACATAAACGCGCTTACATATTGCATAAACGCGCCTGCTCTACACAAACGCTCCTGAAATACACAAATGTGCCTATGCTTTACACAGAAGCGCTTGCTCTACATAGATGTGCCCACATATCACAAACGCGCCTGCACAACGTAGATGCGCTCGCATTTGACATAGACACCTTTTCATTCATAGACACGCCTAGCACAAACACAGACGCGCCTAGCTAACCTAGACGCGTTTGGCACCAACACATACGTGCCCCGATATTTTTTGACCTTGTTTGACATACCTAAAATGCATTTATTATGCTACCTAGCATGCATTAATGACAACATTTATTGTGACAAAGTACAAGTAGGTTTTGCGGTACTCACCGGCTCTCTTGCATCTGTTGGCCTCTGAAATCGACAAACGCGATCAAATCTGTGAACCAATGCCATCGTCGCTGACTGCTGCTGCTCTATTCTCTCTCTGCACTCTGATCTCTTGGATGTGTAGATGACAATGAGGATATTTTCCCCTCGTGGTCTATCTTATAGACTGCCCTAGCCCTAGCCCTCGTTTCCCGAGTCAGTCTTCATTATCTCATGACTCTGTCACTCTATCCTATCCGGTCAGTCCTTTCTAGCCTTTCTTTCTTATCGAGAGATTCTCCGCGATCTTTTCACACATTTCATCCAATCTCTCTGTAAGGAAGTTAAGTAGCAGAAACAACTTCCTACACTAACCTTGAGAGGAGGGTAATGCAAAACTTTTTCAGATCGTTACAACAGTTAAAGAAAAGTAGAAATAGATATAATAGCATTCATACCACAACACAGTGATTTACGTGGGGAAAACCCTTTCGGGAGAAAAACCCCACACTCCAAAAGCAACTCAATATTTTATTCAGCAATCAAAAATAGATTACAACATACTTGCAGAGCAAGCTCTTCGCAGGAGTACCACTAATCAGAGATTCAGAGGCAACTCAATAGCCATAAGACTCTTACACACAACCTCTATCTCACACACCTCATAAATAGGAGATACAATACAAGAAACCGTCAAACGGTATTACAAAACTATGGGCTAAAACCACCCAATAAGGTGTAGCCGACCTTATCTCCCTTCTAGATGCCCTATGACATGTTAAAGCACACATCAACATGTGTCGCTCCCCTTTACAGCTCATTTATATATCCGATACAAATTATTTTTCCTATTTCAGGAGTACAAACTTCCGGAGGCCATAACTTGAGAACCGGGTGTCCGATTGACGAACCGTTTGAAGCTCCGGAAAACTCGCAAAGTGCTCTATCACCTTGTAACCCACTTCACCGGTTACGGCCACTTTTCAGGGCGTTTCGGAGCCTCTAAAGTCCCCAAAATTAAGTTTAAATATTTTATTGCACCCCTCCAAGACGAAAACATTAATATCTTCAAAACTAGCTGTGACCTTGCGACGCAACTTTACCGGAATGCTTATCTAACCAACCAGAAGCTTTAAGGAGAGTTTTGCACCATTTCATGCTCAAATGAAAACTTACTATAAATAGTAACCTCGCATAAATGCAAGGTTGAGACACCATTTTTCCCAACAAATCTCCCACTTGTCGAACACCTTGCAAGAGCGGAAGGGAATGTCAACACAATGAATCAATTGCTAGGGGCCATAAGGCCCATAGACTCTGAACACCATCTGAACTTCTCTGTGCTCACAACCTTAGTTAAAGCATCTGCAACATTCATCAAAGTTTCCACCTTAACTAGCTTCACTCTACCATCTTCGACCATATCTCTAACAAAATGATACTGAACATCAATATGTTTGGTCCGGGCATGAAATGTCGGGTTCTTAGCTAGGCTAATTGCACTCTGACTATCACAGTAAACTGTCACTGTACCTTGTTTTATTCCAATATCCGAACACAATCTCTTAAGACAAATGGCCTCTTTACAAGCATGAGTAGTTGCCATATACTCTGCTTCAGTAGTGGATAAAGCAACCACAGCCTGTCGCTTACTCTTCCAACTAATTGCACCACCAAACAAAGTAAACACATAAGCACTGGTGGATCTTCTGCTATCAATATCACCTGCCCAATCTGAATCCACATAACCATGGATATCAAGGGAAGTCATGTCTCCAATTGAATTACCATGATAACACAAAGAATACTTTAAAGTACCCTTCAAATATCTGAAGACTCTTTTGACTGCATCCCAATGAACTCTACCAGGATTAGACATATATCTAGAAAGTACTCCCACTACTTGGGCAATATCTGGTCTAGTACAGACCATAGCATACATCAAACTTCCAACCGCACTCTAGTAAGGCACTCTGCTCATGTCTTCCATCTCCAATGGGGATGTAGGACAATCTGAAATAGATAGTTTCATTCCAACTGTAAAAGGAACACTCAATGGTCTACAATTCTGCATGTTGAACCTCTGTAATACTTAATTCACATACTTACTCTGGCCTAGCCATAGCTTTCTGTTCACCCTATCTCTTCTAATTTCCATCCCAAGAATGTGCTTTGCTGCACCAAAATCTTTCATTTCAAATTTAGCAGCGAGCTGAGACTTCAGTTCTGAAATCATACCTTTCCCTTTACCAATGAATAACATATCATCAACATACAATGCAATGAATAAGAAATGATCACCATCAGATTTATAATAAACACAATGATCTGATTTAGAACGTTCAAATCCCAAACTCAACACATATGTATCAAATTTCTGGTACCACATCCTAGGACTTTGTTTGAGGCCATACAAAGATTTCTTCAATTTACAAACCAAATTACTTTTGCCTTTCACCACATAGTGCTCCGGTTGTGTCATATAAATATCTTCCTCCAAATCACCATGAAGGAAAGCAGTTTTCACATCCATTTGCTCAACCTCTAAATCATAAGCAGTAGCAATAGAAAGCAAAAATATAATGGACGTCATTTTTGCAACAGGAGAAAATATCTCACTGTAATCAACACCCTCAACCTCAGAGTAGCCTTTTGCAACCAACCTTGCTTTATACTTCTCAATGCTTCCATCTGAACCAATCTTTTTCTTGAACACCCATTTACAACCAACAGGTTTTCGTCCTTCAGGCAATGGTACAAGATCCCATGTATCATTCTTTTTCAAAGCTGCCATTTCTTCCTCCATAGCAATCTTCTAGGATTCTGTATCATTCATACCTAATGCCTCTTCTACAGATTTCGGTTCATCCACACTAGTATTCAGAGAAAAAATACATCTCCAATCATCAGGTGAATACCTTTCAGGTGGTTGTCTATGTCTTGTAGACCTTCGAACAAGCTGAGTTGGAGGTTCTTCCTCCTCTTCTGAAGATTCAGAGCTAGACGAGGTCTCCTCAACTTCTTGCCTATCTAGGGGTCTTGATTCAACTCTTTCAGGTGTAGAAGGAAGTTGAATCACATCTTCTTTTTTAGTCTGTTCTGGCTGCAATGTAACAGAAGGAGACTTAATTTCTCTAAAAATAACACTTCTACTGTGAATTACCTTTTGTGCAACAGGGTCCCAAAGCTTGTATCCTTTCACACCATAACTATACCCGATGAAGATACATTTCATAGCCTTGTTCTCCAACTTTGTTCGCTTCTCCTTTGGCACATGTGCATATGCCTTGCAACCAAAAACTCTAAGATGTCTCAATGAAGGCTTGTGACCTGACCATGCTTCCATAGGCGTTTTATCAACAAGAGCTGATGTAGGAGACCTGTTAATCAGGTAGCAAGCAGTGGCAACAGCTTCAGCCCAAAACTTTTGTTCGAGACCAACACCACTCAACATACTCCTAGCCTTCTCCATCAGTGTCCTATTCATTCTTTCTGCAACTCCGTTCTGCTGTGGAGAATACGGAGTTGTCTTCTGCCTGTTAATTCCACATTCTTTACAGAATCTATCAAAATCATTAGAGCAAAACTCACCGCCATTATCAGTTCTCAAACATTTTATTTTCTTTCCAGTCTGCAACTCAACCATTGCTTTAAATTCTTTAAAATGACTAAAAGCTTCAGATTTACTCTTTAGAAAATAAACCCATGTCCTTCTACTAAAATCATCAATAAATGAAACATAATATGTGGATTTTCCAATCGAAGAGACATCTACTAGACCAAACACATCAGAATGGATAAGATCCAAAACACCACAAGTTTTATGAGAACTCGAGTAAAACTGAACGTGGTTTTGTTTTCCATAAATGCAATGCTCACAGAAATCAAAGTCAAGGTTACAGTCATTCAAACCTTCAACAAGGTTTTTATTTTTCAAGGTCCTTAGACCCTTTTCTTCAATGTGGCCAAGTCTCTGGTGCCATAACATAGTCTTCTCTGCAGGTAACTTTGCTTCAGACGAAAGAGCACCCTTAGGTACCCAAAAACCATTTCCATCTGCTGAAGGTGAAACCTTCAAATCTTCCAGTGAAGTATCCGCAGATTTACTTTTTACAGAAGTGCTATTACACTCAATAGTGTATGCTTCAAGCTTATACAAAGTGTCAAACCTGACACCTCTAGCAACTACCATAGCACCCTTAATCATCTTACATCCTGCTTCAGAAAAGACTACCTGCACACCCGCATCTATCAGTTTGCTCATAGATAATAGGTTTCGTTTTAATCCAGGGATATGCAGCACACCATTAATCCTTTTTATTCTACCATCAGAAAACCTGATTCTAACTTTACCTCGACCAACAATGTCTAGATGTGAATCATCACCCAAGTACACCTTACCTCCATTAAATCCTTCATATTCAGAAAACCAATCTCTATTGGAAGTCATATGAAAAGATGCACCTGAGTCAATTAGCCAGGCATCATTACCTGCATGAGTCACCAAAGCCGCAATAAATGCATCGCCATCTTCCTTGTCGGACTTAGAATCAGAATCAAACTTTTTCTTTTTCTTCTTCTTCTTTTCTTCTTTGCAATCCTTACGGATGTGACCCGGTTTACCGCAATTCCAGCAAATGACTTTGGACTTTCCAGGAGATTTCGATCTCCCTTTGGATTTGGACTTGTCGCGCTTCTCATTCTTCTTGCCTTTCTCCTTAGGTCTTCCACAAACGGTTAGGGCTTCCTTTGAACTGATAGATACCTTCCTTCGCATCTCTTCACTGAGTAGGGCACCCACCACGTCTTCAGATTTCAAAACAACAGAAGTACTACCGATAGCCATAACAAGAGAATCCCACGAATCAGGCAAAGAACAAAGCAAGATCTGACATTTCTCCTCCTCGTCCATCTTAACACCGACGGATACTAATTGAGCCACCAACATATTGAATGCTTCCAGGTGGTCTGTAATTCGTCCACCCTCTTCCATCTTCAAGGAATACAATTTCTTTCTTAAGAAAATTTGATTTAATAAAGATTTCACTTGATACATCTCACCAAGCTTAGTCCATAGCTTCTTTGCAGAGTTTTCTTCATGGACATTGATTAGAACAGAGTCTGCCAGGCACAGTCTGATTAGACCCTTGGCTTTTCGGTCCATAACATCATACTGAGCTTCCGCAGTAGGATCTGAGGGCCTTTGGACATTCACATCAACAACATCCCAAAGATCTCGATCTATTAGCAGATCTTCCATCTTCAGCTTCCACATCTCAAAATTACTTCCATTAAATTTCTCCACCTCTATTCTCCCTGACGAACTCGCCATCTGAATATTCCTGCAACAAGATCAAAAAGTGTCTTCTGCACAAGTTCCCACTCAAATCTGGATTAGTTCAAAAAACCCAACTACCCACAATTGAAACCAAAGGTGATCAGGCTCTGATACCACTTGTAAGGAAGTTAAGTAGCGGAAACAACTTCCTACACTAACCTTGAGAGGAGGGTAATGCAAAACTTTTTCAGATCGTTACAACAATTAAAGAAAAGTAGAAATAGATATAATAGCATTCATACCACAACACAGTGATTTACGTGGGGAAAACCCTTTCGGGAGAAAAACCCCACACTCCAAAAGCAGCTCAATATTTTATTCAGCAATCAAAAACAGATTACAACATACTTGTAGAGCAAGCTCTTCGCAAGAGTACCACTAATCAGAGATTCAGAGGCAACTCAATAGCCATAAGACTCTTACACACAACCTCTATCTCACACACCTCATAAATAGGAGATACAATACAAGAAACCATCAAACGGTATTACAAAACCATGGGCTAAAACCACCCAATAAGGTGTAGCTAACCTTATCTCCCTTCTAGACGCCCTATGACATGTTAAAGCACACATCAACATGTGTCGCTCCCCTTTACAGCTCATTTATGTATCCGATACAAATTATTTTTCCTATTTCAGGAGTACAAACTTCCGGAGGCCATAACTTGAGAACTGGGTGTCCGATTGACGAACCATTTGAAGCGCCGAAAAACTCGCGAAGTGCTCTATCACCTTGTAACCCGCTTCGCCGGTTACGGCCACTTTTCAGGGCGTTTCGGAGCCTCTAAAATCCCCAAAATTAAGTTTAAATATTTTATTGCACCCCTCCAAGACGAAAACATTAATATCTTCAAAACTAGCTGTGACCTTGCGACGCAACTTTACCGGAATGCTTATCTAACCAACCAGAAGCTTTAGGGAGAGTTTCGCACCATTTCGTGCTCAAATGAAAACTTACTATAAATAGTAATCTCGCATAAATGCAAGGTTGAGACACCATTTTTCCCAACACTCTCGAGGGGGCATATCATTCCCATCTTGGGGAAACTTTGTATCAGTTCATCTAATCTTCTTTGAAACAACGTGACAAGCTGCATTATCTTAAAGAGGGGCAAAATGTAGACACCTAAAATTGTCATGTCTAATTAAATAAATATCTTTATTTATTTAATTACTTTAGCCTAATTCTTCTATTAATTATATAAATCTTTATTTATTTAATTAATTCATTTATCCTTTTCTAGCCTTATTTCTCATTTAAATAATTACATTTATTTATTTAAATTATCCCTTTTCCTAAATTAAATAAATATCTTATTTATTTAGTTGATCCCACTTCCTCTATTAATTAAATGAATCTTTATTTATTTAATTAATTCATTAACCTCTTCCACCCATGACACATGTCATTCATCTCTTAATTTCTACACTACCTACCCTCTTATTATTTTCTTATTTTCTCTACCTACCCTCTAATCATAGCCGACCATTTATCTTTTACACCTCTCAATCTTATCCCTCCATTTCATATAGTGTCTTCTATATAATGAGATGCTTCCTTCATCATCAAACCCTAACTACCCAATGATTACTCGACTACACTACGCCTTTGAACTTTCATATGCGATCCTACTTGCAACCACACTTTTGTTCTTTATTGAGCTTTTGTGTACATATAAAATCTGAGAGCAAATATATCAAGCAAGATCAATGGAGATAGGAAGAATGGAGATCCAAACTCTATTGGACATGTGATGGTATAATCTTTGTGATTTCATTTGATTTGCATTGTCTTAGGTAATCTTCATATGTTATGGTGGATCTTTGTTGTTGTTAGAGTAGGGTTTTGTGGTTGAATTCATTTAGTCTCTTAATATTATTGTTATCCATTTTCACCATAAACATTTTGGCATGCCCGGTGGGACTCTTGTCCCTTTTTCATTTAACATCTTTTGTTGTAGATTTTGTGTTTTTGAAGTTGCAGATCTGACATTTCCGACAACATTTTGATATTTTCGCATCTGCGTACTTTCGGTTCGCGTTTTTTTTTTTCTGCTGCGTCTGTGACATCCGGAATCGCGTCTACGCCTTTGATAGTGTTTTATTTTTTTGCAGATTCCAGGGGGCATGTCTGTGTTCTCTAGTCGCGTCTGTGTGCGGGAACTGCATCTGTGTCAGATTTAACCATGTTTGCAAATTTATTTAGCGTTTGTGTTTTTGATAATCGCGTCTGTGTGCAGTGGTTACATTTTGGTTTCTTTGATTTGGTTTTTCGTCATTCGATTTCAGATCTGGTTTATTTTGAGCTAACATTTATAGATCTAGCTAACGAAATTGGTGCAGATTGTCTTGAAAGCAAAATCGTTTTGTTGAAGGCCCCTATTTCACAAAGTCTTTTGGATCTAAAATTTACCTAACTTGTGTGTTTGCAGGAAGGGGTGATCATTTGAAACAATCCAAACTACTAATAGATCTTTGTTGTAGGACCTTGGCAAGGGTTTTTTATCTTTATTGTGTGCCTTGTTTTCATAGACTAGCAAACACTTCAATTGGTGCACTAAAATTGAACCATTGTCTTTTGTGTCTTGAGCAATAGACTCTTTTTGTTTAATCTTTAGAGGGTTTGTCTCCCCATGTGGTCATTACGACTACTAGTGAGGAGAGAACGACCCAAGTGGTAGCAAGGAAAACCCACCTCTTCTAAACCACTATAAACAACTGTATCCATGGTGAAAACTATGGAAAACGTGTGTTGATTAGTTCATACCGACACTATGTCTCCCCATAAACCCATTTGATCAAATTTATTTGATCAGTTGTAGGGCGTAACCCCTACCGACTAGGAGCCTTCTGTATTTACAGAGCTGAAAGTGCCGCATGTATGGCCACATGAGCGGATGCCCTTACTAGCACCTTTTTGTTTTAGAAGCCAAAATCCTTTTAGTTGTTGGGGCAGGAAGTTGAACCTCTGGATCGGCCCACACACATATGGTTCTTAGTAGAGATACAAAGTTCGCCACGAGGAGTTCATTTCTATCTTCAACTTTAGCAACTAAAGCTTTCTCCTCAACAGTACAACTTGTGGAATTAATAGGTACAGGTCCAATCTTCCTTAATGGCAAGAAATACAACTTCATCTCCTTCACCTTCATCAGTAGCATAATAATAGTTTTTTCTGATTTCTATACTTCTAATTAGACTTGTAAGGCATATCATACTTCTCATGCTTCTCATATCTATCATTCCTATCATGCTTATCAAACTTATCATGCATGTCATAGTTATCCATTCTCTCCGGGCATCTAGAAGAAAAATGTCCTATCTTATTACAAGAGAAACATTTAAAAGGCAATTTTCCATCATACTTACGAGCTCCTTTAAGGAATCTCCAAGCAATCAATGCTTCAAGTTCATCCAGCTCTCTTTCTTACTCTTCCATCTCTCTTCTCTCTCTTTCATATCTAGATATTTTGCACTCATCAGGATCATAATTCTTTCCCAATACAGATGCTAATGCTCTAAATGTTGTCTTAGACTTTCCATGTGACTCTCCAAACTTGCTCAGCTCAAAAGCAATAATCTTTCCAACCAACATATCTCTTGTCACTGTAGTCACTCTTTGGATCTCATCAATAGCAACAACCTTATGCTTATAAGAAGGAGGAAAAGATATCAACACCTTAGCAACCATTTCATCTTCTTCAAGGGTTCCACTAGCACATCTGATACCAAGGACAAGGTCATTCACCTTAGCCATGAAAGAGTGTATGTTCTCATCTTCTCCCATCTTCAACGTCTCATACTTTCCTTTCAAACTCTATAACTTAACAACTTTCACTTGTTTATCACCTTCATGCAGGATTTCAAGCTTCCCCAAGGTCTCATGTGTGATCTAAAGTCCCATTACATTTTTCATCTTAGAATCAGTAAGGGCCCTAAGAAATGCTTCCTTTGCTCTAATATTATGTTCAACTTTCTTGATCTCATCAGCAATAATCGGTCTATTCAGAGGGGCAGAATAGGCATTCTTTGTAATCTTCCAATAATCTTCTCCAAGACATTTCAAGTGCACCTCCATCCTATTCTTCCATATAACATAGTTACTTCCATCAAATCTCGGAATGTCCTTCTTAAAGATAACACCTACAACTGCCATCCCGGATCTCCTTAAGTGGCTAAGCTTCTTCCAAAGGATCTATCTCTGATACCAATTATTGGCAGGAACAATAAAGGAAGACTAAAGGGGGATGAATCAGTCTTCACCAGATCTACAAACTTAATCACAAATATAGATCTGATAAACTGCAGTAATAACAAAGATAAGAAAATTGAACTTGCACAACACACAACACCAAGGTTTTGATGTGGAAAACCCGGTTAAGGGAAAAACCACGATGGGAACCTACCCATAGTAAGATGATACTTTGTAGTAGTATGTGAAAATATTACAATGGGGAATGCACATGCATTCAGGCACATTGCCTAGAGCTCACTACTCAAAAGATAATGACCCGAAAGACTACAACCCTCAGGGAAGTCTCATTGACTTACAACAAGTTTCATACTACAATTCAGAAGAAATGAATTGAAAGAATAGCATCTCCAAATGCTTGATTACAATTCTGGTTAAGCACATATGTCTGCTCAGCAACACTAATCTCTCCTCAATCACAATGCCAAAGGATGAATCCCTCTTTTCACATAAACCTCTCTCTAATAATGCAAACACAACATCGACACACAAATTACATGACAATATCACCTATATATACAAATCATCAACCTTGACAACAAGGTCAACTAAACCCTCAACTCATAATTATAAGATTACATCACACGATACAAAGATCGACCACCAGACCAATATAATGATTTATATGACATAAAATGGACCTAATTCAAATTCTCAAATGCACAAATCCACCAGAAATCATGCCAAGATCAACCACAACACGCTACACCACCAAAAATACTGCAAACATGAAGAACATCACTGATTCATGAAAAACACCAAAAATTCTCACAATGATCAATGCAGATCATAAAAAAAAATAGAACACAATTAGGAAACACCATCAATCACGTTAGAATCATCAGAAACAACTACGCCAACACCACTTATCAAATCTTCATCTATCAACATCTAAAACTCAAGATTACAACCAATCAACAACTATCATGAAGAAAGATAACTTACGGAGCATCAAAGCACGATCCATTTGAAAGGAAGATACACAAGACCTTCCCAAACGATATCCCAAAATCTCAGCACAAGATCTGATCACACCAGAATATACCAGAGGAAATACTAAACTCTACAAAGCACCAATTCATCAAAACAAAATTGCAAAATGAATCATAATCTCTTCTTAATTTGCAAACACCATAGAAAATCACAAGAATATGTTGACATCAATGACAACAACGTATCCTAGCAGTAGCAATTTCCAACAATCTCCAACATATGCTTTCATTTCAGCAGAGCTTAAGATCCCTTTACACATGGTTAGAGATCATTTGGGTAGAGTTTCATTCACATTCTAAGTCCTAAAATTCTCATCACCCTAGTAGTACCAATTCACAACATGATCCACTTATAGATCATTCAATCACTGCAAAGGCAAATATATAGGCTACATATCCTTCAATGAGTGTTGAGCATCATAAATATAAGGGCTTGGATTTAGTTGACCTGGAGAGGCTACAAACATTAGGTTGTATGGATATGTTGATATGTTTAGACTCGTCATTTATGCTAGCTCTACTGCATATTCCCCTACACTCGTCATTATTGCAACATCTTAGGGAGATGGATGTGGATCACATCAAGGATACAAATTTGGATGATTTGGTGGATACAATCATTACAAAGGATCCTACTGTTAGATTTATGTGAATGTGGTCATTGATGTCAAACCCGGTAACCTGATTGGACTGGATGTGGCATATTGAGTAGTAGTGGAAGATAGGTATGCATGTGATAAGAAGAATTAAGGCATGTACATTATTCTACTAGAGTTATTTCAAGAAGATCCTCTTATTTGAAATCTTGTGTTTTGCTTATCATAGTTTGCATCTAGTTTCAAAATCAGTTATATCTATTATATTATCAAATGTTTGTATTGCATTATGATTTATGGATCCTATACTCTTGAATCTATGACTTTTGCATCTTGAAGCTAGAGGTTGTTATGCTTGGAAGCTATGCTTGTTTTTGGATTTGATTATGTATATCTTTTTCGCATCAATGTTTCGGATCATACTTTGTGATCCATCATAAGGATGAAAGAGAGTGTCAAGAAATGTAAATTTAATCCTTAACACATTTAGATGCTTAGATTTGAAACAAAGTTCCCTCCCATGAAGGGTATCAATTAATTTGATCAAATTTCCATAATCCATAACTGACTCAGTAAATTATTTCTGGATTTGATTGTGTATATCTTTTTTGCATCAACTTTTTGGATCACACTCTGTGATCCATCATCAAGATGAAAGAGAGTGTCAAGAGATGTAAATTTAATCATTAACATCTCTAGTTGCTTATATTTGAAAAAAAGTTCCCTCCCATGAAGGGTATCAATTGATTTGATTAAATTTTCACAATCCATAATTGAATCAGTAAGTTGTTTCTGGATTTGATTGTGTATATCTTTTTGGCATCAACGTTTCAGATCACACTCTGTGATCCATCATCAGAATGAAAGAGAGTGTCAAGAGATGTAAATTTAATCCTTAGCCTCTAGCTGCTTATATTTTAACAAAGTTCCCTCTCATGAAGGGTATCAATTAATTTGATCAAATTTCCATAATCTATAACTGAATCGATAAGTTGTTTATGCATTTGATTGTGTATATCTTTTTTGCATCCATGTTTCGGATCACACTATGTGATCCATCACCAGGATGAAAGAGAGTGCCAAGAGATGTAAATTTAATCCTTAACACCTCTAGCTTCTTAGATTTGAAACAAAGTTCCCTCTGATGAAGGGCATCAATTAATTTGATCAAATTTCCACAATCCATAACTGAATCAGTAAGTTGTTTCTAGATTTGATTGTGTATATCTTTTTTGCATCAACATTTCATATCACACTCTGTTATCAATCATCATGATGCAAGAGAGTGTCAAGAGATGTAAATTTAATCCTTAACACCTCTAGTTGCTTAGATTTGAAACAAAGTTCCCTCCCATGAAGGGTATCAATTAATTTGATCAAATTTCCACAATCCATAACTGAATTAGTAAGTTGTTTCTAGATTTGATTGTGTATCTTTTTTGCATCAACGTTTTGGATCACACTCTGTGATCCATCATCAGGATGAAAGAGAGTGTCAAGAGATGTAAATTTATTACTTAACACCTATAGCTACTTAGATTTGAAACAAAGTTCCCTACCATGAAGGGTATCAATTAATTTGATCAAATTTCCACAATCCATAACTGAATCAGTAAGTTGTTTCTTGATTTGATTGTGTATATCTTTTTTGCATCAGCGTTTTGGATCACTCTATGGTCCATCATCAGGATGAAAGAGAGTGTCAAGAGATGTAAATTCAATCCTTAAAACCTTTAGCTTCTTAGATTTGAAACACATTTCCCTCCCATCAAGGGTATCGATTAATTTGATCAAATTCCCACAATCCATAACTGAATTAGTAAGTTGTTTCTGGATTTGATTATGTATATCTTTTAGCATCAATATTTCAAAATTGCACTTTGTGATCAATCATCGGGATGAAAGACAGTGTCAAGAGATGTAAATTTAATCCTTAACACCTCTAGATGCCTAGATTTGAAACAAAGTTCCCTCCCATAAAGCATATCAATTAATTTGATCAAATTTCCACAATCCATAACTGAATAAGTAAGTTGTTTCTAGATTTGATTGTGTATATCTTATTTGCATCAACGTGTTGATTCACACTATGTGATCCATCATCAGGATGAAAGAGAGTGTCAAGAGATATAAATTTTATCCTTAACACCTCTATTTGCTTAGATTTGAAACAAAGTTCCCTCCCATGAAGGGTATCAATTAATTTGATCAAATTTCCACAATCAATAACTGAATCAATAAGTACACTCTGTGATCCCATATCAACATGAAAGAGAGTGTCAAGAGATGTAAATTTATTACTTAACACCTATAGCTACTTAGATTTGAAACAAAGTTCCCTCCTATGAAGGGTATCAATTAATTTAATCACATTTGCACAATCCATAACTGAATCAGTAAGTTGTTTCTAGATTTGATTGTGTATATCTTTTTTGCATCAACTTTTTGGATGACACTCTGTGTGTCATGAATCGTTTTATTTAATAATGTGCAATTTAAAGATTTAATGTGATTTTGAAATTAAAATAGATTAGATCATTCATAATCTAGTGTGAGGAAATATTGTATGCATTTTTACTCCTGCAATTGATATGAAATTCGACATTTAATATTCTTTTGGGTTTGTCAATACTGATAAACTTTTGAGTGCAAGTAATGCAGGATGAGGTGAAGGAGGTCGAAGGTGAGAACACGAATCAGGTAGAATTGTTTTTAACTAAATGACTTCGATGGAAAAAGGGAATCTCACACACCACAATTGCATATACATTTATCTTTGCATTTATGAATGAAATATTATGTTAAATTCGACCATATAGAATCAAAAATTTATTAATGATTGAATTATATAGCGATTCCATGATTTCATTTGCTTTGTGTGAAATTATCAAAGTATGTTTGGTTTTCAGAATTTCATTTCAGTCGTACGAATTAGAAATGGATTATAAACTTGTATATTCAAAAGTGAATATAGTTCATGATTTATATTAAATATTTTAGTATGATTAATTAGTCATTACATAAATTGAATTATAAGACCTAGTTTATGAAATGATTAGTCGTTTGGTAGACAACTTGATTTGGTCGATTACACATATTTGTAAATATAGAATTTTAGGCAAAATTGTAAATATTAATTAAAACGAATATTGTTATAAGCTATAAAAATGACTATTCATAAAACGTATTTATCTAACATATACGTAAATTATATAACTTTAAACATATAAGATTATTATTTATATTTCAAATTAGGAATATAAATTATAAACTTAAAATATTTCTAAGTTTATTATTAAATAGTCGCATTTTAAATGGGTGGTGGAATTAGTTTGAAAGGCGACTATGTCGCATGACCAAACGAAGACCGCTTAGACTCCATTTCATTAATGCATGGCCAAACCAATCAAACCAAAACTATTAACTAACTTGGAGTTAAAATAACCACTCATTTGAGTCGAGTGACATGGCATGCAAAACGTTGGAATTAAAACAACGACTTTAGTTAACTAGAGATGCAAGAACCAGCGACTAACTGTAGAAATAAGAGGATTCTAACGTAGAGTTTGATATCGTGCAAACGTTGGAACTTAAAACCAATACTTTAGTTAAAAACCAGTGATTAAATGCAGGAACTGGATGATTCCAACGTTGACTTAACATGCAATCAAATCATAGCACAAATAGGGAGCGTGGCCATGAATGGAGCGTTAAAAATTGCCATTGCACATGTTTAAAAACTTCATTTTACTCCTCCATTCCACGCAACACATGTTGAAAACTCAGTTTACTTCCCCATTCCACGTAGCAAGGAAAAAAAAGGACTGTAGTGGTGGCATAAACAAAGCAAAACGTGTGAAGAACTGGCAGAAACAACAAGAAAAGCGTTGAATGCAATCAAGTAAGAGTTTGTTACATCTCTCCAACTCTCCATTCGACCGATAAAGACTGCACAATAACAGTAGAAATATGACAAAAGATGCCATCTCTCCTAGACGTGGAAGAGTAAGAGGAGATGAAGGTAAAAGACTTCTAAACCTTTGCAATCACCGAGCCCTTAATACAGGAGTAAACGTAGGGAAAAAGTGAATAAATAGAGATGGAGGACGAGAGGAAAACACACACACATTCCTTCATTCATTTTCACAAGGAGAGAAGAGCGATAATTTCTTGAAGGGAAGGTTAGAATAGAAGAGAGGAGAAGATATTTGGATATTATCATAGAGAGTAAGAGATAGAGATAGTTTGATATAAAGACAGGAATAGTTGGAGAAAGACTTGCGAACAAGGCATGGAACTACTTGACGAAAGAGCGTCAAGGTCGAAATCTTACAAACCACCCCAAGTTTTCAAGAGGTTAGAATTCCTTGTTTATGGTTTTTATTTGTTATATTTGGTAATAAATGTATAGAAATGGAAGTTTAGATAATAGTTATGAATGTCCAAATGGGTAGCAATTATTATTATTTTATTTGAAATGCTTTGTAAACCATTGTGGAATAGAAGAAAAGAATTTAGAGAAAAGATGTTGTTAATAACGTATTTTGTCCAAAATAATTAGTTTTAATTCTATTTTAAGAATGTGTTTGCATATTTTTTTGGTTATATATGAGTTTAAACTCATACATGTATAACACCTTCTTTTGCATGTACCTTATTTAGTCGAAAAATTGATTTTAAAGATTATTGCTTATGAAAGATTGTCTTCGATAGATATATTAGACAAGTAATGATTAGTAAAGAAAATAATATCTCTATTTTTGTTTTTAAAGAAAGATTGTATTCTCAATGGAATTTGTGTTTGAGGGAACCAAGCTAGGGTTAAGCTTGAGTTAGAAAATTACCTTTCGGGACAGGTGCCGAGTGTGGATGTTTTTAGGGACAATAGTTGTTTTTTCCAACTATTATTTTGCTGTGCATGGCATATACTCGGCCGAGTTATTGTTTGAATTATCCATAGAAAATGATGGAAATTCCTTATTTATGCTCTCTACCACATCCTAGTATGATAGCGAATGCTTGTTTCTTAGAATGAAGTAGAAAAATGAAAATGCATATATTATCTAGGCATGCACCAGATTCCCTCTTGCTTTCGAATTCTTTGGTTAAACCAATACGTGCAGGGTCGGGTATTCTTGATTGACCAAGAATTCTGGGGAAGTGTAAACTTCAAGGTTGGGCGGAAAAAAGTGCCTGATTCTTGTTCTCGTCTGCATTCAAAGGACAGAAGGAAGCGACTCAGACTAAAGATCGACGGATGCGTCTTCTTGTATATTCTTAAGGCAATTTGGAAGCCTAAGTAGGAAATAAGAACTTCTTAGTATGAAATTGTATTATTATTTGCATTATAATGATATATCTCTGAATGTTTTTATATCCATATTTGATGTTTGCTTATTTCTTGTATAAAATATGCTTAGAGTTTGAAATTTAAGTTTATTTATGAATAAAGAGTAGTTTAGGTTTAGATCCTAGATTGACGTCTTTACACTGTGATCCATCATAAGGATGAAAGAGAGTGTCAAGAAATGTAAATTTAATCCTTAACACATTTAGATGCTTAGATTTGAAACAAAGTTCCCTCCCATGAAGGGTATCAATTAATTTGATCAAATTTCCATAATCCATAACTGACTCAGTAAATTATTTCTGGATTTGATTGTGTATATCTTTTTTGCATCAACTTTTTGGATCACACTCTGTGATCCATCATCAAGATGAAAGAGAGAGTCAAGAGATGTAAATTTAATCATTAACATCTCTAGTTGCTTATATTTGAAAAAAAGTTCCCTCCCATGAAGGGTATCAATTGATTTGATTAAATTTTCACAATCCATAATTGAATCAGTAAGTTGTTTCTGGATTTGATTGTGTATATCTTTTTTGCATCAACGTTTCAGATCACACTCTGTGATCCATCATCAGAATGAAAGAGAGTGTCAAGAGATGTAAATTTAATCCTTAGCCTCTAGCTGCTTATATTTTAACAAAGTTCCATCTCATGAAGGGTATCAATTAATTTGATCAAATTTCCACAATCTATAACTGAATCGATAAGTTGTTTATGCATTTGATTGTGTATATCTTTTTTGCATCCATGTTTCGGATCACACTATGTGATCCATCACCAAGATGAAAGAGAGTGCCAAGAGATGTAAATTTAATCCTTAACACCTCTAGCTTCTTAGATTTGAAACAAAGTTCTCTCCGATGAAGGGCATCAATTAATTTGATCAAATTTTCACAATCCATAACTGAATCAGTGAGTTGTTTCTAGATTTGATTGTGTATATCTTTTTTGCATCAACATTTCATATCACACTCTGTGATCCATGATCAGGATGAAAGAGAGTGTCAAAAGATGTAAATTTAATCCTTAACACCTCTAGCTACTTAGATTTGAAACAAAGTTCCCTCCCATGAAGGGTATCAATTAATTTGATCAAATTTCCACAATCCATAACTCAAATAGTAAGTTGTTTCTAGATTTGATTGTGTATCTTTCTGCATCAACGTTTCGGATCAGACTTTGTGATCCATCATCAGGATGAAAGAGAGTGTCAAGAGATGTAAATTTAATCCTTAACACCTCTAGCTGCTTAGATTTGAAATAAAGTTCCCTCCCATGAAGGGTATCAATTAATTTGATCAAATTTCCACAATCCATAACTGAATCAGTAAGTTGTTTCTTGATTTGATTATGTATATCTTTTTTGCATCAACATTTTCGATCCAACTCTGTGGTCCATCACCGGGATGAAAGAGAGTGTCATGAGATGTAAATTTAATCCTTAACACCTCTAGCTTCTTAAATTTGAAACACATTTCCCTCCCATGATGGTATCAATTAATTTGATCAAATTTCCACAATCCATAACTGAATCAGTAAGTTGTTTATGGATTTGATTATGTATATCTTTTTTGCATCAACATTTAGGATCATACTCTGTGATCCATCATCAGGATGAAAGAGAGTGTCAAGAGATGTAAATTTAATCCTTAACACCTCTAGATGCTTAGATTTGAAACAAAGTTCCCTCCCATAAAGGGTATCAATTAATTTGATCATTTTTTCACAATCCATAACTGAATCAGTAAGTTGTTTCTGGATTTGATTACGTATATCTTTTTTACATCAACGTTTCGGATCACACTCTGTGATCCATCATCAGGATGCAAGAGAGTGTCAAGAGATGTAAATTTAATCATTAACACCTCTAGCTGCTTAGATTTGAAACAAAGTTCCCTCCCATGAAGGGTATCAATTAATTTGTTCAAATTTCTACAATCCATAACTGAATCAGTAAGTTGTTTCTGGATTTGATTGTGTATATCTTTTTTGCATCAATATTTCAGATCACACTCTATGATCCATCATCGGGATGAAAGAGAGTGTCAAGAGATGTAAATTTAATCCTTAACCCGTAGTTGCGTATATTTGAAACAAAGTTCCCTCCCATGAAGGGTATCAATTAATTTGATCAAATTTCCACAATCCATAACTGAATCAGTAAGTTGTTTCTGGATTTGATTGTGTATATCTTTTTTGCATCAATGTTTCAGATCACACTCGATGATCCATTATCAGGATGAAAGAGAGTGTCAAGAGATGTAAATTTAATCCTTAACACCTCTAGATGCTTAGATTTGAAGTAAAGTTCACTCCCATGAAGGGTATCAATTAATTTGATCAAATTTACACAATCCATAACTGAATCAGTAAGTTGTTTCTGGATTTGATTGTGTATATGTTTTTTGCATCAAGTTTTTGGATCACACTCTATGATCCATCATCAGGATGAAAGAGAGTCTCAAGATATGTAAATTTAATCCTTAACACCTCTAGTTGCTTAGATTATCTCAATGTATGTGCTTTTTGGTATATATATATATATATAGAAGATATGTGAATATATGATGAAATGGTGTGTGTGAGTGATAGAGTTGTGGACAAAGAGCAATTTGGTGCAGTAATCCTTTACCAGATCTACAGCGGGAAGTTAGATTGGCAAATAGAGGACAATGTTGTATTAATTCTATATTGGATCTATGACAAGCAGTTGCGATTAGCAGATTGGAGAAAATAGTGTAGAGATCCTTTACCAGATCTGCTATAAGTTGTCGTTTTGTTATTTGAGCTTATATTGGAACTGACTTCATGAATTCAGAGGTGCAATTTCCTGACAATGAGCCATGTTGTATTCTGATAGTTAACCATTTTGTAATTTGGCAGTGAACCATCCAATAGTGAGCCACCCATTTTGTAAACACACTATAACTAGTTATATTATCTCAAGAGTTAACCCTCTCCATGGTTTTTCCTGTTTGATTTTTTCATGTATAAAAATTCAATGTTCATTTTGTGGTTGATTTGTTTACTTATTCTGCATTTGTTGATTCATGTTGATGAGATCAAATGAGATTGATTGATAAGGTTAATTTATCCGTAAAATGTTTTAGAAGTGTGGGAATACTAATTCAACCCCCCCTCTCAGTATTTTGTTCCATTCAACCATTTCAACAATTGGTATCAAAGCTTGGTCCCTTGTTTGAAAGATTAACCACTTAAGGGATATCCTTGTTGGTTGAATAATGTCATAGATGAGTTTGATCGGAGAACTTCATCTGGATGAGGAATTAAGGACAACTCTTGAAGAGTTGGATAGTGTGGAATCAGAGAATGAGGAATTGAAAGAAAATATCAAATTAGTGAATGATTATGTGGTGAAGCTGCGAGAACAAATCCAAAAAATCAAATTGAAGCATAAAGAAGTTAAAAATTAGTTGAAGTAAGCAAATGAAACTGTTAATGACTTGATGGAGAAGATTGAGGTAAAGAAAAAGATGGAAGAAACCCTAAAAGATTCAATTAACCTGAAGACCGAAGAATGTGAGAAGTTGGAACAAGAAGTGCATAAGCTGAAGGCAAAAAGTAAAGTTCTTGGAAGTAGTAAATTATTGGAAAACTTAATTGACATGTAGAAAGTTCATCTAGACAAAACCAGAATAGGTTTTCAGGCCGGTGAATGTTCAAATCAGAAAGACAAAGGAAAGGAGGTTAAGATTGAAGCAAATAAAAAATCTGAAGATGTAAGCAAGCCCCAATATTAGAGATCTAATGCAAGAAGACAATTGCTTTATCAACCTAATGCACTAAGGTACTCATCTTTTAATGGTTATTGTTTTCAATGTAATAAATTTGGCCACGAGGTTGCAGAGTAAGATGAGTAATACATTTCATGGATATTGTCATCTATGCAATGGTTATGGTCACAAAACTATTCAGTGCAAATCTAGAACACATTCAGTAATTTTAGTGCAGAGGAACATCAAATGTTATAAGTGCAAGTAGTCTAGACATTATGCTAATCAACATGCATAAATAAAATTGGTACGGAGAAGCCTACAGAGAAGAATGTGATGAAGACTAGTGAATCAAAGAAAAAGAAAATCATGTTATGGAGAAGGAAGGAGGTGAATAATGAAAGCAAACTTGATATACCAAAATCTAGTGCAAGCACCACTACCTCCGATAACTAAGCCTATTTATTGCATTGGCTTAGGGGGGAGCTATTAAGGAAAATCATTTGGTCCCCTTACCTGAGTTAGTTAATGTCATGGGCCTGACATGACTGTATTTGATGTGCAATCTAGTAAATCAATGATTTTTTTGACGTCATCGACAAGACACTTTTTGGCAGCAAAACCCAAGAATAAATTGGCAAGATAAGTATCGATGTTTGAGATTATTTTTTCATTATGCAAATAGAATTTCTTGAAGAGCTTGTGTGCAATTAAAATGCAAAGAGTAGAGCATATAGCAAGTAATCATAGAATCAAAAATGTTCATCAGAGAATCGAGCAACGTAGATTTTCAGACTTTGGAAAAAGTACAGATAGATGAATTGACACTGAAAAGATCAGAAAGATAGAAAGGAGTTTAAGAAAAGTAGATTTACAAAAGGTTAAGGAATTTGAGCATAAAGGATTGGACTTGTGGAGTGAGTTCCCATGGTTTGACAATGAGGAGGTGACCAAAGTAATCCTAAGTCAACTACAAAATGACAATATCGTATTGGATAAACCATATCTAATCTCTAAGGACATTATTTCAGCTATTACTCATTTATGCGACAAAGGAACCATACCGATTAAGAAGTCTTTAAAGAACAAGGATGTTAAAAACCTAACCGATGTGATGGGAGATCAAAGAGCATTATTGATCGACAAAATTGTTAATCCCATGGTAAGGTATGTTGCATATGGTATCTCTCACAAGATATATTTCAGAAATAGGGAAGGTTCCACCTCAACTATTATTGTGTATGTTGCACATATGCTTGTTATGGAAGATAGAGTATTCTATTTGTGTGAATTGTTAAAGAATTAGTTGTTAGAAAATATCAAAATGACAAAAAAACAAGGTTACCTCTTCTGTTTGGATTTTTTCTTGTATGCTTGGCTATGTTTAGTTTGGGATCATTACCGGTTGATACAAAGAAGAGGTATCTCCAAGTTTCAAACAAAACTCTTCATAAGGTTTTCACAAAACAAAGACTACAAACATGACTAGTTACTGACCAAGGTATTCATTGCCATGCACATTTCTTTAGGATAGTCATGGTATATGGACATATAGGTATCACTTGTTGGAATCAATGAACACTGAGAGGGGGGCTGAATCAATGTTCCGGTATTTACAAATTTGTTAATCTATTTCTTTATCCACTAGATGCACAAGTAAGAAACACAAAGCAAATAAGCACATAACCATAACATCAATATTTTTACATGGAAACCCGGAGAGGGAAACATACGATGGAATTGAGTACCCATACTATTATTATACTATGGCCAATAGTAAAATAATATTACATGAGGGAATGCACATTGCCTAAAGCTCACTGCTCAATTACAAAAGGGCTACAACCCAGAGGAAGGCTTAGTGCCTTGCAGGCTAATACAAAATGACTACAATGAGTAATGAACTGAAGAAAAGCATCTGACTATGCAAAATATCAGTTCTAGTTAGGCACAAAGTGATCTGTTGTTGTTGTTGTTGTTCTGATAAACTACCCTATTTTACTCTGCTACTGATTACTGGATCAACAAAACTCAAGGTGCGCAAGTGAAAATGCGCTCATTCACTCCCAAAATTATCTCTCATATCATATCCCCACACAAAAACATTAACTAAATCGATCTTATATATACTCACTGACAAAATTGATCTCCCACGGGTCGACCTCACAAAATATTAGAATATGAAACATGTAGCTTAAAGTCGGCTCAAATCTTCACAAAACTAAATTTTGGATCCAAAACATATGATCACATGATTTCCATAAGATGGTCCAATTACCTTGAACTCACCAACAGTCACCTCAAAGAATCCCATCCATACGTTACACCATCAATAATGAAAAATAACCTTGTTTTACTGCTCTATCGGATATCGAACCTTCTAATATGCATAAGAAAGAACACCAAAGGATAGTATTGCATGATAATTTGCTTCTCATACTCAATCAACTTAACTCAGATGACTAGAACCAAAAACATAACACTGGATAAGAGAAATTATCACCAACACTGTACACTGAGTATCACCGACAGACTTATACCAAAACTTACTCAAGACATCCATATATCCCAAACTCCATGCTAGATAAGATCAATAGGATGACTTACCATCAATGACAACTCCTAAGAAATCTAATGCACCATACATCATCAATCTTCACCAGAGCATCACTATAATAGTGTCTTATGCCAACAATCTCCCCCTTTGGCATTGATGGCAGCACTGTAAAAAATTAGAAGTGTTCCAAAACTCCAAAAATTGCAAGCAATTTGACAATCTGAAATATGTACACTCAACTGACTCTCCCTAAGAATAAGCATCATTTTTCACTGCTCTCTCCCAACTCTCTACCCCTTTGAAATCAATGGCATATGGTACGAATCTACCAACACTTATGCACAAATGAATGCAATAATTTACATGAATTTAAAAATATCTGCATAAGTGACACCTTCAAGAATTTCAAGTAATCCTTCCATCCTCTTAGGAAACAATCTAAAACATTAATCAAAGCACTAAACATGTATGCATAAACTTCAACACCTTTGAGATCCAATGGCACTGGTTTACCTAAAGCATTGACTGCATCCTGCTAAGCTCCAAGTAAGGTGTCCATCCGGGGAGCGATCAAACTTCTCAGTTCTCCCACTCTGCTTAACACTTGCTCTTTTTCCTTATTCAAGCCCTTTATTTTATCAGTAAAATCCATTATTTGATCTTCAAGAGAACTTGGAAAAACAAATGAGGGGCAAATGAATGACCAATACTGGCTAATTTCCCTTCAAGATCTCTTATTTGCTTATCAATATCTGTAGAAAACTTAGGCAAAAAGAGACACAATTTGAATATTTTGCCGCCTTCACCTAATGTGTCTTCTACACTTTTTACCGTGGACTTTAAAACTTCCCTATCAACTTCAATTATTTTCAAATAGGTTTGAAGCCTCATCTCATTGAAATTAATCACAACTTTTATATCTGCAACTTTCTTTAATGATGCAAAATCAGATTCTACTTTATTTAACATATTCTTAAGCTTACCAAAGGGTGAGTCATGGGTTATCTGCTTAAGGTTAGGCAATTTTTTTTCCAAAATTGCAGGTGCCAAAGATATTACCTCTTTCTCTTTTGAAGAGGACTTAAGTAAGTCCTCACTGGCCTTGATCTATGCAAGGGTGGCCAATTTTAGTGCTTGAAGAGAGGGCAGGGTGCTCAAATCTACCGAACCATGAGAAAGATCATCTTCAACTGCAATATTCAAATCTACCAAGAACAATGGCTTTGGTCATGGTTGTCAGAGTTTCATTTGATTTCTCTTCACCCTTCTACTTCCCAGCAACTTCATCCTTATCCTTTTCACCCTCTTGGCCATCATCTTTAGACTTTCCCACTTCACTTAACTCCTCAGCTATCATCTCTGCAATGATCTCAATCTCTGGAGGATCCCGAGTAGCATCACCATAGTTATCCACTGCTTGATCATTAGAGACATCAACTAGAGCTTTCTGTCCAACCGGATCTACAAATGACTGATCTTGTTATCCACCAGGAACATCTAGGATAGATGGAGTATCCTTAGGCTCAAAGGCTGTTGCATGTTCTTCTAGAATAGATTTTTCTTGAGAAGAGTCTACCGGATTCACATCAACTCTCTAATCAATCAAAAGTTGTCTCAAATTTGTTTCAGTTTACTTTATCACCTCGTCTCTCTTTCCTATCATACGTTTATTTACCCTCCTCTTGCTTCGGAATCTATCCTTCACAAGTTTCAGTAATCGAGTGACTTCATCTCTAGAAATAACAAAAGATATATTTACTAGCACATATTCTTCTATTCTCTCATCCTCAAGTGATGTTATATATATAGAAGGTGTGTGTGAGTGTAAGAGTGGCAGAGTTGTGGACAAAGAGCAGTGGTCCAGTAATCCTTTACCGGATCTGTCTGAAGTAATTAGATTGGCAGACAGAGGACAATGTTCCAGTAATCCTTTATCATATCCATGATAAGTAGTTGTGATTAGCAGATTGGAGAAAATGGTGTAGAGATCCTTTACTGAATTTGCTGTAAGTTGTTGTTTTTCTACTTGATCTTATATTGGAACTAACTTCATGCATTTGGGGATGCAATTTTTTTTTAGTTCATTTGTTCCTATTACAATGAATATTTTGGTAGTGAGTTGTGTTGTATTCTAGCAATTAGCCATTTTGTAATATAGTAGTGAGCCACCCATTTTGTAAACACCATATAATTAGTTATATTATCTTGAGGGTTAACCCTCTCTGTGGTTTTTCCCATTTGGGTTTTTTACATATAAAAATTTGATGTTCATTTGGTGGTTGATTTGTTTACTTGTTATGCATTTGCTGATTCATGTTGATGAGATTAAATGAGATTAATTGATAAGGTTGATTTATCAGTAAAATGTTATAGAAGTGTGGGAATACCAATTCACCCCACCCTCTTAGTATTCCGGTCCATTCAACCATTTCAACATCTAGACCACCTAATATGTAGGTATGTGTGTATGTATGTATATATGTGCATGCACATGATTTAAATTTTTTAAATTATTTAAATTAATTTTAACTAAATGATATCTAGTTGAGCTTGTAATGTACAAATTTATATTTTATTTTAGATGAAGATACCTCATGTTACTTCTAGCCCGAGGATAGAGTGTGTAGGCAGGCATGATCAGATTGATGGTACTAATATCAGTCGACATTTGAGTTTCAAATTTTTTGAATCATTCATGTGCATTTATTTAATTTGTACACATGTCATGTACATATATAAGTGTATTCTTTAATATAATATATTTAATGTACATACTTTTATGTATGCATTGTACACTATCTCTAGCGCTTATCACATCCATTAGAGCAGGATTCTCACTTAGAGGATTGCTCAACTAGGAGCCGACATGATGACACTACCACCTAGAGACATTTATCGATATTTCTAGATATTTGTAGACATTTGTACATGTTTGATGATATGTACATTTGTGGACATTTATGTTTGATGATCGACATGCATTTGTCTAGACTTGAGTACATACATTTGGTGGTACATATTTATGGACATACATTTCTTCTACATGTTTGCATGTTTGATGATATAGCACGAGGGCTTCACTTAGTGAGTTTGGGTTATAGCACACACGTTTATGGAATACTAAAGAATCCCCCTATTTTCAAAAAATATTGTCTTAAACTCCTTTTTTGTCACCCCCTCCCAGTACATAGCCCAAATTAAAAGCCCCCCTATTTTCACCAAATATTATATTTTTTCATAGTCAAAATTAAAAAAAACCCCTATTTTCAACGATAGGCAATATATTGCACCCTCATTTTTGAGATATTAAACCCTCCAATATGAATGCACGTGATGTAATATTGTCTAACTAGTGAAGCCCCCATGTGATATAGATATTTGTGGACATGTTTATATAATTGATAGATATCATACATTTGCGGGTCCTTTTACAAAATAACTATAGTTGACAATAAACTTAACTAGACTATTTCTTATCAAATTATAGTGCAAAAGAACATAAGTGTAACTATAATGTGTGTTGTAAACACTCGGCTCTACAAAGATTACCTAATCCAACATAGCGTAATTCAATTTAACTTATTTGTAGTGAATTCCAGCCTAGATTTGACGTACTTGGATTGATCCCATGAATGAATATAAATTGCTAGCGAGGTTTAGATTTGATAAAGATCTACTCCAAAAACAAATTGGTAGACTAAACTTAATTAAACCATTGTGATGCAAGAAAACTCTCCCTCTCAAACCAAACACATGCAAATTCACAAATGGTTTGGCTTAAAAATGATATAAAGTATTCCCCTATCACAAATTGACTCTAAAACAACAAGGAGATTAAATAGGAAACACGATCCTTACTTTCTATTGATTATCCGAAAAGAAAGTACACCAATGTTGTTATGAAATTACAAAGCTTTCAACCTCAAAGGAAACATACATAAATTTGAAATTTGATTTCAAAATCAGCAACATATGTAGGAGGAATCTACAAAGAATCCATCAATCTTCAAATCAAAAAATAATCTTTCAAACTCTTGATCCTCTTACTCTTTGCAACTGAAAATCTGAAATCTTCAACTTAACCCCTCAATATATGGACTCTTGAAGAGTCAAAGTACAATCATAAAACATTACCATGAATCAAAATAAGATTCTAAAATCATAATAAAAATCCATATGACCCTCAACTTGTAAACATAGTAAAATACAATAAATAAGTTACACTTTCTTAACGAATAAGATACTTGTTATAAAGATTTTTTAACTCCTCCAAACCCCCAAAATCGCACATGCATAGACAGAGAAGCTCCCGTTCCCCAATTTGAAAAGCATGCAAGTGAACATGCAAGACAAAATTCAGTATTCTTCTGAGATGCTCTAGTAAAAAATAAGCTTCGATTCAACACATTGCAGTAAATTCCAGGGTAAACTTGACATAATATGACATGCAGTGGGAGGATTTCAACCTTTTCTGGTCTTATGCATGCTTGAAGTACGGACAAGTAAAGATGCAGGGCATCAAAATTTAGCAAATTGGCAAGCCACCAGCTTCAAACCTATTTCATAGCAATGCAAGCCATACTTTTGCTCCCATACCATTCACTTTACCAAACCCTAAGAGATGAATAAAAAGGATGCCTTATTCGGGTATTGACTGCTCTTAGACATAAGTCTTGCTTTAACATGAATTTATACCATTTCAGCTCCAGAGGCTAGTTAAGAAAATAACATATATGAATTGAACTGCAACCTGAATATTTCAGAGCCTGAAATCATAACACAAAGGACATAAAAAGAGTCATTTTAAATTTCTCCCTCGTCAATGTCCGCATATGTTGACCTTATCTAGTCGGCGTCCATTTAATTATTCATTAAAATCACAACGTGAAACTCCATTGATAAATACTCCATTGTCCATCGATGCTCTACACTGTTAATCTGGCCACTCGTCATGGCAAAGAAGGGCTCTTGTACTTTGTCGATGTTGTGTTTTGCAGTCCTCTTTCTTACTCTCTGCAAATGCCAAGGTTTGGATGGAGCTCTAGGGAGAAAGCCCATCAAAGGAAAAAATTCTGCAGGTTTCTTTGAACTACGTAAGGGTGATCTACACATTAAGCTTACCAACTGGGGAGCAGCTCTAGTCTCCCTAAAGACCCCTGAAAAAAATGGTATTTTTAGCTCCCTAAGCATTGCATTTGCTTTTTACTCCTTTTTTCTTCATTGCATTGCATTGCAGAAATGTACCTGATTATCTTAATTACATGTGTATGCAGGGCATCTAGCAGATATACTTCTTGGATTTGATTCATTGGCCTCATACATGG
This sequence comes from Cryptomeria japonica, assembly GCF_030272615.1. Classification (NCBI taxonomy): domain Eukaryota; kingdom Viridiplantae; phylum Streptophyta; class Pinopsida; order Cupressales; family Cupressaceae; genus Cryptomeria; species Cryptomeria japonica. The sequence goes on from NC_081414.1 coordinate 734,268,393, forward strand.
CAAGTATAAAATCTTGACGTTTTAATTTATTGCAGTCATGGATCTGTACCAATGTACACGTTTATCATATGGTTGTGCTTCTGTGCAGAATGAAAGCTCCAGCAGGCATCCCTTTGGTGCCATTGTAGGCCGGGTAGCCAACAGAATTAAGATTGCACAGTTCACCCTTGATGGGAAGACATATCATTTGTCTGTCAATAGTGGAAAGAATTCAATTCATGGTGAATGCTCTCTCTGCCCTGCCCTGTCCTGCTCTGCTCTGTCTATATCTTTTCCTGACTAGATTAAAGATGCTTCAATACTTGAAATTAAGAAACTAACATTGTCTTCAGTTATCTAAAAACGTGGAGAGATTTGGTAGTTATTTGTATTGCATCTTAATAAAGCTCATGAAATGCACGAGGAAAGAGAGGTTTTGACAATGTGTTGTGGGAAGTGAAGGAAATCAAGGGTGGAAGCAAACCATCTATTAAGTTTGCATATCACAGCGTCGATGGTGAAGAAGGTAAGAATGGAATGGCTGATTATTTAGGCCAAATTAGTCAATAAGAGCCGGAAAGCCCTTATCCTACTCTACCTTCTTGATTGGATGGTTGATGTGGGTCTTAGTTTTACAACAAAATTTATAAGCTTTGACAGAAAAGGCTTCTAGAAAATTTCTGTGATTGAATTCAACATTCAACAACCATCCAAGATTTGGATTGCATTTTCTTGATGATGATTCTTACTAGTGTGACTTTCTAGATGGCAGTTATAAATTTACTCATTAATACAAACAAGTGGGTTTTTAATGTGGCCATTGTTTTTGTTGCTGCAACAGGATATCCTGGTAATCTAGATGTATTTGCCACATATACTATAAGCAATGATATGGAGTTGACACTAGAGATGGAGGCAATCCCAAGGAACAAAGCTACTCCTGTAAGCCTGATCAATCATGATTTCTGGAACCTTGCAGGCCATGACAGTGGAAGGGACATACTTGACCATTCTGTCAAAATATGGGCCTCACAGTATCTTCCCACAGACAAGGCTCTGATTCCTACAGGACAGATCTCGCCTGTAAACGGAACTCCTTTGGGCTTAACAAAGGAGACTGTTATCAAAAACATAATTAATAAGGTCAACTCAAGCAATAAGGGTAATCCTGGGTTTGATAACAATTATGTTCTTGACAGTTCCAAGTCAATGAACGGGCTAAGAGTTGCTGCAAGAGCCAAGGATCCATGGAGTTCAAGAGTGCTTGAAGTGTGGACAAGTGCACCGGGCATGCAGTTCTACACTAGCAATAATCTCAAGAACATAGTGGGCACTGGGCAAAGGAGGTGCCATATGCAAGTCACATTCTGCATTCTGCTTTGAGACTCAAGCATTTCCTAATTCTGTAAATGAGCCAAAAATTCCATCTGTGATTGTGCGTCCAGGTCAGGTCTACAAGCACACCATGGTGATCAAATTGTCAGTTGATCGGTAGTCAGCAATAAGGCTTTGTTTCATGGCCTGACAATCAAAGGGCGTAAAATCCCCACAGACAAATAGAATTGCTTTAATGGGTAGTACTGAATAGAGAAAGATGGTTAATTGGTGGTCTCAGTTTCTTTGAATTAGTGGTGATGATTTACGTGTTAAGCTTGTTGAGCTCCAACGCAATGGCCAGTCATTCGAAGAAAACGATGGGCTAAAGAACAACCAGCACATGCAATTAAGTTTTTGCATTTGTCTGCTGTGAAATCTATATTTCTAAGATAAAAAAGCAAAGACTTTCAACTAGGGTTATATTAATGGACAAAAGGTTTTTTTTCCATTAAGTTTTGTGGTCATTTAGTTATCATCGTTATGATGAGTTAAAAATGCTCATGGCTCACTAAATGTAATAAATTTATACAAATATTTTATAAATATATTAATGAATATTCGAGGACGCATCTTGAGGATAGGAGAATCTTATCGGACATTCTCATAAATTCTGCATATACACAGTGAATTTTGACAATGAATTCTATAAGCAATTTGACTTTGACTCTTAATTTCACACAAATTTGCCTTAAGAACTCAGCTGATTCTTATATTTTAAGGTTCTATAATGTATATGTGTATATTTTATCCATATTTTCATATGAATATTTTAAATTTCCCTATATATTTTAATTTCCTGTATTTTTATATAGTCATCCCCTTTGCCATCCCCTTTGTCGTCTCCTAGCCGTCCCCAAAATTGACAAAAGAAATCACTGTCCCGGAAATGCTTACCCCCGTCCCCTGCAGTCCTCGTCCTAGAATAAAATTGGTAATAGGAATGATGCATGAGATTTCAACGAACATTTTTTGGGTTGTATCTGTATCGACTTGACTATTTATAGCTATTTTTTTGGCTTACGGGTAAAATCTGTTATGCATGTAAGGATAAAAAAGTGGTCATTTCAAAGTGTCACCCATTCACAACTTCTATTACATCAATTACCCATTTGATAGACAACGGAAAAAATTAAAAAAATCCAATTACAAATTAAAAAACACCTACTTCTAATGTTTTTTTCATGGCAAATGACTATGGAGCCACCACAATGCACCACCCACTTAGTGTATTTATAACTCAAACTTATAAAACACTATAAGGCTAGTGCATTCTAGTGGTCTCATAGACACCCCACTTAGATGTATGTAAATTTTATGAAAATCTTATAAAATAAATATATACACTTCATGTGAATTTTCGATATGATAAATAATGTATCAATTAATGTCTCATGTAATCCTTATGTTCCCAAAGTGTTTTTAAAAATAAAATACTACCTAAAAAAGAAGATGCCCAAAATTGAAGATTCTCAACTATTTAAAATTAAGTTGAATTGGAGATAAAGCGAGTCTGCTGTGATGAGGGTGATATTTTCAATGGAGATGAAAGTTTCAATGGAGATGAAAGGTAACTAGGAAATCTTCAATAATAAAAAGAATTGACTAGAATCCTCATCTAAGTAAAAAATTAGAATCTATAGATAATATTAGGAATGAAAAGAGATGCATACTATACTAATAAATTAGTTATAAAAGATGTATGATATACTATAAATTAATCACAAAAATTATTTCATTTAATGAAAGATAATTTTATTATTAATTTCTAGCAGAGAGAGCAAAGACTCTCTTAAGAGAAGAAAAGAAACAAGGAGCCTATTTGATAATGTACATCTGATGGTGGTCTCAAATGTTCACATTTTCTTTGACGTGCAAGACATGTCATGCAGTGGAGAAAATCTGATAATACAAGAAGTATTTATATGAAAAATAAATGTGGTTTGAAAACAAGGGGACTTGGAAAGCCCACAATATCGGGCATCAAACTAACAACCTCCAAGTTACCATTGAAGATTCACATGCATGCTTCCAGTTATGGTAAGGAGTTTTCTTTATTTTGTTTAAAGCAAACAAGTATCTCTTTCTCATCATCTACAATTTGCAGGCTCTAGAACCAAATTTGTTCACATTTTTCCATACTTCTGTTATTACTATATTGTCAGTCAAAGTAGGATTGGCCAATTCTTTGCTAAATGGCTGACTAGGAAGTTGCCATGAATCTCATGGTTCCAAATTAGAAAAAACAAAGAGGGAGGTGCTTACTAAAGTAGTATTGAGGACTCCATTAATGCACAATTGTCATCATTTTGAACATCAAGAACTTATATAAATTGTTATTATTGTTTTTTATATGCCCTATCATATGCTTAAAAATACTGAAATTTTCAAGAAACCCGTTGCAAACTCAAACCCAGGTTAATCGTCATGCTCTCAAGAGTTTTCTGAGCCACTAGAAAAATCTTAACCTCCGAGGTAGCCCCTCATTCTAGAGCTCCATTCAACAGGCAAAATATCAGAAATTTTGGCCAAATGTTTCTTCGAAGCATCAAAGCTTAGACTCTTGGGCAAAGAAAGTCGCAATTGGTTCAAACTACATCCCTATTGCAACCAGGAATAAGACCTTTGTTCCTCTTAAGCAACCTCTTTCTTTCAAGCAGCAACCCCAACGCCAAAGATGGCAAGACTGCCCTCCATCTACAACTGGGTTGCCCTACAGGGGTTCGCGTGCCATGGGTTTGCCCTTTAGAGGTTCGCACGCCACGAGTTTCAGAAATTCTTTTCCCCTGTGGCCCACGCCCACTTTTGAGCATAAGGATAAAAAATGGAACGGGAAATCTATGGGAAGCAAACTGTTTGTGCTTCCATCCAATTCTTTGAATCCCACGATTTACTAGCTCAAGAAAAATGCCTTCTTCGCAAAATGGTGTGGCACTGGAGGGTCAAGCAAAGACATTCTTGATTGGTGGAAATCTTCTTTTCCAGACCTCATATCAGTAAGAAGAATGCAAAATGACTTCTTGTTCATAGAATGTGTGGACGCGTTGCTAAAGAAAGCAATCACAAAAGGCAGTCCTCTGTTCTACCAAGGCTCCACCTTTCACTTCCTTGATTGGAAACCAAGATTTGATCCAGTGCAGCACAAACCTGAGAAAACACCTATTTGGTTGTCTTTAGTAGGTCTTCCATCTGAGTTCTGGTGCCTAAAGTCACTCTTGAAGATCGGCGATGCTCTTGGTTTTCTAGTGGGGATTGAAGCAAACTTCCTCAAAGGCCTTAAAGGGGATATAGAAAACATTTATGTTGAGGTTGATCTCTCCAAAGGTTTTTATAGTGAACTTGAAATCATTTCAGAACTGGGTAGATGGAAACAAAAAATGATAAGATTGGGTAATGGAGCTCCTAGCAAATGCTTGCGAAGAAACCAAATAGTTAACAACAACTCCTTGGCAGCGTCTTTGGGAGCCCTCAACCTCTCTCTTTAGCAATCAGAACCAATCATCACCAGCCTAGACTCTCAAAAGAGGACCTTGGATCGGGCAACTGTTCCGGACTCTACCGCTTTAGTCTCGGCCTAGGTTGCTACGATGCCCCCTTGCCAGCCCCTTCTCAGAGCCTCAATTTCTCCTCCTATCTCAAACGTTGATCCAGTTTTCTAGGTCCTCCACTCTCCTAGTTTAAGTATGCGCCTTAGAAATAAATCTGCAAGCTTGAACCTTTCGACTCCACTCCAATCTCCTTAGGGTTCCCAACCCTCTCCTATTAATCGACCTCCTCTCATTCTATCACGAATCGCTAAGCCACAATCTCAAAAGGCTGTCAAGAGTTTGTTTGGCAAAAAAAAAAACTCCTTCCTTAAGCAGAGGGGCTTTCACTATATTTTCACAACCTTCAGCTAAGGTCTCCAAAAGAAAGAGTTGCGTTAAGCGTAAGAATCTTAGGGGTTCCTTCCAAACAACAAAAAACACTAAAAGAAAAAATGTACATCTCTCAAAAATCTTACAAGAAGAGGAAGTTATTGAAGAGGATCTTAAAGCAGACATGGAGGAGAATATTGAGCCATTCTTATTAGAGGGAGAGATGTCTCCTTCTTTAGATCCTCCCCTCTCCAATCAACATTTTAACCTCTTGGTGAAAATTCCCTTTCCCTTTCTCTTCTCCCCGCCATTAGGGTCAAATAGTTTGGACTTGAACAATGAACAGAATGCTCAGAATCTTTTGTAGAATCTCATGTTAGAAGAGGAAGACCAGGACACAATATTAGACACTCCCCTTGTAGTTCTTTACTCACAGGTTAAGGAAAAAAGGAAGTTAGGGCTTCATCAGAATCAGGAGGGTTTGAAGAAGCCGTATTTTGGCTCTTCCCCTCCCAAAAAGGGACACAAGTCATTCATAGAGGCTAGATCCCAGGATGGACCAGCGGAGAATCATTCTAAACTATTGGATCTGTGGAAAGTAGGGAAGGGGAATCCCCTTCCTGAACAACAATGAAAATCTTTTCATGGAATGTTAGGGGTCTCAATGCCCCTAACAAACAGAGGGTGATCAAAATACGGATTCTTTTGGTCAGTGCAAACTTAATCCTATTGCAAGAAACTAAATTGGAGGACAAGCTAGTAGTTGCCTTTGGAAATGGAATTAGCTCTTTGTTCCAAGATTCTCTTCAAACGATAGTAGCATCAGAAGGTGCCTCTGAAGGATTAATGATAATCTGGAAGCCCTCTCAAATTACAGTTGAAGGCATTGCATCTAGTAGGGATTGGATCCTTGCCAAAATCACCCATCTTCAGTCAAACACTTCTTTCTTCATCATCAATATCTATGGCCCAATGTCCCCACACAAAAAGCGACTCACATGGTCTTCTTTAGATGGAGTTTTGTCTACTTTATCCGAGGAACAAGTCTTCATTAGGGGTGATTTTAATGCTATCAGGAGTGCTTCAGATAGGAGGGGAGGAATCACTCATTTAGGGGGTTCTCAACAGGATTTCAATAATTGGATTGAAAGGAATGGTCTCTTGGAAATAGATTCAGAAGACACCTTCACACGGACAAACAGAAGGAAAGGTTTTAGTAATATAGCAGAAAAAATAGACAAATTCTTTTGGCAAGGGGACTTGACTCTTCTTCCTTTTACTCCCTCCTGCAATGTCCTTCCTTGCTTAGGCTCAGATCATTACCCCATTTTTCTCTCTTTGCAAGGCACTCAGGGACCGTCTAGGACTCCATTCAGGTTTGAAAATATGTGGATGAAAGATCAAAATTTTCTTACACTGATAGAAAATTGGTGGAAGGAAGGATCTTTTGAGGGTTCAAAATTTATCTGCTTCATTGCAAAGCTAAAATTAGTTAAACAGAAACTACTCCAATGGAACTCTCAGCACTTTAAAAACATCTTCTCAACAAAAAGATCTCTAGAAGATAGATTGGCAGGTCTTAATGGAAGGATTATCTCGGTGGGAATGGATCAAGAATATTTCCAACACGAAAGGTCCCTCTTACTAGAATATGAAGACATTCTCTCTAAAGATGAAATCTTCTGGAAGCAAAAATCTAAAGAGAATTGGCTCAAAATGGGGGACAAAAACACCAAGTTTTTCCATAATGTAACAAAACTCAGAAGAAGCAAGAATTGTATATCTAAATTGCAAAATAAGCATAACCAAATCTCAGAGGATCCGAAGGAAATTAAGGAAGAGATTATATCCTTTTATTCTAATCTTCTAAACAACAATGAAGGATCTCATCTGCTAGATCAAAAAAAGCTGCTAGCAAGGATCCCCAATATCATATCAGATGAACAAAATCATATGCTAAATGAAAAAATTAAATTGGATGAAGTATTCCAAGCTCTAAATCAGCTCCCCTCTGGTAAGGCTCCTAGTTCGGATGGCTTTCTTGTGGATTTTTACAAGAAATGTTGGCATATCTTAGGTTAGGAACTTTCAGAAGCCCTAGAGTGCTCAAGAAGATCAGGGCATATTCTCAAAGAAGTAAATAACACCTTCATAGCTCTCATTCCAAAGAAGGAGAAGGCAGAAATCTTGGAGATTATAGGCCCATTTCTCTATGCAACACAGTCTATAAAATTCTCTCAAAAGTGATGACTAACAGATTGAAGCCTCTCATGGATAACATCATCTCAAAAGAACAGACTGGTTTTGTTCTTGGTCGCTCAATCCTTGATGGGGTGATTGTAGCGCAAGAAGCAATCCACACCCTCCAAAGCACAAATAGGCCAAGTATGATAATAAAATTAGACATAACAAAAGCTTATGATAATGTAGATTGGCGTTTTCTATGCAAAATCATGCAAGCATTTGGCTTTGACAATCAATGGATCAATTGGGTATTTGAATGCATATCAACGCCTAAATTTTCAATTTTGATTAATGGAAAACCAACGGGCTTCTTTTCCTCTTCAAGGGGTATTAGACAAGGAGATCCTCTATCTCCTTTTCTCTACATTATAATGGGGGAGGCATTGGGAAGGGCAATCAAAGTTAGTTATGCCAATAATCCGTTAGAGGGAATCAAAATAACAAAAGATTTTGTAGTTATTCATCAGCAGTTTGCAGATGACAACCTTCTCTTGGGGGCAGCAAATGTAAAGGAAGCCTCCCATCTCAATCAAATTTTAGAAATGTATGGAAGGGCTTCAGGCCAATTTAGGAATAAGGATAAAACTAAAGTTTACTTTTTCACTACTCCAATCTTATTACAGACCAAAATTCTCAGAATTCTAAACTGCAAAGAAGGATGTCTTCCATGTATTCACTTGGGCATTCCAATAGATTGAGGTCTAAGGAACTCTAAATTCTGGGATCCCTTAAAATAAAAGTTGAACAAAATACAAATTCCTGGAAGGGCAAATGGCTCTCTTGGGCGGGAAGACTAGTGATGATCCAAGCAGTGATCTCGGCCCTTCCAATTTATCTCTTATCCATATTATCCTTAACATCTAGTGCCAATCCCTTCATAATTAAGAAGATGAGAAACTGAAGAGAAGCATAAAATTTCTTTAATAGCTTGGGACAAAATTATCAAGCCCAGATCAATGGGTGGCCTAAGCACCAAGGATCTTAAATTGTAAAATATAGCCCTAGGGGCTAAATTAGTCTGGAAGTTCATAAAAAACCTCAATGCAACATGGGTTAGAATGCTGGCAACAAAGTATTTACCAGACCAGAACCATCTCAACATCTTCATATCAGGTAATTTTACCAAGGGGTCCAGAACCTGGAACTTTATCATTTTTAGTAGAAATCTGGTTTCAAATTCGATTTCTTGGGATATATGTGATGCCTCATCTAGTCTATTCTGGGAGGACTCTTGGGGTGGCTATCCACCTCTAGCAAATTTAATCCATATCCCCATTACAAAACACTGGTTCAAACAACATTGGGGTTCCCGAGTTAGAGACTACTTGGAAATGGTCGACATGTCGAACTCACAATGCTGGAGATGGAAATCAATGGAGGGCCTGCCAATTCCAAGGACAGAATTAGATCAACTCCTAAGACTTCTAGAAGCAAGAAATATCAATCCCAGAAGAGGTGAAGACTCTCTTATCTGGGCGCCATCCAAAACAGGGCAGTATAATTCAAAAGATGGATATAGAATTCTAGTTAGCCTTGTAGATCAGAGCAACCAAGATATCCCTTTGAAGTTGTTTTGAGGCTCCAAAGTCATTCCAAAAGCAAGCATCTTTGCATGGCTGGCCTTCCCAAAAAATATTCTAACTGCAGATAAGTTCACAAGAATGGGCTACGAAGGACCATCAAGATGCATTTTGTGTAAAGCCCAATCAGAGACAATGGACCACCTTCTCTTGAATTGCCCCTTTGCTTTCAAATGCTGGAGATGGCTCTGTGTCAAGTTGGGTCTGATTATAGCCCTAACGAATGACATCAAATCTCTATTCCAAAGCTAGCCCCTTCCTATTAAGGAGAGCTCCCTGAGTCAAATTTTGGAAGTGTCCCCATCATGCTTAATCTAGGAAATCTGGAAAGAAAGGAATCGTAGGTTATTTGACGACAAAGCTAGGAGGTAGGAATCAATTTTGAACTCAATTGAATCGACAATAGTGGACTCAGTCAATTGCAGAATAGTGTTTTCTTTAGATCAGCCCAAAGTCTTTTCTTCATGGGACGAAAATATCAGGCTAAAGTGGCAAGGAATTAGCATCCCTTCATCCTCTGGCCAAAAAATCAATGCTAGAAAAAATGTAACCTGGTCCCCCCCCAAAGTTGAGTTGGGTGAAATTAAACTTTGATGGGGCCTCCAGAGGCAATCCTAGTCCCTCCGGAATTAGCTTCATTATCGGAGATCAATCAGGAGCAGTTATTAGGAAAATGGCAAAGCCAATTCCTCCAGACACCAATAATATAGCAAAATTTACTGCTCTGCTACTTGGCTTGAAGGATTACATCGACCATGGCCTAAGAAATGTTTCAGTGGAAGGAGACTCGGAGATAGCAATAAATGCAATAAGGAAAAAAAAACTCCAAACTGGAGACTTCAAGCAATTTTAGAAAAAATCTTAGAAAATTTGAACAAACTTGAGCATTTTGAGGCCAAACATATCTATAGGGAAGCGAATGCAGCGACATATGCCTTATCAAAAATAGCAGCTCAAGGCTCTTCCATTCATTGGTGGTCTCAGAGTATTCAGGGTAGTGGTAATGCAGATCAGGTCACCTAGCATCATCTAGCAAGTTTCATTGGTGGTCTCAACCTGATTGAGGAATGCAGATTTTAAATTTGAATGCTTTTACCCGCTCTCCTTTGGTGGTTTATGTTAACGACTAATTCTTTTATTTGAATTCAAGCGTCCACTTTAACTTGGGATTTATGGTGGGTTCGGTTTAGCTTTGCTAGTAGTCTACTAAACCTAACTACGTCTCCCTTTAACTGCGCTTTTTCAAGCTCTAGCTGGCTCCCGTCGTCATTCTGTACCTTTTGCATGAGTTGTCCGTAGGTTACTCTTTTTGTCCGCGCTTGGGAAGATTTGTCTTGATCAGGACATTTATCCTCTGCCACCTTCGTGGGAGCCTTTAATGATCATTTGCTCCTCATTATTAGGTGTTGAGTCATGCGCTCGATCTTCCTGCCGAAGCATTTCCTGCACATAGCCTTCATTTATTCATGCATAATTTGCATTACTTTCTCTGGTTTCCTTTCTCGCTCATCTTCTCTTCTCTGGCCATCATGTCTTTTGAACCATCATCCGGATTCATCATGAGCGTCTACTCAAGGCCCTCCTCATGCTTTGGCGTAGACACTCCTATTTCCCTCACCACCTCCTCTCATCAGGTTTCTTTCAGAAGGATCACAGACTTGAGACTGAAACGTCTCCTCTCCCATGCGGACCCTCCAGTTCTGCTTGCAGTCAAAATGATCTTGGGTAGTGCCCATTTGAGCAGGGAAGAGTACCCGTGAGACAACACCAGCATCTCCTCTAGGTTTGTGGCCTCTCTGTTAGACTAAAAGCTACCTAAGCAAGCCATTTGGAGCCTTACCAAGGAGCTTTTTCTTGAGGAAATTCTTTAGGAATTCCAATAAATCCTGAATAAGGCCCTCCATGATTTTGGGGCACCTCGGCCAAGCAACCAGATCCTTTTCAATGCTCATAGAGAGCTCATCAAATATTACCCTTTCCTACTTGATCCGAAAGGAAAAGATTTGGACAGACACAAAGTCTTTGCTGGAGTGGGTTTGAGATATCTTAAATGGAGGTTTTTAGGAGACGATCCAGACGCCCAAGGAAAAGAGGAGGACCTCTTCCAGTTTGCAAAGCTGAATGGAATTCTGCTTATGAAAGTTGCAGAGGTAGAACCACAAGCTGAACAGAGTTGCAGAGGCGGTTCGAGCAGAGGCCATAGGAGTGTGGGTCATGGTCGGGGTCATCCAGCAGGCAAAGGCCTAGGAAGAGCAAGAATTGAGCTGCACCAACCCAATCCTCCCACTGCAAGCTAGGCTCTCTTTTGTTGTTGTGTCAATTTCCCTTCTCGATACTTAACATATAACTGTATAAAGTTTATTTTGGTTTCTTATTTTTATGCAAAACACTCTGGTTCTGGGCAGTTGGGACTCTGCCACAATCGTTTATAGCTCCATTTTATTCAGACTGCTTAATTTTGATGGCTCTGTTAAAATGGTTAAACCATAAGTTTAATGTTTTCCTGCCTATTGAGGAAATCATGGTTTGCTGGGATTGTTGAGAATAGGTTTTTAATGGTATGATTCTCGGCTAAGAAATTTTTGTATTCAATCTAAATTAATATAAATCTTGGCTCTGCCTTTACCGACCAAAAAAAAAAAAATACAAAAAATTTTCGTTGCAAAACAAAACAGATTTATTCCTATTATTATCTTCGAATTAATTGGCTATTTTATCCATTGAGATTTTCAGTTGATTGATCATTTGTCTTCTAAGGTTTGCACTACTATGAGATTATCATAATTTGCAGTGTAAATTGGATCTAATGAGAAGGCAACCTAGAAATAAGTGAAAAATGTGAGCTTCACAATAAATAAACTAGCAGTTGCACGCTATTGTGCGCGCAACGGGAAGCCGATAGGTAAAATGGTTCGGGGAACTGGTTTGGTTAACGAAGCAGAAATATGTGCAGTATTTTTTTAAGTATGGACAATTAAATTGAGTTGTTAAAATTTAATAAGCATTTGGCAGCGTGAATTTTCCAAATTTATTTTACCTCTGTTTTACCAAACTACCCCAAAAAAAATGCATCATAGCAGAAACCAAAACTTTGTATAGAAAATATTAATATTTGAGTGACAAATTTGCACAAGGGTGAAGAGAAAGCAGCAAGTTATGCTCATTCATTGAATTCAGTTGTTAAACATAGTGGATTTCGGCAAAGGGGAACATTGAATTAAATGTAGCAATGATGGAAGAGAGTAGCACAAGTAAGAAACCGTGAATGTTACAATGTCAATAAGTGTAAGCAGTCACTGTGGGAGTCTAGATCTTAACGACTCTTTAAAACATGATACGGTAACGGTGTGGTCATCTTGAACATGTTAATATTTGAGAACATAGGGCTGTGAGATGTAAAATAGCAAGTTTGAAAGAATCAAATAATTTGAAAGCTGTTGAAAGCTGCAAGATGTGTAATGGCTGATGACGGATTGACCTGCAGTGCATGGAAATCAAGTAAATACATTTGTCAGCAATAGAAAGTGTTACAGAGAATGAAATATGCAAGGTTTAAACCTAAATGAGAACAACTTACTTCTTGATGAGCAACAACATTAAGCCAATGTGATCAACTTGTTTTAAATTACAACGCCTGCTGAGTTTTAAAGCCTGCAAATTTTGGAATACGGTAAATTTTAAAGTTGTGTATCAAAGTGTTGGGCACATTTAAAAGTGATTTTTGTGTTTCAATGAATGAAGAGTTAAATATATTATTTACGTCATGTTTAGTAGTATGGAGTGAGCAAATGACTTGGTAAAGTAGAATAAATATACATTAAAATTGCAGTATAGAAAGAGTTTTAAAGCTTGTAAGTTGGGAATTTTTCAAGTGTTACTTTTATTGAATAGTACAATGCTACAATTTATAAAATAATTTAATAAATACAAAAAAAATTTGGCATGTGAAAATGAGAGTAACAAGTAATATCTGACAAGAAAGAGGAACTGGCAATATATATTTTGCTTATCATGGCGAGGAAGGTCATGCCTATCAAGCAAGTGAACCTTCATAGATTTGTAAGAGGCAATTTGTAACTATTGCAACTTGAATGAAGTGCAATCCTGTAGAGAGAAGTATGTAAGATGGGAAGGTGCCAAAAACATGGAGCTGTAAGAAATGCTAATTGTAGAGAACAGTTGGCAGGAAAAGAGCAAAAGGCAAGTAAAAAAGTGGAAAAGACAGGAAAAGATGAACCTTAGAAAGTTTGCAGATTGTATTGAATGTAGGAAAGGATTATCATGGAGGGTGTATCAAGAAAATTTTGCAAGGATAATTGTTCGTGCAGTGTGAAGCAAAATTAAACAAATGATAGCATTTAAAATGGAAGAAAGGTATTGGAAAGCAATGGATTATTTAAGTGAAATTGAATAATAGCAAGAAATGAAAATCGAGCAATGCAAAACACTTAATTGAAATTTGTAACTGACCTAATTAGTGTCATAAATCTGGAATGCAACAAAGTTTCAAAATACCCTAATTTTTTTTTTTGTTGTGTGCAATTTTTGCAAGGGCAACAGAGTCATAGATTTGAGATATTTAAATCTGTTTGTAATGGGGAGATAAAACATTAAAATAAAGAATGGGACAAGTGATCAATAGCTATAATGGTGAAATTGAAATTATTTTAAGAAAGCAAAAGGAATATAACTTGAAATATGGGGAACAAAATGAACAGATATTGGTGAAATCGGAAAGCTGATTTAGTTTGGTTGGTCAAAGGTTTTGCTTGCATTGAAGGAAGCGATGTCAGAACGGTTAATTTGGTAAAGTTGGAAAGCAGATATAAAGTATAAATCGGAAATGACCTGAAAATGTTTGTTTGTAATCGGCATGGAGTGCAATCATGGGTATGTTGTTGTCTGGTAATATGTATCTCTACATCAAAAAGAAGAAATATGGTTAGTTTCTTAAATTCAACATATATACAATTCATGTGCTAAAAGAACTGAAGGGGCGTGGCAAAGGGAAGTAATTGTCATACTTGGGTGAGTTGTTTATGTTGGAGCAGTGACTTTTGAATGGTACAGACACTTTTGTAATGAAAGTCACCAGAGGATAATACACAGGTGCTGTAACAATGAGAATAATAAAAGCTGTTAGAAATGTTTGAGTAGTGTAAAGTTTAAAACTGATTAGAAATATATTCATCTTAGTGTTAAAAGAGGTAGAAAGTTAATTCTATGTCTATCTTTCTCTTTAGGGCCCAATCGAATGTATCCTATACTAACTTGTGCTTTGCAAAGTAGCATTTTGGTATGAAGTCACCTTCATATCTTGATATGCTGGGCAGGAAAAGAATCTTTTATTATTCAAAAAGTACCAATGTACACTATGTAACATAAAATCTAATAAAATAACGTATGAGAATCTTTTAATAATTACTTCATATCTTGATATGCATTAGCAGGAAAAGAATCTTTTATCATTCAAAAAGTAGCAATGTACACTATGAAACATAAATTCTAATGAAATAATGTATGAGAAGCTTTTAATAATTAACAAGTTACAATAATGCATATGCATTGCAAACAGAAAATTGGGCTATGGTTTTATATTATAAGCCCTTACCTGCCATGCCCCAATCCTCAAAACTGGCATATGGAAATTGGAGGCTTTGAGATTGGCTCAAGTTGCCCGGTGTGTTGCAGGCCTTGGATCCTTCCTTTGAAATCACACCTGGAAAGTATTTGTAAAACAAAAGTTTCATATGAGAGGGAAAGATGCAGTGATCCACAGGTTTTATGTTGTCTTCTATTTAACTGTCAAATTGTACAGATAAATATTTCTGATACTGTGAGATGGAGCTTAATATTGGTGTACATTGAAAGAAATTTTTCATAGCATATACAGAAACTTAGATACTATTATTTCTCTCTTTTCTATCTATGCATATTAAAAAAAACAAAGAAAAAGAACAGACTAAGCATAGCATTGTTATGTCATACCTGGGTGAGTTGTTTATGTTGCAGCAGCAAGTTTTGAATGGAACAAATAGTTTTGTAACAAAAATTATCAGAGGATAATACACAGATGCTCTAACAATGAGATCAATAAAAGTTGTTAGAAATGTTTGAACAGTGTAAAGTTTAAAACTGATTAGAAATTGTAGTCACATAAATCTGTCCACTTAATTAAATGAATACTTATTATTTATTTGATTATTTAACCATCAATTAATAATTAATTAAATTAATATATTTAATTAATTCATCTTAACCCTCTTCTCCTATTAATTAAATAAATTATTCAATTTATTTGATTTAATTCACTTAACCAAATTCAGACCATTAATTAAATAAATAAATCATATTTATTTAATTAAATCTTCTCTCACATTTAAATAAATTAATATTTATTTAAATCCCCCAAAATCCCACCTCTCACATTTAAATAAATAAATCATTTATTTAAATCACCTTTATCCTCCACCCACTTGCATTTTCCTACAAATGCAAGTTGCACAATTATAAATAAATAAATCATTTATTTAAATCACCTTTATCCTCCACCCACTTGCATTTTCCTACAAATGCAAGTTGCACAATTATTTTAAATAAATAATTTATTTAAATCACCTTTATCCTCCACCCACTTGCATTTTCCTACAAATGCAAGTTGCACAATTATTTTAAATAAATAATTTATTTAAATCACCTTTATCCTCCACCCACTTGTATTTTCCTACAAAAGCAAGTTGCACAACTATTTTAAATAAATTATTTATTTAAAATCCTATTTATCCTCACCCACTTGAAACCTTTAATGGTTTCCCTTAAAGTAGTCAAACTTGATGGCTTTAAAGTCTTCAAACTTGATGGCTTCCTTCTATAGTCTTCTTAAGACTTTAATGGTTTTCCTTAAAGTCTTCAAGCCTTTAATGGTTTCCCTCAAAGTCTTCAAGCATTTTAAATGCTTTATCTTCATTTTTCTCATTTAAATAAATTAATATTTATTTGAATATTTATCCAAATGCAAATTACACCATTTAATTGAAATAAATGATTTTATTTTAATTGAAAATACCAAAATTTCTCCCACTTGCATTTTCCTACAAAATCCACTTGTATGCCTAAACCCCTTCTAAATTCTTCTAAACCCTTCCTAATTAGCCTAATCCATCCCCTAAATATTGTCACATTCCTAAGCAAATTGGAGTCACTTCTCAAAGACTCCAAAGTCTTTGAAAAGCAATTAATGCTTTGTGTGTTCAACAAATTAACCCTCAAAGTCTTGGATAACCTTTGAAAGCTTCCAACCTTCAACCACTAAATGGCTCAAAGTCTTTGATAACCATTGAAGGCTTTCAACCTTCAACCACTTAATCCCCAAAGTCTCCAATAACCATTAATGGTTACCTCAAACCCTCCCGCATGGTTAAAATATTTGTTTTGACTCAACCTCTACCCAACCCAAAGGTCTCATCAAGCCTTTAATACTTTGACCATGATTATCTCTTAAACATTTGCACAAAGGTTTATCCTTGGATTAACTCTTAATCCAGTGGGTAATCTTAATTTAGACTTGACCCTTACCTTCTAGATAACCATGAGGTCTTCTCAGGCCTTTAATGCCTCCAACCTCTTCTCTCAACCCAATCCTATGTTGAAACTTGTCACCATTTTATTGGTGCCAATTGTGCACATGGATCCCCAACTTTCAATCCTAACCCTTGTTAAGATTGCTCAATCTTAACCCTTCATTTCCCTATTTCTTCTATAAATAGAACCCTTCTCCTCAAGCAAAAGGAGAAGCATTTTAGAGTATTGTTGTTATACTGGCATTAGCATAGAGCTTTTTCATAGCATCACTATCTACTCTTGCATAGTATTTGCTTATCATATTCAACCATCTTGAATCTCCATATGGCATCCATGGCTAGTGCTAAAAGCTGAGAGCTACACTCATTTGGGACTTGGAGAGGAGAGAAACAAGGGAGAAGCATCAAAAGGCATCATGGAAGCATCTTAGGGAGGCTCTTCTCCTTTCTTTTATTTTGTTAAACTTCTTTCATGCTTTTTGAAATCTCTCTTGATATGTTTGGAATGGTTTTTAGTTCTTTGTTTTGTTTTTATGGTTGAAACTAACTTATTAACATTGAACTTTGTTGTTGCCTTGTCCCCATTTCCATGACATCAGAAATATATTCATTTTAGTGTTAAAAGAGTTAGAAAGTTCATGTTTTGCAAAGAAAAAGTATAGAGTAAGTATAGCATTTTTTTTTGTGTGTATAACTTTGTATAATCGACATTGACAAGAGTTTTTAGCTACAACCAGTGCTAACTTGAAAAGTTAGAAGTGTGCAAGCATGGGTATGTTGTTCTTTGTTAATATGTTTGTGTACAACAAAAAGAAGGATTGAAATTTGTAACTGACCTGATTAGTGTCATAAATCTGGAATGCAGTGAAGTTTGAAAACACCCTAAATTTTTTTATTTGTTGTCTGCAATTTTTGCAAGGGCAACACAGTCATAGATTTGAGATATTTAAATCTGTTTGCAATGAGGAGATAAAACATTAGAATAAAGAATGGGAGAAGTGGTCAATAGCTATAATGGTCAAATGTGAATTATTTTAAGAAAGCAAAAGGAATATGACCTGAAATATGGGGAACAAAATGAATGGATATTGGTGAAATAGGAAAGGTGATTTAGTGTGGTTGGTCAAAGGTTTTGCCTGCATTGAAGAAAGGCACGTCAGAAGGATTAATTTGGTAAAGTTGGAAAGCAGATATAAAGTATAAATTTAGATATGACCAGAAAATGTTTGGTTGTAATCGACACAGAGTGCAATCATGGGTATGTTGTTGTCTGTTAATATGTATCTCTACAACAAAAAAAAGAAATATGGTTAGTTTCTTAAATTCAACATATATACAATTCATGTGCTAAAAGAACTGAAGTGGCATGGCAAAGGGAAGTAAATGTCATACCTGGGTGAGTTGTTTATGTTGCAGTAGTGACTTTTGAATGGTACAGACACTTTTGTAATGAAAGTCACCAGAGGATAATACACAGGTGCTGTAACAATGAGAATAATAAAAGCTGTTAGAAATGTTTGAGTAGTGTAAAGTTTAAAACTGATTAGAAATATATTCATTTTAGTGTTGAAAGAGTTAGAAAGCTAATTGTATCTGTATCTTTCTCTTCAGGGCCCCATGGAATGCATCCCATACTAACTTGTGGTTTGTAAAGTAGCATTTTGCCACCAAGTCACCTTCATATCTTGATATGCTCTGGCAGGGAAAGAATCTTTTATTACTCAAAAAGTACCAATGTACAGTATGAAACATAATTTCTAATAAAATAACATATGTGAATCTTGTAATAATAACTTCATATGTTGACATGCATTAGTAGGAAAAGAATCTTTTATCATTCAAAAAGTAGCAATGTACATTACGAAACATAAATTCTAATGAAATAACGTACGAGAAGGTTTTAATAATTAACAAGTTACAATAATGCATTTGCATTGCAAACAGAAAATTGGGCTATGGTTTTATATTATAAGCCCTTACCTGCTATGCCCTAATCCTGAAAACTAGCATATGGAAATTGGAGGCTTTGAGATTGGCTCAGGTTGCCTGGTGTGTTGCAGGCCTTGCATCCTTCCTTTGAAATCACACCTGGAAAGTATTTGTAAAACAAAAGTTTCACATGAGAGGGAAAGATGCAGTCATCCACAAGTTTTATGTCGTCTTCTATTTAACTGTCAAATTGTACAGATAAATATTTCTGATACTGTGAGATGGAGCTTAATAGTGGTATACATTGAAACAAATGTTTCATAGCATATATAGAAACTTAGATACTATTATTTCTCTCTTTTCTATCTTTGCATATAAAAAAAACAAAGAAAAAGAACAGACTAAGCATAGCATTGTTATGTCATACCTGGGTGAGTTGTTTATGTTGCAGCAGTCAGTTTTGAATGGAACAAACATTTTTGTAACAAAAGTTATCAGAGGATAATACACAGATGCTCTAACAACGAGATTAATAAAAGCTGTTAGAAATGTTTGAGTAGTGTAAAGTTTAAAACTGATTAGAAATATATTCATTTTAGTTTTAAAAGAGTTAGAAAGTTCATGTTTTGTAGGGAAAAAGAACAGAGTAAGCATAGCATTGTTTTTTTTGTGTATAACTTTGTATAATTGACATTGAGAAGACTTTTTAGCTACAACCAGTGCTAACTTGAAAAGTGAGAAGAGTGCAAGCATGGGTATGTTGTTCTTTGTTAATATGTATCTCTACAACAAAAAGAAGAAATAGAATTAGTTTCTTAAATTCAACATATATACAATTTATGTGCCAAAACAACTGAAGTGGCATGGTAAAGAGAAGTTTGTTTATTAATTGATTTTATTCGAAGATTTGTTAGAATATGCCTTGAAAGAATTACATGGCCACATAAAAAGAAGAGAATGTAAACTATATGTGTTGGGTAGGTATGCATACCTTCAATTTGCAATAGGAAAACTAGACTGAATGGTTGATTGAGAAGGTTTGCACTGGAGAGGCAATGTACTGTAGCTGGCGTACAAGGAGGGAAGTTAGTTAAAAGTGACAGAGAGCAATGTTAGAGCAGTAAAAGGTGTCAATAAAGTATGCTTGAAGCCAAAAAAATGTAAATATCATACCTGGGAGAGTTGTTTATGTTACAGCAGTAACTTTTGAATGCAAGAGACACTTTTGTAACAAAACTTATCAGAGGTATAATACACAGTTCCTCTAACAATGAGATTCATAAAAGCTGTTACAAATGTTCGAGTTGTATAAAGTTTTAAACTGATTAGAAATATACTCATTTTAGTGTTAAAATACTTAGAAAGTTAATTATGGGGTGAGGAACACATGTTTTGCAGTCAAAAAGAACATACTAAGCATAGCATTGTTTTTATTGTGTATAACTTTGTATAATTGACATTGATAAGAGATTTCAGCTACAACGAGTGCTAACTTGAAAAGTGAGAAGAGTGCAAGCATGGGTATGTTGTTCTGTGTTAATGTGTATGTCTACAAGAAAAAGAAGAAATATGTTTAGTTTGTTAAATTCAACATATATACAATTCATGTGCTAAAAGAACTGAAGTGGTGTGGTAAAGCAGAGTGGAGAGGCAATGTTTTGTAGCTGTATTAGAAAGAGGCAAGTTAGATAAAAGTGACATCAAGCAATGTTGGAGTATAAAAGTTTGTTAACAGAGTATATTCTAAGCAATAAAAGTGACATATCATACCTGAGATAGCTGTATATGTTGGAGCAGTGAGCGATGTGAATGCACAATGCATTGCAACTGTATTATACCTAATATATCTTTAGACAATCATTGAAGACTGTATAGATAGGAAGACTTGTGTGTGGTGTTCAATGCAGCATGGAGGATGTCTTAGAATGAATGCAATCTAAAATGAATAGTGAGGGAAAAAGAGTTAGTACGAGGGACGATTAAGAAAGTGCATGTTGTGAAGAGGTATGACAATGTAAAATTGTAATTACCTTGTTGAAAGTAGAGGAATGTAACAAAGATGGTTTTGGAGCAAAAGATTTTAAGGTGAATAGATATCTGTTTGCGCAGAGAGCAGCTGCAAATGAGTTTCTTCTTTCTTTCTAATGGTTGTATAAGCATTATTTTGCAGTTTGGAAAACCTTTCAAAAGAGAATGGTGGTTGGATCCGTATTCCATCAATTGTCTTCACTCTTGAAATAGCTGTGAATGTGAGCCCTTGCTTTTCAGTATTACCTATGTCAATGGTAGCTCTGTCTAATGTAAGACCTTGGGATTTGTGAATAGTGATGGCCCAAGACATTGTTAAAGGCACTTGCGTACGCCTGCCTCACATTATTGGCAAAATGGGTATGTCTTTTGGATGTGCTATATCCCATGGAGGTCCATTATAATCGTTGAATTGGACAACCACATATTTTGGCAAGTCTGGTGGTTTTGTATTGTTTTCATATACAATTTGTTTTATGAGACCAATAGCGCCATTAACAAGGCCAACTTTGATCCATAAGTTAGCTATTAACATCACTTGCTGATCAATAGAAAGTAATACTTCCAATGGTAGCTGTTCATTGGTGTCATATTCAGTATTTGTTTGCTTAGAAATTTTAGCTAAACTTAGAGCGACAGGCAAATTTAATTCTTTGAGCATTTTCCTGTTATGCAAGCGTGCAGATTCATTTGTTGCAAATAGGTGGATCGAAGAGTCGAAATCTTTCTTTTGTTGAATAGTTAATGTTGCATTTGTCTGGCACATCAGAAACTGCCAATCATGTTGGAGTGCTTGAGCGTTTCTTAAGTTGTGAAGAAGTGCTCTGAATTGTTGTTGTCTTATAGATGCACCTTGCTGGCGGAAAATAGTGTCCAATGTTATGACAATAGTAAAAGAATGCCATAAACTGAGGGCTGTAGAGTGCGAAGCATATATAGGTTTATCCATTATAGGGGGAAGCTGAGCAAGATCACCAACAAGAATCATGGACACGCCACCAAAGTTGTCATGTTGTTTGTTAGGGAATGCTTGGCGTAAACGGTTATCTATCTTAAGTAGTAGTTTCGGGCCCAAAAAGCTCATTTCGTCTATCAGAATATATTTGATATGTTTCAATTGCTCTTGCAATGTCATTAATGACTGCCCTGTCAAAGGATGCATTTCTCTTATAGGTATGCGCAACCCTGCATGGATTGTTGTCGCTTGTATATTAAATGCAGCAACTCCTGTTGGTGCTAAAACAAGCAATGGGTTTGCTGTCATAGGTGGAGATATGTTTAATTCTTTTCTAATACAATCTATTAAAAATGATTTACCATTGCCAGCAGTGCCTTGAACAATCATTCGTAAAGGTGTTGTTGCAGATTGATTATTATGATGTTGTAGAATAATGTTGAGTGCAACTTTTTGCTGAGGTGATAGCTGGTTTTTTTTTGTGTCTTGGCTGGAGATTTGCATGCTAGTGTGTTGGGATTTCAGCTTGCTTGTAGCTATGAACTGAAGGGCAGTGGAGTCTAGTTGATCAACCACAACAGTTGCTCCCCAAAAGTGGCTAATATCGTAATCACGACGGCCTAGCATTTGCAGATCATTCTGGACAAAGTTATTTGTAGCTCCCATTTGTGAGAGCTGCTCCCACTCATACAGATTTGTATCATCTTGATGTTGGGAACCATTATTGTCACTGTCATCTTCGTTTGGAAGGCTGCAATCATCTATAATCTGTTGATTTCCCAAACGGTTGTAATTTGTCTTTTTAAAGTTTTTCCAATTTTTTATAATTTGTTCCTTTGAAGCTCCTATTTCAGTTGGGATGTCACGGAACGATTTGTATAGCAGCAATTCAGACAAACAAAAAATATCAAACTGATTGGTATCTTCATCTGGAGGCTCTGTAAACTGAGGATATACAGTCACAATTGCTTTTTTATCCTTGATGTGCCATTTTGTTTTTTTGCGTTGAGAATTATATGAAAACCCTTGTGCTGATTGTAGCAAATTTGTTGCATTTAATTCAAAAGGGCGCTGCATATAAGCATGGATATAAGTTGTGGAAAGGTTAGCTCCATTATCTGATTTTATGACACGGTGCAGTATTTTTCTGCCAACATTTAGAGAGACAAATTGTCGACTACAACTTAGAAGAGGCAATTTCTGTAACATATGGCAAGTTTCTTGTGCACTGATATCACGGTCTACTACTATGCCCATCATAAATTTCTGATATGTTAATAAAATGCTATCTTCAGATTTACTTGTATTTAGTATTGTTTTCAGCATTTCAATATAGGATTGCGATTTGTTTTCTGATTTTGAAGCATACTTTGAAATGTATTGGAGGACAACTTTTTTTGAAATGACTGGTTGACAATCAATATTAGCTCTCCATAGTGAAAGCATCCAAGGATTATGAATATTCAAATGATCATCATTCCTTGTAGGTTTATAGCATGGGTTGTTGTCATTGTCAACTGTCAATGTAGACATCTCTTGTTGAACCCATGGAGCTTTGTAACGACATTCAAATGTGGGACCTTTTTTCTTGAGGCATGTATGTTCTGTACATTTTGTGTGTCTCTGTAAAGTATTAAGCAATGCTTCATAATCCAATGTAGCATCCATGGTGAAGATTTTTTTTGTATCAGCTAGGCAAGGGTCATCCATTGCAGTGTAGTGCATTGTATTCATGCGGTCTGCTGCAATGTGAGGATTCCAAGCAGAAACATATTGGTCGAAGAAAGTTTTTTCCATTTGCACCTCATTATCATCTGTCCAATTAATGGTCTCCATATTTGGTGCTCCAGGGAGCCATAAGAAGCCATGAATATGGCCTGAGCCTCGATGTTGCCATTCATACCTATACCAATGATCCTTTGCTTGGAACAACTTTTGAATAACTTCTTCACGAAATATTGTAAATCTGTTGTGAAGGTATAATGCTGTTATATGTGGATTGCAGATCACATGGTTTGTAAGTTGTTTTCTTGTAAACTGTGTGGTTTGGCCATCATTTTCAGAGAAAAGCCTATGCAAATCAGGCCATTTGGTATCAGCTGAACTTAACGTAAAGAACAGTGTTGGGGGCCCCAATTGGAAAATCATTGCTGTAAGCTCTTTTCTAGATTTACGCCAATATGCACGGGTGCCTCGAAGTGTTGCACCAAAACGCAACAATTGGTTAGGCAGCTGATCATCAGGAGTGTTTTGCAATCGTCCATGGAGTGCTTCGATAGTGGTTGGGATAGACTCTCCCAAATTAGTTCTAATGAAGATAGCTGCAGATTGTTGCGAACGATGTCTCATAATTAGATTGTAAATATAATACCGGAATCTAACATGCTGCCCAAATCTTTGATCAACATATCTAAGTAAGTGGAGAGCATATTCATGTAAATGAACATGCTTGATACATGGCTGTAGTGGAAGTGCAACTCCAGATGGGAAAAGGGTTGGGAATGCCATGCTTAACAAGCCTATTGTATTATATTCATTTATCGGAGACAAGTTTATTTCAGGCCAAGGCATATTATTATTAGTATTAGCATCTAACTGTAAGGTTCTCTTAACTGTATCTAGTTCGCGGGGTGGAGTAGGCAGTTTTGGAATAAAAGACGATGAAATATTTGCATCATATTCATTGCAATTGTCCAGAAGGTCTTCTGTTGGTGGAATACCTGTTACATCAGTATGTTCTTCTAAAGAGCGTAGCATATTTGATATATCTGTTGTACTATTAGGAAGTAGGTTGACAGCATCAAAGTCTATGACAACATCATTATAGTACTAGCCATGTTGTATTTTATAGCTCAATGCATCCATAACATGGAATTTATTCACATAACAGTCATATTTTGTGCCTTGTATATTACTTCGGTGGACAATAAGAACTTCAAGGTCTTTTAGTCTTCGTGGCAAAAGCTTTGCAATTTCTGAAATATCTTGGGGAAAACTTATTGTGTGACCTGAATATTTGTATTGGCCACCTTTTCCATGTCTGACTTGCAAAACAGGAGCAACCCTAGCTATAAGCATCTCTTCTACTTGGGTAAGTTTTTTTAACACAACAGGTTGCTTGCCTGGGTCTAAGTTATTTGCCAAGGAGAAACGATGAACACCATTTTCAGAAAAGCATCTTGAACAAATAATATGTTGTTGGTTCCCGCGTAGCAGCATTCCAATATATCTTTCCTTACAAATACTACATGTTTGAAGCATGGACAACAAATCAATGCGATGGCGGAAGGCTTGCAATGTTTGAATGTACTGTACAGAAGAGAAACAATTTGTTGTGCATTGTTGTGTTGTTGTAGGCTGCAATATTGTCTGATGGTATAGAGGTTGCCTGTTTTGTGTTACATGTTTCTGTTGTAGTTTGCTACTATGGAATGAAGGTTGTTGTATTTGCTGTGATACAATACTATTCTGGCCAGATGAGAAAGGAAGGCTTTGATTCAGAATAAGCGAATTTGAATCCATCATCTGTGGGGGGTCGCATGGTGCAGGTGTAGGCAAGGGCATTTTGTGTTTCATTCGCTCCAGGCGACGCTTTTTAGAGATTTCTTCTCTATGTTGTGCATAATAGCAACAATTTTGTTCTCTTTTTTTCGCTTTCCTAAGATTGCATCCTTGTGGTGTGTTCTGCATTAATATTTAAGACAATTTAAATGAACAGAGCATATAAGATGTTGAGTGTGCAAGAAACAACCGGTAAAGATAGTGTCTATGTTGTAATCTATATAGTTACATTTGAAACTTTTGTTTGATGCAATCTTTGAATTGCACATGTTAAATACTTTTGCACAAAGATTAAGCACATGACCATATAGATAACTATACATGCATTGAGACATGTATGCACATAAAAGAATATGGCTAGAGACAAGGTTACTTACATATGTAGGTACATAACTTTCAAGAGACACAATGTTGTGCATGTTCATATCTATGCACCGTGAGTGGCTTCCTTTGTGTGAGCATGTTTATAGGTGTGTGGTACTTTGCAGCTATGTCAAAATGTGTTTGTATGGTTTTTCTTTATAAATGTATATACCAATTTTCATGATATACACATACATGTGTACGTATTTCTATACAGAAGCACAAGCACATACATACAATCATTTATGCAGTGGTGCATACATGCACATAAAAAAGATGTTGCAGATGGATTTACTTACGTATGCAGGCACATAACTTTCAAGATATATAAGATTGTTCATGTGTATATATATCTGTTGTGAATGCCTTCCTTTGTATGTACATGTATAGAGATGCATATATGGTTGTATGTATGTGAGTATGCCGCTGTGGAGGACCATATGTATGCATGTACGTGTATGGAAATATATGTAAATGCACATAGAAATCTATAGGTATCTTTGTATATCGTGATACATAAATGGAGATATTTATCTTTATGCATGGCGGTAAATATTGGAGAGAACATATAAGGCAACAAACATTTACATAAATTGAATGAATACAAAGAAGAATATGAAAGCTGTTGGATGCTCAAAACTTGCATTTTAATTTACAGTTCAACATTAATGAGAAGCATAAGTGTGTCTGGACCAAGCATCAAAACGTATCTAAAAGGATTCAAAATATTACAATAAAAGAAAGAGACAGGTCAACAAAATGCTTTGAATATATAATAACAATAAACATAAAAGAACATTGTACAAGATATTGACATTGCAGATTATAATTTGAAATGGGCAGGGAAAGCGTGGTGAAATAGTACAATATAGAAATCATGATTTTGAGATCAGGAAATGTGTTAAAACAACATAGGTTGGAGCTATTGGTTCTTGTTTTAATATTTGCGTCAATGTGTAATCTGTATGGTTTGTTTCTTATCATATTTGTACAGCATAGTATAAATATAGTTATAAAAAATAAGTTTTTTTGGAAAACATGGTTGTTCAATAATTACATAACGTAAAAAGGCACAAAAGGATCTAAGATAATAAGCTGGAAAGAAGGGAAACTGCATTTGATTTTTTTTTGTATGATTGGAAGCATGACAGAACAAAAGCAATGTCAAAAACCAAAAGTCCTAGGCAGCCCAAAAAACACTTTAGATAGTGTTGATATAGACAACGACCGATAATTTAGTTCTGTTTGTCAATGACCACTAAAAACTAGGAACAAGCTATCTATTGTATGAAGATCAAAAGGCACGTGGAAAGCATCACTATCCAATTGGTTTGGAACTATGCAGTTGTAGTCATCCGAGCAATCTCTGCAAGCAGAAGAGCACTTTCAGCCTGGTAATCAATTCTGGCAACTTTGGTTATCGTTGCTTTGAGCCTGGGTTCTGAATTGTACATGTCTATTGTAATAGAGAGTGTGAAAACAAAGGAAGACAAAAGGACATGCTTGATAATGGACTGAGGTGTTTTTTGTGTAGTCAAATCGTACTGCAGCATGTAAAGCTCCTTGGCAGATATTTGCAGTATATTTGTGCCAACCTCATCAAAGGCAGTACCCCAAAGAGCCCCTGTATGATCTTGGAGCTTCATCTGCAATAAGTATTTGTAATTGCATTCTGGCACAGCAGTTTGACATCTTGAACAAAACCATTGATTATCACTTTGCTTGGTGCATTTCTTTTTACATTCTTTTCCATTAAATTTCAAAGAGCAG
Source organism: Cryptomeria japonica (assembly GCF_030272615.1). Taxonomy (NCBI): domain Eukaryota; kingdom Viridiplantae; phylum Streptophyta; class Pinopsida; order Cupressales; family Cupressaceae; genus Cryptomeria; species Cryptomeria japonica. The sequence goes on from NC_081414.1 coordinate 734,295,613, forward strand.
GCTGGATAGCAAAAAGAATCAGTTTTAATGATTCTCACAACAGCCCTAATAGTACTTTCAACTGTTTCAGAGAGAACACTTGTACGCTCTAAAACAGCTGTGATTGTCATCCTACTGTATTGTGAGTTAAGCTGGCCAGCAACACACGATAGCGGTAAAAGGGCATCTGAAATATTTCCTCTTGACATAAGTGTCTCTGTTTCAGGTATAGAAGGGTTTATATTTAGAGTTGTTGTTGTGGTTGTGTTGACCACCTTTCCATTGAAATAACCAACACGAGCATTTCTAACTGGAAGGACAACAGCTGTTTGGGTTGTGTGCATGCTCTTCAAATCTTCACCTAGCCCTTGCCATGTTTCTCCCCATAAGTTAACATCGATAGTAAAAGTTGAGGCATCATTTATTTTTACAATTCTCTTTGTTACTTCGCTTCCATCCTTCCTGCGAATTAATGATGGTTCTCCAATAGCAACTACAATACCAATAACATCAACTAAAGTGTTGTTGGTGCAGTATGTAATTTCATTGATTGGTGTGAATTGAGAATTATTTGCTTCACTTTCAACAACATCATCACAACGCTTCAATATTGAATTGTTGTCCAAAGTTATCTCAAGATGGCTGTTAAGCTTATTCCATTTAGTGTTAGCTTCTTTAATGCAACCTTTTGACACAGTATAATATGTTCCTGGTTCAACCCTATGATAATGCATTTTTGCTACATCGCCAAAGCAAGTTATTCTAATTTCAGTACCTTCACCATCTATCATGTCAAAGCTAAACACTTGGCCAGTGGACTTTGGTGTACTGTATTGATGCATCTTCCTCTTGTTTGTCACACGCCCCTTTATCGTCCATTTATTTTGGAAGGGGTTCAAGGCTTTAATCGGGCTGATATTAACAGAAGATTCGTGCTGCACAGGTGGGAGGTGAATTCCAAATTTAAGGGATCGTTTAGTTGTGGCAGGTGTGTCTCGACCCAACATTTGTTGTTCTTGCTCTTTAAATAGATATCTAGGTTTCCCAAGCAATGGAGAATTGGTAAATTTGACAGCAAGGCTGAATATTATTATAGTCCTGTAAAATGAGCAAAATAAGAGGTTGAATAATCTGGATAGTGTGGAAAGGGAGATTTGAAAAGGCAAGAACAAACCAGCATAACATATAGAGGGCCATACCTTGAGTTCCAAACATTTCTACAAGCATAAGCTGTCAATGATAGGATAGTGCCAATCTTTAATGTCTCTGAAAGCAGCAAACCACTATACTTAGGTGGGAGGATCGCCAATTGCATGTGTGTGGCATCAGACAAAACAACCTTAGACCAGGCATTGTCATTTTCATCGTCTATCAATTTTTCAAAAGACAAAAGCTGAAGCACTGGAGAGGGGACATCATCCCCAGCGTTGATGCAGAGCAGTGCATGTGGGGTCAATTGTAGATGTAGTTCCACTTCCTACAAGGATAATAGAAGACAACCAAATAGATACACAAGGTCATGTACATTCATACGCATTGGCATGGGCACGACAACCCTTTTTTTTTTTAAGCTTCCAATTTGTATTACTAGCTATGTGTGTTTTTGTTTACAGGTGTTTTTTTTGTGTGCATGGACAGATTATAGATTGATGTATTGAAGCATGCAAATGCACAAGGACAATGCAGAGAACATCTGTTTCAATTTATTTATATATATAAATACGTAAACAGATGCAAAAAAATAGTTCAAGCAACGACATATGTTGGTATATGCACTTGCATTGATGGATGAGAAGTCTACGGAAAACTAAAGAACAAATAGAGATATAATCTTTGTAAATAATATGAATAAGAGAAAACAAATGTATAAACAAGCTCACCGAAGTTTCTGTAGAAGGTTGTTGCGAGGCAGCAGGAGAGGCCATCGGAGATGACATGGTGGCCACTGTGTTTGAGAGATGAGGAATGGGGTTTTGAACGGTGAAATAGTGAGTCTATGTCACAACAATTAAAACAAGTGAATATATTTTAACAGTAAGCACAACTCATATTGCACTTGGGATCAAGAGAAAATCTTCAGTCCAACGAGATCGCAATGAAATTTCAAAGTTACAATCAGCAATGTATATGTATAGTTAGAAGACAAGCACTTATCAAGAATACTTGGAATATCTTTGTCTGCTTTCAAAGAGTTTTAGTGAAAGGAAAAATAGAAAACGCTCTAATCAGCGATAAAACAAGTGCTGCATAGATACAATAAATGCTTTTTAGACTCCAGTAAATTTCTAATTACTTATATATGCACAAATGTTCAATATTTAGGTTTAGTTGGCTACATCCCTGTTGGTTATTTTGTGATGTATTTATAATACATTAGTATAGCATATTTGTCTTAAGTGTGCTTTTTGATTCGGTGAATCCTGTAAATATGTGTGAAAAAAACAATTATATTCCGACGTGATAAGCTACATTAGATGAAATTAATGAAATAGAATGAATTTTGTATTTGGTTTTGCTGGCCATTTAAGGCTGTACATTAAATGCGAACAAAGTTAAATTTATTTCATAGCTTCCTAAATGTACGATGTTCAGAGTATTTAGTTGGAGGGTCAGTTTCGTAGTGATCGATGGGTATAATTAATTCACAAATCTTAAGACATGCTATGCTGTTTGAATTTAAATTTAAATGGTCAATAAATGCGTCTTTTGATATTCTGTATTTTTTTTTCACTGGAAGAGATACAATTCAACACTACAGAGGTCTAAGTGGCAAATCCTAAAACTCTTAATTCCTTGTCCATTCTTCTTCTATAGAAATATTCCTTCATGCTTTAACTTAAGCAGATTTTCATAATTTAAAACCTGCAATCTTCGGAGTTATGGCCATTTCCAAGAAGGAAAAGAAAATGGAAGTTTACGAGAACTTGGAGAAGATTGAGCAATTGAAGAAGGAACTTATGGTAAGGTATACAAAGTGAAGGACATTAACACAAGTCAGTTTTTCGCGCTTAATAAGCTCAAGATCGAGAATAATGATGAGGGAGTTTCTGTCAGCACACTAAGGGAGATATCACTCTTAAGGGCACTTTCTAATAGCTCTTACATTGTAAGGTAAGAAATGTATACACCACCTCAACGTAAACTGTCAATTTGCAAAAAAAAACTACACAAATACTTCAAAAAAAATTGTGTATGAGTTTTGGGTTTCACAAACAATGAATTGACTCTGCATTGGATGTTTTATCAGATTGGTTTCTCGCAAGCTTTACTTTTTAAGGCGAGAGGGGCGTAACCCACTTGAATAACCATTAAAAAGCTTATGTTAAAACAATGTACAGAAGAATTGAAATATGATGTCATCTTACCATCTTAGTGACCCATTATCATGTTTAAGTTCTGTGGTACTGAGTGTTTCTCTAAAATTTAGTGAGCTTAAAAGTCATAAGTATCAAGATAACCATCGTCAAACAAAATAAAATAATAATCAAACTACGAGAAAATTGGTATAGAAGTTAAAACCACAGGGCAATACTGGCAGATTTGGCCATCGATAAAACCCTAAGAACAAAGGTATCTGCAAGTTATGCAACTTCAAAAACATACTAAACATGCATGTTTTAAATTTGCCTCTTATACAGTGATGTTAAACAGAACTATACAGATTTTATTATCACAGTAGAGTATATTAATTTTTTGGCTGATAGAATAGTTCATGGAAGTCTGTTGCCTTCATGGAGACCCTGTATTAAAACTTGTTAATAACATTGGGGTACATCCCTGTTGGTTATTTTGTGATGTATTTATAATATATTAGTATAGCATATCTGTCTTAAGTGTGCTTTTGATTCAGCGAATCCTGTAAATATGTGTGGAAAAAACAATTATATTTGGATATCTTTGAGTTTGACAAATATCTCTAAATTTAACTATGTTCTATCATCTGTATTACCAGATATGTTTTCTTCCCTCCAAAAGCAATGCGTTTATATGAAATCCCCTATTCAACAGCTATACTGATGAATTAGTATTTTATTGTAGGCTATTGGACGTGAAACAAATAAGGAACAAAGTGGGTAAGCTCCTTCTGTATTAAATTCTTAGGAAATAGGTTCTTATATTCCCTCAGCAACTCCACCACCTGTTCACAGTCTATTCATGCCAATAAGCTACAATACTAACCATTTTAGGGAACTCACCTGCAAACTTGAAACAAATCTTCAGAGCTTCTATCCTTTTCTCCTTTGATTCAGCAAACGTAAACAGGGCAAAGAAATCACCTTCTTCTTGCAAAAACCGAAACAGGCAGCAAACATTACATGAGAAAACTAAAGAAAACAACAGGGAAAAAAACCAGGCTTAGATCCCACAAAGAAAAACATCTCACTCACCTGCAAATTGCAAAGAAGTGTCCAACAAAAGATTACGAACGCAGTAGTGGAGAAGGTAGATCTACACTTCACATAAAATGACCAAAATGACTGGAAAACAAGCAAGGATGTAAACAAGTAAAGCAACACCTCGTTTAACGCAACGCTAGTTTCCAAAAAACAGCAAGGATGTAAACAAAAAATAGCGGCACCTCCTCGTTTAATTAATTCATATTCTAACTGGTAGTAATAAATGTATGCCCAGTGAAATAAATACCATTGCCCAGTTGATGCCCGGTGAAATAAACCCTTCGAGTTTGCAACATGCGAAGTAATATTTCCAACTGGCAGTAATAAATGGTAATTATAAATGTGTGTCCGGTCAAATAAATGTCATTGCCAAGCAAGTGGCAACTTTCCGACAAATGAACTATAAGCCGCCTTTTTTCCCGATGCCTTTTCCGGATGGCTGACACTTCCCCGGCAAGCAAACCCCCATACAAAAAGCCTATCGGCTTAATTATTGTATATATGTCAAACACAACGAACTTAAGATTTCAAATTAGAAACGGCAAAGAGATTAAGATAAGATTAAATTCCTGTTCAGTGGGGAAAAAAACGCAAATCGATGCAGCAAGTTTATCCTAATTTCTTTTGGACAACCATGCCAATTGAACCGCACTTTAAAAAAGGAAAAGTAACACCTAGTTGGAGTCATATACAAGATAATTCGTTTGATTTATATTTATTAGTCATTTTAAATTTATTCTTCGTCAATGCCCGCATATGTTGACCTTCTCTAGTCAACGTCCATTTAATTATTCAATGAAAGCACAACGTGAAACTCCCTCCATAAATTCTCCATTGCAAATCGATGCTCTATACTGTTAATCTGGCCTTTCGTCATGGCTAAAAAGGTTTCTTGCAGTTGGTGGATATTGTGTTTTGCAGTCCTCTTTCTTGCTCTCTGCAAATGCCAAGGTTTGGATGGAACTCTCGGGAGAAAGCCCATCAAAGGAAAAAATTCTGCAGGTTTCTTTGAATTACATAAGGGAGATCTACACATTAACCTTACCAACTGGGGAGCCACTTTAGTCTCCCTCAAGACTCCTGATAAAAATGGTATTTTTAGCTCCTTAAGTATTGCATTTGATTTTTTACTCCCTTTTTCTTCATTGAATTGCATTGCAGAATTGTACCTGATTGTCTTAATTACATATGTATGCAGGGCATCTAGGAGATATACTTCTTGGCTTTGATTCTTTGGCGTCATACATGGCAAGTATAAAATTTTGATGTTTTAATTTATTGCAGTCATGGGTCTGTACCAATGTACACGTTTATCATATGGTTGTGCTTCTGTGCAGAATATAAGCTCCAGCAGGCATCCCTTTGGTGCCATTGTAGGCCGGGTAGCCAACAGGATTAAGAATGCACAGTTCACCCTTGATGGGAAGACATATCATTTGTATGCCAATAGTGGGAATAATTCAATTCATGGTAAATGGCCTCTCTGCCCTGCCCTGCCCTGCTCTGTCTTTATCTTTTCTTGATTAGATTAAAGATGCTTCCATACTTTGAAATTGAGAAACTAAAATTGTCTTCACTTATCTAAAAAGCTGGAGAGATTTGGTAGTTATTTGTATTGCATCTTAATAGAGCTCATGAAATGCAGGAGGAAGGATAGGTTTTGACAATGTGTTATGGGAAGTCAAGGAAATCAAGGGTGGAAGTGAACCATCTATTAAGTTTGCATATCACAGCTTTGATGGTGAAGAAGGTAAGAATGGAATGGCTGATTATTTAGGACAAATTAGTCAAGAGCAGCAGGAGAGCCCTTATCATATTCTACCTACTTGTTTGGATGGTTGATGTGGGTCTTTAATTTTACCACAAAATATATAAGATTTGACAGAAAAAGTCTTCTAGAAAAGATCTGTGATTGAACTCAACATTCAACAACCATCCAAGATTTGGATTGCACTTTCTTGATGCTGGTTCTTACTAGTGTGACTGGTTCCAGATAGCATTTATAAATCTACTCAATAATACAAACAAGTGGGTTTTAATGTGGCCATTGTTTTTGTTGTTGCAACAGGATATCCTGGCGATCTAGATGTATTTGCCACATATACTATAAGCAATGATATGGAGTTGAGACTAGATATGGAGGCAATAGCAAGGAACAAGGCTACTCCCGTAAGCCTGCTCAATCATGCTTTCTGGAACCTTGCAGGCCATGACAGTGGAAAAGACATACTTGACCATTCTGTAAAAATATGGGCTTCAGATTATCTTCCCACAGACACGGCTCTGATTCCTACAGGACAGATCTTGCCTGTAAAAGGAACTCCTTTGGACTTTACTGAGGAGACTGTTATCAAGAGCAGAATTAATAAGGTCAACCCAACTAATAAGGGTAATCCTGGGTTTGATCACAATTATGTTCTTGACAGTCCCAAGTCAATGAAGGGGCTAAGAGTTGCTGCAAGAGCCAAGGATCCGTGGAGTTCAAGAGTGCTGGAAGTGTGGACAAATGCACCTGGCCTGCAGTTCTACACTAGCAATAATCTCAATAACATAGTGGGCAAAGGAGGTGCCATATACAAGTCACATTCTGCATTCTGCTTTGAGACTCAAGGATTTCCTAATGCTGTAAATCAGCCAAATTTTCCATCTGTGATTGTGCGTCCGGGCCAGGTCTACAAGCACACCATGGTGATCAAATTTTCAGTTGATCGCTAGTCAACAATAAAGCTTTGTTTCATGGCGTGACAATCAAAGGGCATAAAATCCCCACAGACCATTAGAATTGCTTTAGATGTCTTTAATGGGTAGTACTGAATAAAGAAAGATGGTTAATTGGTGGTCTCAAATCTCCGAGTCTGGTCTTTGAATTAGTGGTAAAAAGATAATTGTTAAGCTTGTTGAATTCCAACGCAATTGCCAGTCAGTCGAGGAAAACGAGGGTCTAAAGAACAACCTGCACATGCAATTAAGTTTTTGCATTGGTCTGCTGTGAATTTAATATTTCAAAGATAACAAATAAAATATTTGTTTAACGTGGGGAGATAGCAAAGACTTTCAGCTAGGGTTATATTAACGAACAAAGGGTATTTTTTCATTCAAGTTTTATGGTCATTTAGTTCATCGTTATGATGAGTTCAAATGTTCATGGATCATTAAGTGTAATAAATTTATACAAATATTTTATAAATATATTAATGAATAATAAGGGAAGTAGCTAATTTTGTCCATGCATATACAAATTTTCCTCCTAACTTTCGGCGTTTATTTTCAGTCTGCAAGGCTTCTCATAATTCAGATGTATGTAAATTTTATGAAAAAACTCATAAAATAAATATATGTACTCTCTATGAAAATTTTCATGTATCCATTAATGTCTCATATATTCCTTATATTATCAGGGTGTTTTTAAAAAAAAAGAATATTGAGAAAAGAAGATGCCCAAAATTATAATTAAATATCAAGTTGAATTGGAGATACACTGAGTTTGCTATGATGAGGGTGACAGTTGCAATGGAGATGAGAGGTAGTCTTATTAGGAATTCTTCAATAATGAAGAATTGACTGAAATTTTCATCGAAATCATAAATTAAAATCTATAGATAATATTAGTAATGAAAAGAGATGCATAATATGCTAATAAATTAATTACAAAAGTTCTTTCATTTAATGAAAGATAATTTTATTATAAATTTCTAGCAGGATAGACCAGAGACTCTCTTAAGAGAAGAAAATAAGCAAGGAGCCTTATCATATGCTAAAAAGTGCTGAAATTTAACCCGTTAATGGGTCCCTGAGGGTTAATCCCCCTTTAGAAAAAGAAGAGGTTAAATGGGATCCGCCAACTAAGGAGTGGATAAAAATAAACTTTGATGGGGTATCTAGAGGAAACTCGGGAACCTCAGGAGTGGGAGTAGTCGCGAGAGATGATAAAGGGGTCATCCTTTTCAAGGGTGCACGAAGATTGCAGGATGGAACAAATAACGAAGCAGAGGCACAGGCGACGCTAATGGCCACTGAATTGGCTATAAACATGAAAATCCCAAAGTTGCACCTGGAAGGAGACTCCCAAGTGATTATCAACGCAATAGCGAAGGGTAACATCATGGAAACTATCCCATTGGGTGGAGATCATTCGAGAAAAACTCAACTCCTTTGAGGATTTTCGGGTCTCCCATGTTAGGCGAGGTGCTAATGTAGTGGCGGACCTCCTCTCCAACATCGGATGTGACATGACAAGCCAAATGGCCAAGTGGTGGAAGGGACATGGCAAAGTGTGGAAGTGGAATTAATGCAGTCCTAGAAGTATGAAAAAATCAATAGGCACGCAAGACAGCTCGTAAGGACAAGGACGCCCTTTTAAAGGCACTGCAATTAATGAGGCAGTTACCGAGTGCAGAGTATCTATTCGAGACAATGGCGAAGGATAGCAAATCTGTCGTGAAATCATTTTCCATTTATATTATTGATTATGCATTTATGACCCGTCGCAAATGACGGCGGAGGAATTACCAATTTGGTTTATGAGCAATGTATTATCAAAGAATCGGATTAATGTGAGTTTTTATGTCTTTTGCAATGTAGTTTTTGGAGTTAACAGGTTTTGAGCAGGTTCAATGGAGGCAAATTTTACCCTAAGAATCGAGAAGAAACTGGTTCCTTTTCTGGGAACAATGTCAGAAAAAAGAATGCAAGGACTCTTCAAATACAAGGAAGAGAAACTATGGAGTGCAGCGCGTCTAATGCTGGGGGAGGAGTTGGTGCATATTCACTTCAGGCACAGGACGAATATGGAGGTTTATTCCCTGATTATGGCTTGGGCATGCGAATTTGAACCAGAGGTGGAAAAAATTAAGCTCACAATGACAAAGTTGATTGATGGGGACTATTTGATCAACCTTGACTCCATTTTGGAGTGGGTGATCCCTCAGACTGGAATCCGCATTTGAGAAGGAGATGTCGAGGAGGAGATATTACCCTTTGTTCGCGGGCCAGAGAATCGAATAAAGGAGCAATGTAGAAAGCGAGCTTGCATAGGTGGGAAGTCATGAAGCTTTGCATCAAACTCATAAGAACATATGAGGTACTGAAAGCCCTCAAGGTGGTGGCGCACATGGAGGTGGGAAGAGAATCGCGAGACCGGTTTGAGGAAGGGCGAACGGTCCAGTTTTTAGCAAGTCTAGAAGGAGACCCAAACTTTGGGAATTTGGATTGCATCTCGAAGATGAAGACCGAAGTAGCCAAAGGAAAAGCTCTGGCAGACATTGCAGATGAGGAGGAGAAGCAGATGAACTAGAGCGATACCGACTGAGGGGATACGGTGCTAAAAACTCATTTTTTTGCTTTCTGCTAGTTGCTGGTTTTTTAAAAAAAAATATATTTTATGGATGACTGTAATATTTAGTGCAGAAATTCACAATACTGGTTTTATTTTCGTTTTATCTTGAATGCTCTTCATAGTAGGCTAGGACTGTTAGTTTTTTGGGCTGATGTTGAAATCTGTATGGCCTCAGATTATTGTAGCCTTTTTTTGGAAATCAATATAACACAAAAATTACCGATCAAAAAAGAAAAAAAAAAGTGCTGCAATTTCTTGAATTTTTGAGGTATCGTTACAAAATAAAACATATTTATTACTTTTATTATTATGGAATTAGTTGGCTATTTTATCCATTGAGATTCTCAGTTGATTGATCATTTAATAAATTTTATCAAATTTCCACAGTCCATAATCAAATGATGAAGTTGGTTCTCGATTTAAATGTTTAAATGTTTATCTTGCACTTAATATTTCTCAATTCTCATTTTTATTTATTTTTTATTTTTATTTATCTATTTTATATTTCTAAACAAATGAAAATTAATAAATAAATTTGATATATTTGATATATGAGATATTTATATATTTACATATATTGATTTTCATTTGTTTTGTAATGTTTTTCTATTTAAATCCTAGGTGTATATATATATATATATATATAAAATTTTCTTTGCTTCTCTCTTTTTATTTATTTATTCTCTTGGTTATTTTCATCTTTTAATCTTTGTTGGTTGTTAGGCTCTTTTAATTTCTTTTTGCTTTATTTCTCCTCCTTTCTCTTTTATTTCTTAGTTTTTTCACTTACCTTTTTTATTTCCTTTTTTAAAACCCTTTTTATCCCTATCCTCCTCGTTCCTTGTGCATCTCTTCTTTACTGCTTAACCTCCCCCTTCAAATACCCTTTAAATGAGCCTTTATCTCCAATTTGTTAATTTTTCATCTCTTGACACTCTTTCATCCTGATGAATTTTTCATCTCTTGACACTCTCTCATCCTGATGATGATTGGAAACGTTATTTGATACAAAAAAGATAGACACAGTCAAATCCAGAAACGACTTCATCATTTGATTGATCATTTGTCCTCTTAAAGTTTGCGATCATATATGAAAAATGTGAGCTTGACAATAATGAAATTATTGTATAAACGTTTTGATTTGATTAAGATGTACTCGAAAACAAAAATTGGCAGACTAACTAAATTAAACCATTGCTAATTAGATTGCACTCCGAAAGTGCAGAATTATGACTATAACATATGCCCTACAAACTCAATTCTCCAGATTTTACCTAATGACAAAAATAAGCTTCTCTTCAATACATTGCAGAAAATTCCAGTGTAGACCCAACTTTTAATGGGTAAGGATCTCACAATAAACATAAATTGCAAAATTTAAATAAACACTCTAGTCTGAAAATCACCGAAACCTCAAATTCAAACCCTCAGAACACACGTAAAATAACTGAATTGAGCCATAAAATACATATGACATGCAAGAATTGCAGTGGGAGGATTTGAACCTTCTCTGCTCTTATGCATGCTTGAAGAACGAACAAGTAAAGAAGCGGATCATCAAAATTTAACAATTTGGCAAGCCACCAGGTTCAAACCTATCTCAAAGCAATGCAATCCATGTCCATACTCCCATACCACTCACCTTACCAAACCCTAAGAGATGAATAAAAGGGATGCTTTGCGAAAATGGCATCTAAAAGTAGCATTCGGGTATTAACTGCGCTCAGAAATAAGTCTTGCCTTAAACATGAATTTATACCATTTCAGTCCAGAGGCTAGTTAGAAAATAACATATATGAATTAAAACGCAACCTGAATATTTCAGAGCAAGAAATCCTAAAATATAAAGGATATACCAAAAAATAATAGAATAGAAGGCAAAAGGAAATTGCAGGAAGGGTTGGAGTATTTGCTTACAGAGGAAGTGCACAGATCCAGTGTTGATATTGATTGATTCACCGCTACAAAAGAGATTACGATAAGATTAGTCTCCTGGTCAGTGGAAAAAGACATATGCGATAACATCGGGAAAAAGGCAATTCGATGAAGCAAATTTATTCTAATTTCTTTTGGCTAACTATGCCAATTGAACCGCACTAAAAAAAGAAAAACTAACTCCTAGTTGAAAGACTCGTAAACAAGATAATTAGTTTGATTTTCTATTTATTAGTCACTTTACATTTTTCTCCGTCAAACGCATATTTTGACCTTACCCAGTCGGCGTTCATTTGATTAGTCAATGGAATCTTAATGTGAAACTCCATAAATTCTCCATTGTCCATCGATGCTCTACACTGTTAATCTGGCCACTCGTCATGGCAAAGAAGGGCTCTTGTACTTTGTCGATGTTGTGTTTTGCAGTTCTCTTTCTTAGTCTCTGCAAATGCCAAGGTTTGGATGGAACTCTCGGGAGAAACCCTATCAAAGGAAAAAATTCTGCAGGTTTCTTTGAGTTACATAAGGGCGATCTACACATTAACCTTACCAACTGGGGAGCTACTCTAGTCTCCCTCAAGACTCCTGATAAAAATGGTATTTTTAGCTCCCTAAGCATTGCATTTGTTTTTTATTCCCCTTTTCTTCATTTCATTGCGTTGCAGAAATGTACCTAATTATCTTAATTACATGTGTATGCAGGGCATCTAGCAGATATACTTCTTGGATTTGATTCTTTGGCCTCATACATGGCAAGTACAAAATTTTGACCTTTTAATTTGTTGCAGTCATGGATCTGTACCTATGTACAGGTTTATCATATGGTTTTGCTTCTGTGCAGAATATAAGCTCCAGCAGGCATCCCTTTGGTGCCATTGTAGGCCGGGTAGCCAACAGGATTAAGAATGCGCAGTTCACCCTTGATGGGAAGACATATCATTTGTATGCCAATAGTGGGAATAATTCAATTCATGGTAAATGCCCTCTCTGCCCTGCCCTGCTCTACTCTGTCTATATCTTTTCTTGATTAGATTAAAGATGTTTCACTAATTTGAAATTGAAAAACTAAAGTTGTCTTCAGTTACCTAAAAAGGTGGAGAGATTTGGTAGTTATCTGTATTGCGCCTTAATAGAGCTTATGAAATGCAGGAGGAAGGATAGGTTTTGACAATGTGTTGTGGGAAGTCAAGGAAATCAAGGGTGGAAGCGAACCATCTATTAAGTTTTCATATCACAGCTTTGATGGTGAAGAAGGTAAGAATGGAATGGCTAATTATTTAGGCCAAATTATTCAATAGAAGCAGGAGGGCCCTTATCATACTCTACCTACTTGTTTGAATAGTTGATGTGGTAATTTATAAGATTTGAGAGAATAAGGCTTCTAGAAAAGATCTGTGATTGAATTCAACATTCAACAACCATCCAAGATTTGGATTGCACTTTCTTGATGATGGTTCTTACTAGTGTGACTGGTTCCAGATGGCAGTTATAGATTTACTCATTAATACAAACAAGTGGGTTTTTAATGTGGCCATTGTTTTTGTTGCTGCAACAGGATATCCTGGTGATCTAGATGTATTTGCCACATATACTATAAGCAATGATATGGAGTTGACACTAGAGATGGAGGCAATACCAAGGAACAAGGCCACACCTGTAAACCTGATCAATCATGCTTTCTGGAACCTTGCAGGCCATGACAGTGGAAGGGACATACTTGACCATTCTGTAAAAGTATGGGCTTCACATTATACTCCCAAAGACAAGACTCAGATTCCTACAGGACAGATCTTGCCTGTAAAAGGAACTCCTTTGGACTTAACTAAGGAGACTGTTATCAAGAGCAGAATTAAGGAGGTCAACCCAAGCAATAAGAGTAATCCTGGGTTTGATGACAATTATGTTCTTGACAGTCCCAAGTCAGAGAAGGGGCTAAGAATTGCTGCAAGAGCCAAGGATCCGTTGAGTTCAAGAGTGCTTGAAGTGTGGACAAGTGCACCTGGCATGCAATTCTACACTAGCAATAATCTCAAGAACATAGTGGGGAAAGGAGGTGCGATATACAATTCATATTCTGCATTCTGCTTTGAGACTCAAGCATTTCCTAATTCTGTAAATCAGCCAAATTTTCCATCTGTGATTGTGCGTCCAGGCCAGGTCTACAAGCATACCATGGTGATCAAATTTTCAGTTGATCCATAGTCATCAATAAGACTTTGTTTAATGTCCTGACAATGAAAGGGCATAAAATCTCCACGGACCATAAGAATTGCTTTTAAAATTCTTTGATGGGTAGTACTAAATAAAGGAAAATGGTTAATTGGTGGTCTCAGATCTCCGAGTCTGGTCTTAATTTTTTTTATTAGTGCTGATAATCTAATTATAAGCTTGTTAAATTCCAACGCAACGGTCAGTCGAAGAAAACGATGGGCCAAAGAAAAATATGCGCATGCAATTAATTTTTTGCATTTGTCTGGTGTGAACAAATAAAATATCTGTTGAACGTGGAGATATATCAAAGACTTTCACCTAGAGTTTTATTAATAGACACAAGACATAGTTATCATCATTAATTCGTGGACTCTCTTGGTTTCTTATTAGTGTTGTTCTCACCACTAAGTAGCTTATATTGTTATTTTTTTCATCTTGTTTTTGGGGTGGATCTTGTGTGTATATTATTTTAAATTAATAGATACAATACAAGTATTCATTAATTTTTTGTTAAGGTTTATAGCAGTATGAACAAGTAGAAGACTTTCTTGTACGAGTAAGTTTAATTTTGATGGAGCTTTTGGAGGCAATCTTGATTCAATAGATGTATGATATGTATTTAGGAACACCTTTTGTGCGTGTGTTTGGAGACTCTTGTCATTTGAGACACAAAACTAATAAGGGAAGTTGAATGGAAGCAATTATTAATAGGTATAGCTTTGGTATGCACTTGAAGTTTTTCATAAGATAATATGATTATAGAAGGTTTGTCTATGTTAGATATACCACAAAAAAATTGTCTTAATTTGTGTAGACATCTAATATTGACTACATCCTACTGCCACGCCTAACATCTTCTAATGTCATCTTTAACACCATGTCATCACCGAGTACTAATTAATCAAATAATTTGACTACTTGATTAAAGATAATTTTTTAATGCATCCAAAATAATTGAATTAGCTTATTTTCACCAATTAACTAAATAATTTTTTTTTATCAATAATGGGCTGAGGCCGTAAACTTTATTAATTGAAAAATAATTACATAAATGTACAAATTCGGTTCGGTGTGGGCACCGGTAGGAAAGAACCGAATGAAGAAAACCTTCGATCTTGCCCAAGGAAAAAATCCTGGAATTATTTAATAGTCCTTGTTAGCCAAAAATCTGACTTCTTAAGGGGTTACAATAATAATTTGAGAAATACATCATGTTGTCGACATTTTAACCATGACTTCTACATAATGGATCTAAGTAATAGGTGAAGCCTTCATATGGTGAGGGCGAGCGGGGAGACCAAGGAGTTGTTCGAGTGCTGACCGAGCGGGGGTAAGCGAACTGGATCCTGCATGCTGCAAACACAGAGCAATACTATCCCGCAAACTCAAAGTTAGGATACTTTTTAACCATGTAAAACTAAGAGAAGAAGTTAGCCACCTACATCAGCTCCACCTGAGACCGGAGCCCCTTAATGTTCTCAGAATAAGGTTTTCTATCAAAATTGCCTACTACTACAATAAGAATATGGAACGAACCAGTGCCATGATAGTTGTGGCCAAAAAATCAAGAGAGTTGGTGGTTTCCAATGTACCCCCTCCACATGATCCCCAATACATGAAGGTGATAATGTAATAAAAAATATTAACAAGAGTATCTACAACATCATACCTATAACCACATGGAATGCAGGTGTGTTTATATATCTGTCTTTCATTATATGAACACGCTTGCAGCTATGTGTGTATACTTATGCTGAGATAGATACTTCATTAATACACCCTATAACATAAAATTGCAGATTATCTACACCCTAGAGTCGAATGAATAAATATGGGAAAGTCGCTATAAAGATGTATTGCGTATCAATGAAGTAATCTTAAGCGTGCGTATAATAATATATATCTTGAGCATCTGATACTATAAGTTACATATCTTCAAAAGACAAGTCATCTCCTATCTAAAAATGGTAAAGCATAAAAGTCTTTTATACGAACTAGCTTTGCTTAGATTAACCAGAATGTCGCATCCCCTACTTACTCAAAAGCCAAGCCCTTTCCCTTGAGCCCCTGCCTAGTCTGATGGAGAACCCTTTGGCAATTCAGAAGATTTCAGATTCTCCATCTCGGTTATCATGTCCATGTTGAGACCTTCATCCTGAAGGTATATAGCCAACCAGTGGCTGTAGGGAAGAATTTTCACATTGAACCACCACATGAGGAAGTTGACATTCCTCTGGATGATGGGCCTTCTATTGGCAAACTTCGCAGGATTATCATGAATCAGTATTGGGAACCGAGGAACCTGGTGGTTGTTCCACATGAAGATATCATAATGCCTTGGCTTGGGGGCCAAGAGATCAGAAGTAACATTCACCATTACTCAGTCAAGCTCTATGAGAATCCTATTCTTAATAACCATTACACATAAATCCCTGATGAAATCCCTATTAGGCTCGAAATAGAGTACTACGACTAGGAACATAGAGGAAATATCAGAATTTTCTCTTCTCCTATCCTCATTGGTGATGAAATCTTCCCCTAAAATTTGAGTAACTTCGTTGACGACTAGATCGTGAGGATATTTCAAGAGGCTTGTTAGTCGAGCTGCCTTTATTTCCCTAGAAATGGTCATTTGTCTTTTAGAGCTCGAGAGCTTGAGTATAGTATCCATGATATTTTGAATTTTGCTTAGTAGAGAATGAAGAGATAGAGAAAAACCGGTCTTTATAAAGTGAGAGGTCTGTCTCGAGAGTCGGGTGTGAGAATGAAATGAATTTAATTGAGAATGAGCCAGAATGATTAAAACATTGGAGATAGTACTTGCTTGAGAGGCATATCACAAAGAAATGAATGCAAGACCGTCCTCGAGATTCCATCATTCAATATCGCACATGCTTAGTGTCTGGTTAATATATGCATGTGCGGAGATGATTGATACAACTCAGTCGGCGAGGTGAAATTATCAGAAGAAGGTACGGCCGGGTTTAACAATTCGAAGTGGGTTAATGAGGTGGATTAATGAGTGCCGATAAATGTCATTTCCGAGATAATAACAAGGGAGGAAGATCTCACACTTATTAAAGTTAGGATCACCGAGGCAATGATTTCCTGGAAATCTCCATTGAAATAGCCTAAGTCTTGAGGGTGGGAAGGTGGGTGGATGCCGATACTATATATATATGTGTGTGTGTGTGTGATATCTATACCTATATATACGTTTATATATACATACATACATACATATATATATATATATATATATATATATATATATACATATACATACATATATATGTAATTATATATATATATATGTGTGTGTGTGTGTGTGTGTACACACATATATATACATATACACATGTATATATGTATATATATAAAAATGTGAATATATATATATATACATACATATGTATATATGTATATGTATATATATATATACATACATATATATATATATGTATATGTATATATATATATGTGTGTGTGTGTGTATATGTATATATATGTATATGAATATATATATATTGGTGTGTTTCCTTGCAGATGAATCTCTCGAGCTGTGATAGGAGGAGTGTCTGATTCTGAATCCAGGACCCTTGGGATCCAAATTCTTAATATGAATGGAAGGTAAAACGGTTTAGGGAGAAGAGAAGCAGGGATGAGGGCTAAAGATGGACTTACTGAAGGGAGGCCAAGGAAGCAGAAGGAGTAATAGAACGAACCTAGAATGATTAAAGTGCCTAAAAGGGACTAGGATAGGCTATTGCTTGCATCTGAGAGAGCAAGAGGGAGGGGATGGGGGGATGAGCTTGGATTATCCTCCTGTTGGGGATGACATATGGATTTCTCTAGACGAATGGAGGCACTGCCTTATAAGGCAGAGCATTGGTTTTGCCTAGGATTTTGAGCTCCACGCCATCCGCTCCTAAGTTAGCAAGCTCATCTGCTCTACTGTTTCCTTGTTTAAATGTTATGTTATCTAACTTTTAATGAGAAGAAGCTATAAAACCATAATATGAAATGATCGTCCTAGGCTTATTAATAAATAATATATGGAAAGGTAGACGGATGATATCTTAACCTCAATGATAGATCACGGGGTTCAAAGAAAGGATAGCCTCTTGGATTAATATATTAGTATATATGTTAGATACTGATCATTTATAATTATAGATGTATAATTTTCTCCCTGTGAATACACACAAATCAGACATATCTTAAAGGTATTAATACTACTCGTATGTTCCCGTATTAGTGAGTATTAAAGGATATCTGTGTCAAGAATCACGCTCGTCGTTTGTCATTGGAAAATTTGCTAAGGATATAAGGCCATATGAACCCATCCTAGAGTCAGAGTTGAGGAGAGAGCTATTACCTATCTAAAAGGTAACAGAGGACAGATAGCTAATTTTAGTCGTTAAAATATGAGGAATCCAGCTTCTGGTGAAAGGTCAAAGATTCTTATGAAAATAAGTGAGTTTGACTAACTTAGCCTTATAGCCCCTGGTTTGATCTGCTATAGAATGGATGTAAGCAAACGAGTCATAAAATCTATATATAAATACTAAAGATAAATATATATAAATTATTTAAATAAATTATATATATATGAGATGTATATAAAGATATTCTATAGATATATTATATATAGTTCTTAAAAATATATATAAATCATCAATAAAAGTGTGAAGGTGGTTAATTGTAAAAGCATTATATATAAAAAACTGGATGAGGACCTAAGATAGAGCTTCAGGGAAGATGAATGCCATCAGCTCCCAAGTTAGCTAACTCATCAGCCCTTTTGTTGCCTTCCCTATAGATGTGATTGATCGTAAATCTCTCGAGACCTTTGCATAAATCAATGGCCCATGTCAGAGTTGAGTCTCCAATTGGGCATACTACCTTTTCTTAGAGCGTTGATAATAATTGTTGAATCCCCTTCAATTTCCAATTTCTTCACTTCCATCTTTCTACAAATATTAAGGTCTTCCAGCATGGCAACCAATTCAGCCCAATTATTAGTCTTATTACCTATTGGGTAAGCCCTGAGGGCAATTTCCCTCCCTTCCCAGTTATGGATAGAGAGTCCTATCCCTGCCACCCCTGGGTTGCCTCTAGAGGCCCCATCAAAGTTTAGCTTCCGCCATCCCTCACCTGGAGGTTGCCACTTACATTTAGCTCTTTTCCTTAGATTTACTTCAGGACCATCCCCAATATAGGGTGGGATAGATAGTCCCTTCCATTTCCCCTTCATCTTCTCATCCCAATAAGTTACTATGGCATTCTTCTTCAAACCAAAGTTGATCATACTATTGATTTTTTCGATCATAGCAGCCTCAATTTTATTGATTACTCATTTTACCTCTAATTTTTCATCTTTGAAAAGATGCCTATTCCTTTCCTTCCACAATTCCCAAATTATGGTAGATGGAAGAGACATCCATAAGCCTTCAAATAGACAACCTCTTCTTAGGATGGGCCAGGCTTTGAGCATTCCTAAAATGGTTTGAGGAAAGGCAAAGGACCAACCTAGTTTCTGGGTAAACCACACCCAACATTTGTTTGCATAGTTGCAATTAAGGAGGAGGTGATTTGTGTCCTCTTCATCCTTTTCACATAGAGGGCATCTACTAGGTCCCTCATACCCCATCCTCCTAAATTTTTCAGCAATCAAGAGCTTATTCTGGAGAGCAAGCCATGTGAAGACTCCAACCTTGGGTAGACAGTATCTGTCCCAACAGAGTTTCAGAGGCAGCTCCGTCTTGGGTCTAAGTAGAGCTTTAGTAATGTGATTATACCCATCCTTGGAGTTGTATTCTCCATTCTTGGAGCCATCCCACACAAGCCTATCCTTGCCTAGACTAAAGGAAATGTTTCTATCTTTTAGGATTGCCATGAGTTTATCTTTATCCCTTACAAGGATATCCTCATTTTCTCTGACTATCCAATTCCACCTCGATCCATCCTCTAAGGGGGAAATGTAGTTCCCAATCAATTTCCCTCTGTTTGATTCTAGGAGTTCTCTTGTAGGCCCAAAATCATGGATTTTCTCGATCGCCTTATACCCTCCCCAAGAGTCTAACCAAAACAAGGCATCTTGCCTTGATCCTAGGTTCCATGTGAGTTTATCTGTGATAATATTTATGCATTACAACATAAAGTTCCATATGCGAGAGCCTCTAGGCGGATTGTTTTCTCTAAATATTTGGATAGGGTTGTATTCTTTAAGGTATTTATGGTACAAGATTCTCTCCCATTTTAAATGGGGATGTCTGAACATTCTCCATACTAACTTTGCCCCTAGGGCCCTACTTTGGCCACAGATATTTTTAATGCCAGCTCCTCCTTCTTTTGGTTTACAAATCTTATCCCAAGATAGGAGTGATATTTTCTTATCATCATTGGCACCTTGCCAAAAGAAAGTTCTAAGGTGTTTATTTAGCTCATCCCATTTTTTAACCGATAAATTGTGACAAGATAGTTGGTAAATGGGCATTGTTGCCAGAACTGATTTGACCAGGGTTGCCCTGCCTGCAGAGGACAACCATTTCCCTTTCCAAGTGTTAATTCTCTTCTTGATTTTTTCCACTATGTGATCCCAAGACTTAGATGTCCTTCTCCCCTTATCCAAAGGGATGCCTAAATATTTGCAAGGGAGGAGACCAAGCTTGATCTCCAAGACCCTGCATATCTCTTTCTTGGATGTGGCTTCTATGTTGAACATGAACACTTCTAACTTCTCCAAATTGACCTCTTGACCCAAGGCTTCCATGTAGGATTTGAGGATATCTTTGAAGGCCCTTGCTTCCCTAATGTCGCCTCGACCAAAAAGCATTGTATCATCTACGAATTGCTGGTGGGTAATGAGAGTAAGACCACTGGTAATGGGTATACCTATGATTCCACCCTCTTCCCTAGCCTTTGAGATAGACCTACCAAGAGCCTCTGCCATAATGATGAAGAGGCAAGGAGACATGGAGTCTCCCTACCGAAGTCCCCTAGAGCTACTAAAAAAACCTTCAGGTGTGCCATTGACCAGGACAAAGAATTTGGGGGTGGATATGCATTCAAAAATAAGGTTGATCCAAGTTTTGGCAAAGCCAAATGCTTCCAAACATTTGCATAAAAATCTCCAATCCACTTTGTCATATGATTTACTAATATCTAATTTGACTAGCATGCTTGGTGCTCCATTATGTTGGACCGAATGTATAGCTTCTTGAGCTATTATTACCCCATCATAGATTGATTTGTCGGGCACAAAGCCTATTTGTTCTTCGCTAATGATGATAGGGAGAAATTTATGAAGTCTAGTTGCTAGAGTTTTGGTAAGTAGTTTATAAAGGGTATTACACAAGGCTATGGGCCTATATTCATTAAAGCTACCAGGTTTCTCTTTTTTCGGAATCAAAACTAAGAAATTATTGTTGATCTCCTTCAGGATCTTACCTGAGTTTCTAACACCCTCTAAGGCCTTCGTGATCTCTCGACCCATAAAACCCCAACATTTTTGGAAGAAACTAGTTGGGAAGCCATCTGGGCCTGGAGCCTTATCTGGGTTCATTTTCATGAGGGCAGATTTAACCTCCTCCTCTGTAAATTTCTTAAGCAGACATCTGTTGTGTTCTGCATCAATGAGTTTTGGAATATTTCTAATTATATTATGTTGGCCTCTAAGGTTGGAACCAACTATATTGTTAAGGATTCCTTCAAAAAACCTTACCGCTTCCTCTGCCACCTCTAACGAGTCTTCCAGATTTACTCCTTGGTAGTTCTTAATGTTAGAGATTCGGTTTACCCATCTTTTCTGCTTGGTACTGCTATGAAAGAACTTTGTGTTGCGATCTCCATCTTTCAACCATGTTTCTCTGGATTTTTGTCTCCAGAAGATTTCTTCTTTTGCAAGAATCTCTTCATACTCTTTTAGTAATATTTTTTCCTTTAAGAAGAGAGGTTCATCCATCCCTCGATCCAGAACTTCCTTGTTAACACCCTTGAGGTCCTTTTCTACTAAAAGTTTCTTATCAAAGATGTTAACAAAATGCTTTCTATTCCACTCCAAGAGCCTCCTTTTGATTAACTTTAGTTTGTTTGCCACAATATACATCTTTGAGCTTGAGAATACTAATTCACTCCACCATTATTCAATCAAGTTGATGATGTTATCATCCTTATACCACATGTTCTCAAATTTGAACGGGCAGTTTCTTGGTCCTTGTTCTGCCAGAATGTTAAGTTGGAGTGGATAATGGTCTGAACCAGATAAAGGTAGGATCTCTGCTTTCATAGTGTAATTGAAATTCATAATCCCCCCATGAATAAAAAATCTGTCTAGCTTTTCAGCAATATTGCTAAAGCCCTTCCTTTTGTTGTTCCATGTAAAGGTGTTCTTTGCTATCTAGATTTCCAACAAAGAATTCCTATTGATCCAATCAATGAAGTCGAGTGTCGCAGTAGGTAACTTATTACTACCTCCTCTTTTGTTTGATGCCTTAGTGATGGCATTGAAATCTCCTCCAATAATACACATCTCATTCAGATTGTTTCTTAGGAAAGTCTCAAGTTCCATCTAGACTTGAGCTTTATCCCTGTTTTGAATAGAGCCATATACATTTATGAGGTTAAATCTTAACTTATTATTATAGTAGTTTACCTTTCTTCCTATCTAATTTTTTTTAATCTCCGATGGTGTAAAAGAGGAATATCTAGGATCTTAGATGATTGCTAAGCCTCCTGAAGCCCCATGTGCTGGGGAATACTTCACTTTTCTAAAACCTGATTTTTTCTCAAAGAGGTCTATCTCAGTTGGTTTCATTTTAGTTTCTTGGATTATAATTATGTCTGGTTTTGATTCAAATATACAACATTTTATGATACGTTGCTTGTTAGGGGCATTTATTCCATGATAAGAGTTTCATGGCTCTATGGGGAGGAACTTCCCCTCCCCTACATTAAATAGTGATGTAATTTTGGATTGGCCCACAGCTTCCCCATCCTTGGCTCTTAATTCAGCAAGGGATCTCTTACCCTTCCTTTTGATGGACTTGGCACAGTCAGGAGAGTCTTTGCTCTCCTCTGTATTATGAATGCCTAGAATGTTTGGGTTCTCATTTTCCAAATTATCTAGGTCAATGAACAATTCTTTTGTTTCCATATTAACTCTAGCACAATCCAATAAATTTTTCACATATAGCTCCCCCTACCTTTCCAATTCTTCGGAGTCACAAAACTCATCAACAAACTGTTCCATTAGGTCATTGACAACTTCTTCCCCATTAAAGTTGGAAATAATTTTGACTTCCCTTTCTACTTGTTCTCTCTCTTCCACTTTTGCCATCACTGAATCAATATTTTGGGGTGGTCTATTTTCCTCTGCCCCCCCCACTTTCCTCAATATCCTTATCTTGTGTTGTCGGCTATTCTTGCTTAGATCCTTTATCCTTAATAGGGGGACACATTTCCTTCACCAATGGTTGCTCTGAAGGGGATAATTTTACTTCTGTTGAATTCCCCAGGGGGCTCACTATTTCTTTCCTAGAGTCTATTCTTATTCCAAAGTTAATATTTAGGTTTTCCCCTTGAGTACATATACTTGGCAGTTCCTTCTGCACTGGTGGCTCCCTAATCTCTCGATCTTATAAATCTTGTTCCTTGTACCAAGATTCAACTGTTTTTGTCATAACTACTTCTAGAGGTGGGAGGAAGGGGGAGTTTGTCTTCCTATTCAAGGAGTCCTTAGATAAGGACTCATAGCATCAATCCAATGTTGTATCCATTGCAGAGGCTTGATGCTTAGTTTCTATCTTTAAAGACTCATCGCCTTCCAGAGTGAAACCCCCAATTCCTTCCATGAATTTAATTTTGATGCCCTCTTTATTATGTTTTATCTGAGGGTATGACATCTTAGGTGAGGTTTTCCTGAGAATATCATCTACGATGGGGCCATTATAAAAGGAAGGTTTGACATTTAAAATGTGGTTATTGAATTTTAATGTTTTTTAAAGTTTTGATATTGATATCCATATTCACCATGAGAACATTGTTTGAGAATTTAAATGGGGTTTTTTTGACACTTTCGAATTTCCCTAACTTATTGCCTATCATTCTTAAGATTTCTAAATTATGAAATTCTACTGGTAAGTTATCAATTGATATTGCTCTATTTACCATAAAAGATTTTAAACAGGATGGATCAAAAAGGGGTTGCCATTCCCAGCATTCTAGGTAAAAACCCTTATATGCCGGAATAGCCCCATTCAAAAACCTATTTCTCAAATCTAGATTTCTACATTCTATTGATAGGAAATTTTTAGGGAGGGTGTCGATACTTACCAGGCCCTGAAAGGATGTCTTTAACCATTCATCGATTTGTTCGGCTGGGGTACCTATACCTTCCCATCAAGCAAAGATGACGAATTCTTTGCAGTGCCTCTAATGCTTTGTTAGGATTTGATTGTCAATTTCTATCACTAGCCTTTCCTCTGTGGCTGATGGACACATTGATTGGCCACCCTTAATTTGTTTATTCGTCGATGGTTTCTGATGGTGGTGCAGTGAATGTCTACCTAGGGTTTCCTTGCCCCACGAATTCTTTTATGTAATTTTTGGGTGGAGAGTGTTTCCTCGATTTATGGTTCTATCTTTATGGGTAGGTTTTAAAAAACCATTCTCTGTATAACGCAGTGGATGGCGGTCATGGAATACCAGTTGACGATTCGCCCCACTTGCTGGGCATTTGGATTGCTTGCGTCCAACCTTCTGCCAATTCTGGTCGTCAGTGTTTAGGGGAAGAGGGGGAGCCCTTCCCATATCTATCAACGAATATTTGGTTTTTGCAAAAAAGGTCTGTTGATCTTGCATTTTTGTTGCTTCTGAGATAAGACTATTGTCGTCATCCTGATGTCTGCTAGCAAGAACGGAAAATCGATTTGCATAGCCCAGATAGTTGCCATAAGAAGGCCTCGAAAGAAGGTTAGTTGTCAAATAGGAATTGCGAAAATTATTCGCATGCAGAGCCATTTTTTAATTAAGATCACAATAAAAAAAATGTATATTAACTAAATAATTTTTATTATTTAATTAATTATATCATTTAGTCTATTTATTTCAAAATAATCATAATCCAATTTCTTTATTATCTACAAAATAAATTATTTTTTTAGAAAATCACATGACCAACTCGAAGTTATTTAAATCCATTGAATCTAAACACTCTCACAAAAGTCAAACAACTAAAAAATCCCCATCACTCATTTCCATACATCTTTAAATCTCGACATTCACATACAAAGTTGTCCCTAAAAGTAACCCTAACATCCATCATCTAATAAAATTATTTCAATTGTTCTCATTTATTTATTTCCAACCAAGCTTAGTAATTCATTCTTTTGTTTGGTCTAGATAAGTTAACTTGCATTAGAAGCTAATGCATCTCAACCATCCAACACGATACCGCATCTTCAAATCTTTAACGCAAATGATCAATTCATCTTCAAATCTACAAACAAATCATTTCCAAATGGTTTTCAATCATCACACTCCATTGCAAAGTTATGATGCAAGATTAAAGAGTCACCTATAACCTACATGCCAACACATCAAGAAGATTCTTTAGAGGCCATTGAGTATTTCTCATGGTTTTAAGTGTACATTCCATCATCTTCTCACTTAATTCAAGGTATAATAGAAAGCAAGGTATAAGATTGATTTCTATCCATTTTAATCTTTGTTTCTTCTTTTCTTATTAAATACATTTTTGGAACACCTAGTGGAACCTTCTTCCATTGTCTGACTTTGGTTTTGCAGATTGAACATTCATTATGTTGATTTATCCATTTAATGATGGATTTGATGTAGAGAGTTGTGTCTCATACATGTCTTCAAAAAAATAGATATTAAATACACTAGTAAGGGTACTTTGAAAGCTTTCCAAGAAGTGGTTACATTAAACATTTGAACAAGTATCAAAGGAGATATGGCTATTTGAAGTTGACCCTATGATGCTAATTGTTTAAAAAAAATGATGCATGACTTTTAGAAAAATAGAATATATCTTACAATATATGGGTGAAAATCACATTCTATGTTTTGTAAATTGTTAGAAATGTTCAAATATATTTTCTATTGTATTTTATTTTTGTCTATAGTAAAAAATTAAGATTTCTTTAAAAAAATAAAAATTTCTAGACCTTAGTTTATGACATAACTTTTATGTATGAAATCAAATTATAACAAACTTTTTTTTTTCAAATCTATTAGAAAATTACAAGGAATCTATTGGTAACCTCTATTTTTTCTATTTGGCAAAGCTATTCTTTTTATTTTTTAGATATTTACTTTTTATTGCTAATTCTCTTTGAGCATAACATCGACATAAGTTCGAGACCTTGTGAAACTACTAAAACTTTTGTGTTATAGGCTTGTTTGTATAAGGATTTATCATTTGAAGAAATTAGTTGCACATTAAATTTCCAAAGATTAATTTGTTTTTCAATGTCTTTGAGTCAAATGGTGTATATGTTCTCTTCTTGTGAAACAAAGTGATCTTGAGGATCAAAATCACCATTTGTTCTTGTGTTTTGTTTTTTTTCATATCAAGGAACCTAAGTGTATATTCTCTCCCTTTATTCTTTGTGTGATCTTGGGTGACCAAAAACATTCAAATTGTTCCTTTTCTAAGGGCCTAACTAAAGATTTGATCACCTTAGGGAATGACCCTAACTTTCATGTTTCACACTAGTACATTTGGGGCTAATTTCCGACAGCCCATTGTCGGAAGTCTGACTACTTTTCATCGGATTGTTGACAAATGTAGCCGTCAAAAACACATCGTTGGGCTTCCTGACGATGCCATTGAACATCAGAATTCTGACGACACCATGAACTCTTCTGACGACTGCTATGTTTGCTCCTCCAGCCAAAAATGTCGTCGGATTAAGGTCAAAATTGTGACGCTCCCCCAGTACCATGCATCGACGACCATCTGACAAGGAAGTGATGTTGGACATACAACATCCTTGTGAGATGTTTCTTTAGTTGTCGTCAGAATTCCGATAGCATCAGATGTTGTGGGTTCGACGGTTTGGTCGTCGGTGCATGAAAGCATTGAATGAGTTCAACTTTAAAAAATTACATAAAGCATTTTTAATTTATTTGATTTAGTCTTATTTGAAAAAAATATTATCAACGATGTTTCCTTTCTCCAAGAATTGGATCTAGGATCTTTCCATCAGATAATATGTAACATCCAATGACTAAATTTTTTCTTTACAGATGCTTATTTTATTTAATCATTTGAGCCTGAATTATAATTTATATCTGTGCAGAAGCAGAAGATACAAGCTGAAGAGTCGTGTGCAAGTAAATTTCATAAAAGAAAGCAAGCAGGAATTATCTTGAATGACATGGAAACAAGCTCATCAGCTGCCTAGAAGAGAGCAATTGGAGAAAAGCAGAGGAAAGTGTTAAAGGGTGATAAATGCATAGAGAGTATGCAATACAAACAAACAATGTCTGGAGTGTGTGATGTGACATACTCTAATTTATGTCCGAAGGGACTAACTAGTTTTGGAGTTCCTGGGAAACATATTGGGCCACGCTCAGAGGAAATCAATGTGTTCATGCAAGGGCCACGTTTTTTCTATTATGAGAATGATGTTTTTGCACCGAAGGATATTTGGAAGACAATATCCAAAAATTTCTATAGTGTGGAACTAGAGTTGGTGGACTCGAAGTACTTTTTAGCTTCCAGAAGACCAAGAGGTTATGTACACAATCTCCCAATAGAAGGGCAATTTCAAGCATTACCTCTCCCCCCCATGACTATTCAGGAAGCACTTCCTCAGACAAAGGACTATTGGCCTCCATGGGATCAAAGAAAAAAATTGAATTGCATAGACTCTAGACGATGTGGTAGTGTCCTTCGTGAAGAAATATGTACTATAATTGAAAATTCATGAGGGAAACTGCAAGATAGTGAACAAAAATACATTCTTGAAAAGTGCAAAGAATGGAACTTGATTTGGGTGGGGCTAGGTCAGGTGGCTCCTCTAGAGGTTGACAAGATAGAAATTATATTAGGATTTGAAAAAGATAACACTTGTGGAACGTCTTGTGCGACTGATCGATTGCAGTGTTTGGGTAATGCATTCCAAATAGATACAGTTGCATACCATTTGTCTGTCTTGAAAGCATTTTATCTTGATGGCATTAAAGTTATTTCTCTATTTTCTGGTATTGGTGGAGTAGATGTTGCTTTGCATCGACTTGGGATACATTTAACTTCACAAATGTATCCCAAATGTGTTATGTATTATCTCAAATGTAGATAGTTTACAAGACTTATCTCAGATTTTAGTTCAAGAAATCAATGTTGAATGCAACCCTTTAACAATAGATGATAAAGTGGAGTACCAGAAGTCTTGATCTGATTTACACAAGATAGTTTGACAACTTCATTATCTTCAACCTTGCATAATCGCCTTGCACATGTTCGCATTAGAGAGAATCACTACTAGCAGAACAGATAGAAGAAATATGAACTGTGTTGTGTCTCCAAATGACTTCATCTTGGAGCATTATATACCAAATGTCTACAATAGGTATCTGGGCTAGCTATTGTTTCAACAAACCAAGGTCTGAAAATGGTACCTGGGTATAATAGGTTGGACTCACTCTGAGTGATGTTTATTTGAAGTTTTGAAATAGAAACCTGTTGTAGAACATAATGGTTAACCCTATGTTAGTGACCTAAGGCTTAGGTGTGCCCAAAGAAAAGACACAAAAATGAATACAAATGTATTAGAGAGCACATATCAGTGTCGCACAACAAGAGAGATTCAAGAATGAGAAGACACTATGCTAAAACTGTAGGTTGCAAGATTGTTTATGCAAAAGTATCTGCCATGTGTCTATCTTTTGTAGTCTTATATTCTTCTATCTAGGAACAACTGTATTACATTATTATACAAGAGTAAAGATGAGTGTCATGGAAGTTACAAGACCCGCGACCACTCACTTTCGGTCCATTCATGTCCCTTGTCTTTTTGTTTTCTTGAAAAATTGTAAATGAAAATAGCATTGTCATTGTCAAAGAGGTGAACTCACAATACTGGTTCCCACTTTTTGACCAACTTTGACACTTAGATGAACATTTTACAAAAAACCTTCACTTTCTGAGACCTATAACTTTTAAATCGTTAAGAATTTGAAGATGATGTAAACTAGTGATTTGTAACATCCTTTTTGTAGATTCTAAATATATTTTTTTCAAATTTTTTTGAATAAAATTTTATTGATTTTTCCATCTCCCTCAAAAGTAGTTTTTTACAGGAAACAACATTTTTTAAGAGTGGTGTGCATCCCGAAATGTATAAATTTTTTTCTATAAATGATAAAAACTTATCTCTTTTCAATTTTGGTTTGTAACATCAATACCCGGGGCATGCAATTG
Organism: Cryptomeria japonica; assembly: GCF_030272615.1. Taxonomy (NCBI): domain Eukaryota; kingdom Viridiplantae; phylum Streptophyta; class Pinopsida; order Cupressales; family Cupressaceae; genus Cryptomeria; species Cryptomeria japonica. The sequence continues at coordinate 734,324,924 of NC_081414.1, forward strand.
GTTTGATAGTGATATGCTGAATATTTTTTATTTTATTAAGTTTTGAAGTCCGACTAATTATAATTTAGATATAGGTGTACGTTTGAACACATAACTTGCTCTATATATATCAAAATTAAGTTTTATTTTTTTTGTTAGAAAGAAGACATCAATACCTAGGGCATAGATATTTTTCAGAATTTTTTTGAATTAGTTTGCTATTTTTCCCAATGCATTGAACAAAGAAGTTCATGTTCGGTGAAAAACCTACATTCATAAAAAATAAAATAAAAATATATTAATAAACTTAAATATATTAAAAATTATACTATTTGGAAAGCTTATAATAAGGACTAAATCCTCAAGAAAACAAAACTTCTAAATGAATTCGTTTGACCCCTCAAAAGCTAATGTAAAATTGGTTTTTTATCAGCATTTGATAGATGCAAAGGAGACTCCATTGCAAGTATGATTTAGACATAGAGAGGTTCTATCCAAGAAATTTTGATCTAAGAGCCTTTGATCTAACTCTCTTCGATTAATTACTTCAAATGGGACCTCTTAAACCTTAAATAATTATATTTTTCAAAAAATGTATGATTTCAGCAAAAATCAAGATGTACCAAAAAGTGGGAACCAACTTTGTGAGTTCACCCAGAGTTATGAGATTAAAATGAAATGGAGTTAAGAGTGCTGCAATGTGAAAAAGTGTTTTAGGCAATGTGCTAAAGGTAGTGGTGAAGAAATATATGTAATCAAGTACTACCATTTCCATTCAAATCCATCAAAGTGTCAGATCCTCCTAGATCATTTGCCTCTCCTTGAGAAGCAACAATGGCAAGTTGCAGAAAATGTGGAGAGTTGCTAGCAACCTGAGCTTTGGTAAACCATTTTCCTTAGGAAGGAATTTGACATGCATTAAAATTCTAGTAAAGAAAAATCTCTTCAATTTTGGAGCATTTTACCCTACCTTCAATTATTTGATCACTTCTACTGGTATGCCACAACCAGGATTGATATTCGCTGGCTAAAGTTATTTTGAAAAGTGTCGAACAAGGGTAGAAGGAAATGGAAAAAGAGTTTTGCAATAAAAAAACATGATGTAAACTGTTAACACGATTACTGAAATTTTAGAAAACAATATGTTAAATTCAATTAGGAACAACCTAATATTGCCTAAAATTATGGCTGACTAGTTTTGTCTTCAATAATATGAATGATTGTGTATTTATATCACTTGCACTTGTCCTCCTTCCCTCATTTAGTCTGTGGCAGTCTTCTAGTCAACAACATTGAAGAGTAGATAATGGCATTAAGGGATTGAGATTGGCATTCTCTACAACAAAGTAAGCAAGTAAATCACGTAAGGCAAAGTTTGAAGTGTTAAAAGAGTTCAAATGCAACAATGGCAAGTCTAGTTCAAGACGGCTTCAAAAACTCTAATAAAAAACTCTAGTACTTCTGTATTCAAATCTTGGACATCTTCCCTCTGAATCAACCTACCTGTCTGTTGGGTTTTTGTCCACCAACTATTAAGGACAAGCCTGTTCTTTTCACATATTTTCGCAGATACAACACAACTTAAATGTATCCCAAGTTGATGCAAAGCAACCTCTGATCCATCAATACCAGAAAATAGAGAAATAAATTTAATGCCATCAGGATAAAATGATTTCAAGATAAATAAATGGTATGCAACTATATCTATTTGGAATGCATTACCCAAACAATGCAATCGACCAGTCGCACAAGAAGTTCCACGAGTGTGATCTTTTTCAAATCCTAATATAATTTCTATCTCGTCAACCTCTAGAGGAGCCACCTGACCTGGCCCCACCCAAACCAAGTTCCATTCTTTGCACTTTTCAAGAATGTATTTTTGTTCACTATCTTGCAGCTTCCCTTGTGAATTTTCAATTATAGTACAAAATTCTTCATGAAGGACACTACCACATCGTCTAGAGTCTATGAAATTCAATTTTTTTCTTTGATCCCATGGAGGCCAATAGTCATTTGTCTGAGGAAGTGCTTCTTGAATAGTCATGGGGGGGAGAGGTAATGATTGAAATTGCCCTTCTATTGGGAGATTGTGTACATAACCTCTTGGTCTTCTGGAAGCTGAAAAGTACTTCGAGTCCACCAACTCTGGTTCCACACTATAGAAATGTTTGGATATTGTCTTCCAAATATCCTTCGGTGCAAAAGCATCATTCTCATAATAGAAAAAAGGTGGCCCTTGCATGAACACATTGATTTCCTCCAAGCGTGGCCCAATAGGTTTCCTAGGAACTCCAAAACCAATTAGTCCATCCGAACATAAATTAGATACGTCACATCACACACTCCAGACATTGTTTGTTTGTACTGCATAATCTCTATGTATTTATCACCCTTTAATACTTTCCTCTGCTTTTCTCCAATTGCTCTCTTCTGGACAGGTGATGAGCTTGTTTCCATGTCATTCAAGATAATGTCTGCTTGCTTTCTTTTATGAAATTTACTTACACACGACTCTTCAGCTTGTATCTTCTATTTCTGTACAGATATAAATTATAATTTAGGCTCAGATGATTAAATAAAATAAGCATTTGTAAAGAAAAGATTTAGTCATTGGATGTTACATATTATCTGATGGAAAGATCCTAGATCCAATTCTTGGAGAAAGGAAACATCATTGATAATCTTTTTTTCAAATAAGACTCAATCAAATAAATTAAAAATGTTTTATGTAATTTTTAAAAGTAGAACTCATGCAATGCTTTCATGCACCAACGGCCAAACCGTCGGACCCACTACATTATCGTCGGTGCAATTTTGTGGTTAGATGGAAGAGGTAAGAAAAGGATGCATGTTGTTAAATGGAAATGGTGCTACTTGAGTAAGGACTTAGGTGGATTGGGGATCAAAGACCTCAGGAAACAAGGTATTGCCTTAGAAATCAAATGGATTGTCAAGGCTTTAGAAGGGAATGAACCATGGAAGATATTAATCAAGAGAAAATTCATGATTTTGAATCGTTATAACATTTTAGGCGGGAATATTGTTGATAATTTCTCATGGTTTGAAATTATTGTCAGGTATGTCTGCAATCTGAGTAAAAAGTCTTAACTATTTTTGGATTTTATTGTCTATTGAAATTCTTTGGTTTCTTTGGAAGAGAAGGAATGAGAATGTGTTCAAAGGTAAAGGGAGGGTTTTTATTGAGTGTAATCTTAGAATCACAATGCTAATTATTATTGAATAGGTATCATTTATATTGAAGATGCCAACATGAAGATTCATGAAGATATTGGATGAAGGTTCCTCTTCAATATATAAAGAAGACATTTAGGATGTTGCTTATTGACCCCAAGATCTAAGAGAGATAGGGAAGAAATTCTAGGAAGAGTATATAGACTTTTACAATAAATACCAAAAAGAACACCAATATCAATTAAAGAGGGGTGAAGCTATAAGACACCTAGAAATGGCTCACCAAAACTTTGATTGCTCTAGTTGAGAGAGGATCTTTGCGCCCCTTGGAAGTGAATTTGATGCTTTCTAAATTAGTAGGATTGAACCTAAGAATAATGACAAAGGAAAAGACAAAGAAGCTAATAATGAAGATGGGGAGAATGAAGAGAAATATGAGAATCCACATAATGATAGTGATAATGAATCTTAATAAGCTATTACAATCTATCTTTTTGAATTTGTTGTCAATAGATGATATAATATTGATGTAATTTGATGTTGACTTGAAGCTCTACATGATACTCTTAATCGTATAAACTGATTCTTGTTTTTTCTTCAAATTTTAAGGCGGTTTAGCCTGGTTGGGGATTTGATGGAGTAATCAACTTGGTCACTATTATTCTAACTTGACTTTGTACTTTGATTTTATTTTGGTAATCGATCTTCAAAAACAAAAACAAAAACATTCTACATAGCAAACACACTACACACATACACTCTTATACGAACCTTGACATGTGTCTTGCTTTAGGATAACCTAGTGTACCACAAGCCAAATAGACATAGACACAAGATGAGGGAGCTAGTATTTGTTTCTACCCTCATTTCATCACTTATCATCAATGAACTAAACACTATCAATGATTAATTTGAGGTGTAAAGATTCAACAAATTGCTACAAATTTCATTGAGTAAAGGCAACATAGGTGACAACCACCCTAACTTCCACAACAAAAGTCTTAGACATAAGATTCCTACCTTTTGACCTTTTGTAGTTTGACCTTGCAAGATTTAAAAATTCATGTGCTAGTTTTTTTATCATATAAGAATGACATATATGATTTTATCCTTAGGCTAGATAATGAACATGGTCTGAATTTTAGTTGTTTAAATTCATATTTTTTTCAAGATTGACGATTCCTAGATCTAATAGTTATCCATTGGTATGATGTCATAAATTTTGAATTGTGTATCTAAGGTTGTGTACTTAAAGGCATCATGCTAAGATTCTTTCACATAAGATAAGAAAGATTCAAACATGGTTTAGAAATTACAAAGTACCAAAAGAACATGAATGTTTCTTCTATCATTTTTTATAGTTTATATGTGGGTTTATACACTATCATCATAATTAATGTTAGAGAGTGTTGTAAAGAATAATTACCATGAAAGGAGCGACTCTCCTAAGTGCTTGAGACTGTCACAAAAAGCGAGTGTTGCGGCAGTGAATCTTCCTTTGACCTTTGGGTGGTTGGGAGGGTAAAGACCCATGGTGGTATATGTTGAGTGGTTGGGAGGATAAAGACCCACATATCAACTATATACATTGATATTATAGGATGGTGTCCACCTACTCTAAAACCTTGTGGGCACTCTCTGTCTGATACTAACATATACATAACAGATGCCTCTCATATAACCCTATGTTGGCTAGGCCCCACCATAATTAGAAGATCCTAACTACTAAAAACACTAGATTCTCCCCTAGAAGGTTGTTGAGTCATAGAAGGCCTAAATTGATAGCCCTATAGTCTCTCATACCTTAAATATCCTTGTGTCAATGATGGTCACATGTGACTACCCTATGGCCCCTACTATGCTCTAGATCTTTGTCCCTAATATTGATACTATTGGGTTTTTCTTTGAAATCCTATAGTAAGTCTAAATTCCCATTTGAAGGATGGGGAGGCCTATAGATGATCAAGGTTAAAAACTTCTCTCATGCCTATTGTGTCCTCCCATGTACCTCCTTTTCCATAAGAGACTTTGCCATAGCAACTCTCGAATATGATCCTTTAGCTCATGATATGTGCTTGCTATAGTCTTTACCTCTTGTATTTATGCATGATGAGGCTAGGTAATGTGTATTGGTCAATTTTCTATCTCCTCTATGTGTATTTCCCAAATTAAAGGCAAACTCCTAATAAGCTCCCAAGATGCAAGTATATGCTCCTCTACTACAAGTGGATCCTCATGAGGTGTCTCTGTTGTGGGTGAAAACCAATCATGTATCACACCTATCAAATTCTATAAGGCTTGTAAGATTTGAGGTCCATACTTGGGCTACTCATCTTGGTGAAAACTCTCAAAGTGATATGACTCTTCTTGTCCCTCATGTGAATGTGCTCCTCTTGAAGCACTACGGCATGGATGACCCTTCCTTCCATTTCCTACACCCTATTTTCTAACCCACACCTCATAACCTTTACCTCACTTCCTATCATTATTACCTTCCATCTACCTTTCATATCCCCTATCTTATCCTCCTTCACTTTCCTATATCCTATCCTAAACCTTAACCTCATACACATTTACTTTACAAAGATATCAAGGACAGTAAGTAGACTGGATGATGCAGATGGGTCTTATCTATTTCATACGTTACTTAGCGAGTTGATCATTGTATAAGGGTTATCGCGATGAAGGGAGAAAGAATTCGAGTCTTGAGGTGCAAAGATGGTTCATCATTTTGTATTGAGTTGTATGTGTAGGGATGAATCCTTTCAAGTGCAATGCAGAAGGTTGTTTATCATGGATGAAAGTATCCTCGATGCAGTTTGGAGATTGGTGGAATCCATCGTTGGTGGAGGTAGATACTGGTGTGATGGTTTCATTTACGAGGTAGTGATTTTCCCAATGATAGATATCCTGGGGTCGAAGAAAGTATGCATCCAGAGGATAGATGGTTTTATCCATGCGATGGATGGGCAGGCCATTGCTAATGAGATTTTGAATCTGGATGCGGACAGGTGGGTTAGCCAGCTGGGTAGTTACTTCAACTCGGATAACTATGTTTCCTCAGATTTGGAAGATGACCATGACCTTGAAGATGAGATAAGAGATCGTGCCAAGGCAGAGAAGGAAAGGTTGAAATCCCTGATAGAAGATGCCTAGGAAGTCTACCAGATTGGAGTCATCAACATGAATTTTGCCCCCTTCCAAAGGCTACTGCATAGAGATGTCTGCTGGCTCATGGGGGCCGCTGCGGGCAAAGTAATGGAAATTGGAGCACACCTGGCCATCATCCTCCAGGCTCTATAGATTCCTTTATAGGTATAGCCTCAGGATTCGATGTATGGACCTGTGTCTAGTTGGGTTTATTTCTATCATAAGGGAGTTAACCCCCTTTGGTTAGTAATTATCTATGTGAAAAAAAATGCAGTGATTTAATTAATACATGATTGTAGGATTGTTCAAGGGTTTAGGTCTTGTAATAAATTCTTCTTTTAAATCGATCATATAATATTACAGAAACCTCTCACCATCTCTTCTATTGACAATTAATCTGATAAATCTATAATAAACTTTGAATCTAGATATTTGAAAAGAAAAAAAAAAATTTCAACACAATATGCATTGCAAATTATTGGATGATTATGCCCTACCTATTTTCTTCAACCAGATATTGGTGGCACCCCAATCCAGAATTGTTTCCCATTATATGAGTGGGGTGCTCTCCTCCGATCATCCATCGGGTGCATTGATCTAGAGTCGAGAGGGTAACAACCTAGATCGATCGTACGCGTTGCAATCACTAGGGAAGCATCCTTCAAAGATTGTGTAAGAGCTCACTAGTCTAGCTCCTTGGCTCCGCCCAATGTATGCTCAATTCACTGAGCGACGATACCCCAATGAAACCCACCCATTATTACGCTGCTGGGGGCGACAATGTGAGAATGGTTGAGTTCTATTTTCTATCAATTTGCCCCAATTTTTTTGTGATCGAAGAGGTCGATGGGATGAAGAGGCGGGAATAATGTTTATCAAATGTCTTGGTCTTTTTTTTTTTTTTTAAGTAATGCCCACGGTCATCAGAATTTTGATGAACGCAGATACTTTTTCTAAAAAAACATAAATTTCATTGCCAATTCCTTCTTCATCGAAACCAAATGTTGAATTATCGTTAGAATTCCAACGAATGCGAGCAATTGTTTCAAAAAAAAAATCAAATTTGGTCACAATATACCTTCTCCGTTGGAAACCTCCATCAAAATTTTAGGCCAAATGTATGTGTCAATTGAAAGGTATACAAATTTAGGTGAGAGTTAAAATACTTCCCCATTGAGAGGTTACTTATCATTTTGGGCTAATCTTGCAAGAAATTTATATCTTGGGAGGTGAAGGAGGGGATTAGTTTACCCTCTTGATCTAGGCCATAAAAAATATCCTTCCATTTCATGGAGTTGGATCTCATGTATCCTTGTGGTATATAGAGGATTTCCCTAGCAACCTTGTACATCTTGTTTTAAGACATTTTGATCATTATTTTTTATGGTGCATTATTAATTAGTTAGGCTTAAGAAGTTACACACTTTGTACTTTCAAGGAGTTATTAATTTAGGTCATACTCTGGACAAGGCCTTGGCCTCCAAGGTAAGGGTTGTGAAGATGGTCCATGATCTTTCCATTCCTTGGCTATCCTCAACATGGTAGATGGTATATTGGTGTGCCTATAGAATTGATACACCCACTCGAATAAAGCTAGGTTGTTATTGTGTTTGATGCACGTCTTCTTTGCAAAACTTGTGCACTCCCTCTTAATCCAAAGTTATTGTTTGATGTATCTTTAAATCTTTGTGCATTTAGGGTAATGTGATTATATATATCTAAAATCAATCATCCATATTTGATCAATTTCTCCTATTCTTGAATTTTTGTTTTTGATTATATAAGAAGGGAGAGGGCCTTAATACCTTAAACAAAACAATAATTAGAACATTAACCAAAGGAAACAACCAAACAACCCAAGAAACATCCTCAAGTAGGAGATGGGTTGAACTACCCAAAAACTCCTTTAGCACCCTCCCTTATGCAATCAAAACCTTCATGATCGGACATAATATAATCAATAGTATACTCATCCAAGTTTTTAAAAATAGAATTCTACGTGTAACTTAAACTTATCATATCAAGGTACATGTCATAACCCTCCCTTATCACTTTTAAATTGATACAATTACTATTATATCTTTTTGTGGTTGAGCTATTGAATATGGTTGAATAAATATTATATAAGGTTAAATAATGAACCCACATACACACTTGGAGAATATAATTTAAATAGGCATTATTTATTTTTCCCATTTCCAATTATGGCACATGTTGTAGGAGAAATTAGAAGCTTCTAGAGGAATCTTCATTCTTTAATTCCCTTGCATGTAACTCCCCCCACTAGGATATTAATCAATTTTGCATGGATCCAATATTGGAAAAAGAATCTCATTTTCAATTAATTTCTCTAGATAGTGGAGTTAAGGGGTTTTTCCTATATATTGTATGCAATTTTCAAAAAGGAGGGAGTTGATTATTCTTTTGAAGAAAAGTTTTCTCAAGTAGTAGTTTTTTTCCTGGTAGTCACATTTTCATTGTAGGATTGTTAAGTAGTTGTTTTTGAAGAAATTCAAAAAAAAGTTGCAAGGAAGGATCAAGGGAGGCTAGTTGAAGAATTCGGAGGGGATTCTACATCAAGCTTCAAGTATCCAGGTTCTCCTCTTTTAATTGAATCTTGCTTTCTTGTTTTATTCTTTTCTTTCCTGTGAATAAATCTTGCTCTGAATGAAAATAAATAAATTATTTTCTCATGTATGAAATCTTGTTTTCCTGAATGAAACTTATTGGGAATAAAGATTAATTTCAATCTTGCTTTCTTGTTTTATTTTTTTCTTTCCTGTGAATAAATCTGGTTGTGAATGAAAACAAATAAATTATTTTCTCATGTATGAAATCTTGTTTTCCTGTGAATGAAACTTATTGGGAATAAAGATTAATTTCAATCTTGCTTTCTTGTTTTATTCTCTTTCTTTCTTGTGAATAAATCTTCTTGTGAATTAAAATAAATAAATTTATGAAATCTTGTTTTCCTGTGAATGAAACTTATTGGGAACAAAGATTAATTTCAATCTTGCTTTCTTATTTTATTCTCTTTTTTTCCTATGAGTAAATCTTACTGTGAATGAAAATAAATAAATAATTTTCTCATGTATGAAATCTTGTTTTTCCTGTGAATGAAACTTACTGGGAATTTCAATCTTGTTTTTCTTGTTTTATTCTTTTCTTTCCTGTGAATAAAACTTACCGTGAATGGAAATTATTATTATTATTTTTTCAAAACAAAGTGGCAGTGCCACTTAATATATTTTATTATATAAAGCTGATTCAAATAGCTCCCGGAGAAAAGAACCAGTAAGAAAAACTTTGATCCTTTCTCTACAATACATAGAAAGGTTGTGAGATTTAAATCTCAAATATGCCAAGAAATACAATATCTTATAGTGTCCAGAATACCAAGTGCCATAAAACATCCCCCAGTATCGAATATTTTCTGGAATGTATTGAACAAGATGTAGTCTAAACCAAAACATCATGAGAGCTGTGCACATTTACATAGCAGTCCACAATCTGTCTCACTTATGAATTTGTCGAACTTACAATCCAGTAGACTTCTCAAATCGATATCCCTTCACAATATACAGATGCAGCAAAACCACATGACCCTACACTTATAATATCACACATACCAATTTATATCATTATGAAAAAGACCACTGTATAGCTATATGTAATATTATCCTATACCCATATCCTCCAAAATTTTTGCCTTAAGAATTGGATAAGAATCAAAATCACAATTCGGACCCATCATATTAATTTCCTCCTTGGAACTTCCCATATTTGCCAAATGATCTGCAACCCGATTCCCTTCTCTATACACATATGAAATGGTGAAGTTTGTAAATGTATCAATTAGTGTCCATGCTTGTTCAAGTAAATATCTTATCTGCCAATTATCAATATTTCTCTTTATGCAAGCGTTGATAATAATAGCTGAATCGCCTTCAATGTGTATATATGAGATGTTTAGTTTTTTTACTAGTAGAATACCTTCAAGTAAAGCATATGCCTCTGCAAAGTTGTTAGTACTCGACAGAATAACAGCAGCTTTCAAAGCTAAAACACATCCTATGTGATCCCTTATGCATACTCCTATCCCTGCATCACCTGGGTTCCCTTTAGAGGAGCCATCAAAATTTAGTTTGAAATGCATTGAATTTGGAGGACATCATTTCACTTTATTTCTATCAATTTTACTAGTTCTCACTCTCGGAAGACAAGGTGATACAAGAATAGAGATGCCCTTCCAGTAGTTAATAACTTGACCATCCCAAGAAGTAAATTCCCTATTTGAATTGAACTGATTTGAAACTTGAGCATTAACCAGTTCTGATACTGATTTTTCAATATAATTTAAAACTTTAGAAAGAGGAGATGTTTGCTTTCTAAAAATACACTTATTTCTTTCCCACCAAAGTGACCATACTACTATGGATGGGATCACTTTCCAAATACATGCAAAAAGAGAGGATGAGTATAAGACTGGCCATGACTAGTACAAATCCCATACATCATCTGGAAGAGGTGTGCTAAAGGAAAGCTTATCAAGCACGAACATCCAACAATAGTGAGCAAAATCACATTGGAGGAGGAGATGATCTAACGTTTCACTATGTTCACCACAAAGTACACAAGCAAATGGATGTGCAATATTCAATTTAACAAGTCTCTCACTGGTGAGTATTCTTCTATGTAGAGCAAGCCAGGCAAACATCCCTGCCTTGGGAAGAACACTATCATTCCAAGAAAAATTGTAGGCTCTTTGTGAATAGGATTGAACAGACATTTGATGAATTGCCTTATACCCTTCCTTGATAGAGTACTTTCCATTCTTCGTAGGGAACCATATCAACTTGTCCAAACCGTTAGAGATAAAGATAATGCGGTTCTTGAGAATCAAAGAAAATTTTACCTTTTGACCCAGGGAGATTGGGAGTAGAGTTGGCTTCTTCCAAATGACATGATTTGAAGGCTTCTCAAGATCATCTATGTAGTCATAAAAGTGTGAACCTCAATGAGCAGTAAATATAGGGATCACATCTACTAGGGACTCCTCCAGATTAAGAGGGGGGAGACCACTCCATGAATCATGCCAAAATTTGACTTCTTTGCCATTATGTACTTGCCACGATAAGTATCTAGTAATCACATTCCTAGAGTCCATCATGGAGTTCCAAACTGCAGAACCTGATGGAGGATCAAGGAAAGTAAATATACGTGAAGGGGTAGGAGTATCTAAATACTTTGCTTGCATAATTTGACACCATAAAGCATGTGGTTTTTCATACATATTCCAAACTAGCTTTCCCCTAAAGGCCTTATTCCTTTTTGACAGATCGTGCAGACCCACCCCGCCCGTAGATTTGCTTGGAGTCATTTTGTTGAGAGACACAAGCGGGATCTTTTTCTCTTTTGAAAGATTACCTTTCCAAATAAAATTCCAAATAATTTTCTCGATATGAGAGACAATAGATTTCGGGGCTTGAAGGACTGAAATGTAGTAGTTTGGAATTGTAGCCAAAACAGTTTTGACAAGAAGGATTTTGCCAAGCAGGGGACTGTGAAGAGTTAATTGAGTCCAGAACTTAATGGGCCACAAGCGCATCTTCTGATGTTTCCCTGCCAGGAACAAAACCTCCTTGTTGAAGAGATATTACTTTAGGTATCAAGGATTTTAACCGGAGATAGATAGCTTTTGTGAAAATCTTGTACATTGAATTGCATAAGGAGATAGGCCTAAAATCTGCAAAAGATTGAGGGTTATTGGATTTGGGGATAAGAGCAAGATGGGTTAAATTGAAGTTCTTGAGAATAAAAGCTTTTTGTCTTGATTCCTCCAAATCCATTACAAGATCAAAGCCTAAAACGTCCCAACACTTTTGAAAGAATAGTATGGTGAAACCATCAGGGCCTGGAGACTTGTCAGGAGCCATAAAAAATACCACCTCTTGTAATTTAGCAAGAGAGAAAGGTTGCATCAAATAATCATTATCACGTTGTGAAATCAAACAAGGAATGGAGTCTAACAATATGTCGACATTGGACTCCTCAGAAACAAAAGGAGGGGAGGGAGCAAGAAGATTTTTATAGAAGAGTTCACCCTCTTCCCTAATTTCT